>NC_060282.1:26482119-26838995 GCF_021613505.1 Equus quagga
TCTTAGTTGCAGGTCCTTCTAGTTGTGGGATGTGGGGCGCTGCCTCAACGTGGCCTGACGAGCGGTGCAATGTCCGTGCCCAGGATCCAAACCCTGGGCCGCAGCAGCCGAGCGTGTGAACTTAACCACTCGGCCATGGAGCCAGCCCCCGATTTTAATTTTCTTAATTACTATAAGGCTATTCACATTATATATTTCATTTCATATTGGGCAAGTTTATATTTTTTTTTAGGAATTGGTGAATTTCATCTAAGTTGTCAAATTTAAGAGTGTAAAGTTATTCATAATATTCCTTGTTTTCTTTTTGATGTCTTCAGGGTCTCTAGTGAACTCTCATATTCTAAATCTGATATGGGCAATTTGTCTTCTCTCCTTTTTTCGCCAATTTTATTAATCTTTCTAAAAGCCATCTCTTTGTTTAATTGTTTTTCTGTATTAGTTTTATGTTTTTGCTTTCATTGATTTCTATTATTTACTTCTTTCTTCTTACTTTGACTTTATTTTGTGGGAGTTTAGATTATTGATTGAGACTTTCCTCTTTTGTAATACATGTGTTTACTACTGTAAATTTTCCTCTCAGTGCTTTCACCCTGCCCAACATATTTTGCTATGTCATTTTTATATTTTCATTCAGTTTAATGTATTCTTTTTATTACCCATGGGGCTTCCTCTTTGACCCTTGGATTATTTAAAAATGCATTGATTAGTTTCCACATTTTTGAATATTTTCTTGTTATCTTTTTATTATTGATTTCTAGTTTGATTTCATTGTGGTTACAGAATATATTCTATGTGATTTCAGTTCTTTTAAATTTGTTGTGGTTGTTTTATTGCCTAGGATATGATCTATCTTGGTATATGTTTTATGGGCACTTGAAAAGAATGTGTATTTTGCTGTTTTGGGTGATGTGTTCTATAAATGTCAAGTAGATCCTGTTGATTGATGATGTTCTTGAGTTGTGTGTTCTTACTGATTTTCTATCTAGTTCTATCAATTGTCGAGAGAGGAGTGTTAAAATCTACAACTATAATTTTTGTTTTGTTTATTTCCCTTTTGAGTTCTATCAGTTTTTGCTTCATAAATTTTGCAGCACTGTTTTTTGGTGCACACACATTTAGGATTGTTATGTTTTCTTGATGAATTGCACCTGTATCATTATATCATATCTCTATTTGGGTTTGGTAATTTTCTTTTCTGTGAGATCTACTTTATCTCATACTAATATAGCTACTCCTGTTTTCCTTTGATTAATATTTGCATAATATAGCTTTTTCTATCCTCTTACTATCAATGTACCTATATTGTTGTATTTGAAGTGAGATTCTTATAGGTGGCACAGAGTTGAGACTTGTATTTTAGTCTACTCTGCCAGTCTTTTACCTGGTGTATTTAGATCATTTGCCTTTAATGTAATTTTGATGTTAGGGCATAAGTATGCCCTACATTTACTTTTGTTTTATGTTTGTTCTTTTATGTTTTGCTCTTTTTGTTTTTCATTTTTGTCTTTTCTCTTTCCTGCTTCCCTGAGTGTTGTTTGAACATATTTTTTAGAATTCCAGTTTGATTTATATGCTGTGCTTTTTAGTGTATGTCTTAATCCAGCTTTGTCAGTGGTTGCTGTAGGTATTGCATTATATATATATATATATATAACTTACTATAGTCTGCTGATGGTGTCATTTTATCAGTTGAAGTGAAGTATAGAAATCTTACTTTGTTTTATGTCTCTTTACCTTCTTCCATTTATAATATAGTTATTGTAAATATCTTCTCTACATACATTTAGAACTAGTATTAATAATTTTTACTTCAACCATCAAACATAAGTAAAAAATTCAAGGAGAAAAGGAAAGTCTATTGTAATTATTCATGTTTTTGCCTGCTCTTTTTTTTTCTTCCTTCCTGGTGGTCTAAGACTTCTTTTATTTATTTATTTTTTTTGTTTAGAGAATTTACTTTAGCCATTCTTTTAGTGAAAGTCTGCTGCTGACAAATTCTCTTGGTTTTTCTTCATCTGAGAATTTCTTGATTTTTGTCCTTTTTTTTTCCTGAAGCATATGCTTTTTTGATACAGCACTCTATGTTGACAATTTTTTACTTTCATCACTTCAAAAATGTTGTGCAGCTCCTTTGGCTTTCACAACTTCTGATGAAAAATATTCTGGTATTCTATTAATTTTTCATCTGTAGGTAGGGTATTATTTATCTCTAACTACTTTTAAGATTTTTTCCTTTTATTTTTAGTTTTCAGAGGTTTGACTCAGATGTGTCTTTGTGTGGATTTCTTTGGATTTATCCTTTTTTGGATTTACTCAGCTTCTTGAATCTACAGATTTATGTTTCTTGCTGAATTTGGAAAGTTTTCAGCCATTATTTCTTTGAGTATATTTTCAGCACCAACTTCTTTCTTCTCTCCTTCTGATATTCCTATGGCACGGATTTTAGATTTTTCTGTTATATTCTCACACGTGCCTGAGACTCTGTTCCTTTTATTTTTTAATCTGTTTTTTCTCTTGTTCAGATTGTGTGGTTTCTGTTGCTGTATCTTCTAGTTTACTCGCGCCTTCTTCTGTTCACTCCATTCTGCTATTAAGCCCAACTCTTAAGTGTTTTTGTTTTGTTGTTGTATTTTTTGTTTGAAAATTTCCATTGGTACTTCTTTATATCTTCTGTTTCTTTTCTGAGCATTTCTACTTCTTTTTTGATAATTTCTATTTTTTTCACTTGTTTCAAGCAGATTTGTAATTGTGTGATAAAACATTTTTATAGTAGCAGTTTAAAATCTTTGTTAGAAATTTATGACATCTCTGTCATCTTGGTTTTGGTATTGTTTTTTATTATTTGAGATCTTCCTAGTTCTTTATATGACATGAAATTTTTTATTGAAACTAGCCTGGACCTTTTTTTGATATTATGTTGTAAGACTCTTATATGTATTATTAGTTGACTCTCTGTTTTAGTTGGTTTGGGCTGCTGTAACAAAATAGCATAAACTGGGTGGCCATAAACAACAGAAATTTATCTCTTATGGTCCAAGATCAGGGTGCTAGCACAGTCAGGTGAAGGCTCTTTTTTGGGTCACAGGCTTCTCATTGTATTTTCATATGGTAGACGGAAGAGCTAACTTTCTGGGACCTCTTTTATAAGATTATTAATCCCATTCATGAGGGCTCCACTTTTTTGATCTAATTACCTCCCAAAGGCTCCACCTCCTAATACCATCACTTTGCGCATTAGGTTTTCAACATATAAATTCTGAGGAAAAACAAACATTCAGACCATAGCATTCTACCTTGGCCCCTCAAAATTCATGTTCTTCTCACATGTCTTCAACTCAAAAGTCTAAGTCCAAAGTCTCATCTAAATCAAATATGGATGAGATTCCAGCTGTAAACCTGTGAAGTCAGACATGTTATATTCTTCCAAAATACAATGGTAAGACAGGTTTAGGATAGACATTCCTATTTCAAAAGAGAATAATAGCAATAAAAAAGAAGTAACAGGTCCCAAGCAAATCCAAAACTTAAGGCCCACTAGGGTGGAGGTCCTGCCTGTTGGACCCACTGGGGTGACAGTCCTGCTCCATGGCTTTGCTAGGCACAACCCATATGCTACAGCTTTCACAGGTTGGAGTCCCATGCCTATGGCTCTCCCAGGCTCTACTGGTCTGGGTCAGTGGGGCTGCCCTGCCCCCACAGTTCTTTTGGCATTGTCCCTAGTGAGGGCTCTTTGCAGTGACCTTGCCCTTGCAGTAGCTCTCTGCATGGATCCTGTGCCCATGGCTCTAGGGTGCTTCATCTTCAAAATATAAGTGGAGGTAGCCATACTTCCACTGCTCTGCTGGGCAGAGCTTGGTCCCCCATGGTTTTAAGTGGCACCATCCCCATGGCTTTGGGTAGGGATCATCTGACCTATTGAAACCCAGGCAATGGCCCCCAATTTTGAAACCAAAGAGATAGCCCAATGATCTCTGAATCATCTTTTGGATTTTTCTTCCCTTGTCTTGAAGAATAGTGCAAGTTCACATTTGAATAGCACTATGGTCCCATTCTACCAGATCTAAGAAGTCCAGCAACCTTCCTTCATTCTTTCCTGTCTCCTTTTTCTTCAGTTCAAACTGGCTATGTTTCTGCTGAGGTGGCTGATTAAGTCTGTGGTTTACACCCGTACTTTATCAAAGAGTCACTTGGCTGCATATCCTTAGTGTTCATTTCCAAAAATACTTTCTCATTTTTTACAACATGTGTAGGTTGAATTTTCCAAATTTTTAAGTTCTGCTTCCCTTTTCGTTAACTATTTCATCTTTAAATCATTTCTTTCTTTGTGTACTTTACCATAAGCATTCAAGAGAAACCAGTCTGTTCCTTCAACACTTTGCATAGCAATTTTCTCAGCTAAATATCAAATTTCATTATTCATGAGTTTTACCTTCCAGGAAATAATAGTACACAAACACAAGTCAGATAACTTCTTTGCCACTTTATAACAAGGATTGCCTTTCCTCCAGTTTCCAATAATATGCTCCTCATTTTTGAAACTTCATTAGAACCAACATTCTATGCATGACCACTGAAGTATTTTCTAAGAAGATAGAGGCTTTTTCAACAGCTCTCCACTTCACCTGAGTTCTCACCAGAATTGCTTTTAACAATCTGTTCAGGGCAATTTAGGCTTTTTCTAACCTGCATCTCAAAACTCTTCCATCCTCTATCAGTTCCAAAACCTTTTCCACATTTTTAGCTGTTTGTCTTGGTATCAGTGTTCTGTCTTAGTCTGTGTGGACTGCTATAACAATACCATAGACTGAATGCTTATAGACAGCAGAAATTTATTATTCACAGTTGTGGAGGCTGGAAGTCCAAGATCAGGGTACTAGCCTGGTCAGGTTCTGATGAAAGCCCTCTTCCAGTTTGCAAAGTGATGATTTTCCACTTTGTCCTTGCATGGTGGAAGAGGCAGGTAGCTCTCTGAGGCCTCTTTTGTAAGGGTATTAATCCCATTCATGAGGGCTCTGCCCTTATAATCTAATACCCTCCCAAAGACCCCACCTCCCAATACCATAACCTCAAGCATTAGATGTTCAACATATGCACTTTGAGGGGACATATTGAGACCATGACATCTGTTCTACCACCCCTCTGGTGGGGAGTGGATGCATCACCTCATTACTGCCAGTTGGGTTAGAAGTCCAGTTTCCTCACTTGTCCTCCACTGGTACCCCGTTGTGGGGACTCTTCATTACTGTTGATTACTGTTTTTAGTTCTTGCTCCCCATTAGACTCCACCGATACCTCCTTTGCTGGAAGGGTAGGAGTACCTTGTTACTGCCTCCCATGTGGTCTCCAGTGACACCACAGGGAATGGTTCCCTCATTACTGCTGGACTCTGGTGAAAGAGCCAACTCTCCAGAGGTTCTTCTCTAACACTACGCCAGTGGGGAAGAGGAAGGGTATCTTGTTACTATCAGGTGGCAGTGGAAGTTGTGGCTTCCCACAAGGATTCCAGTGACATTTGGGAACTTGGGACATTCAGCACTGCCCAGCCTGGATGAAAATCCCAGTTGTCTATTCAGTCTTTTCTGACACCACCCTAAGGAAAGGTCATTGGGACTCCCTCTTACAGCCTCAGGAAGGATGAAGTCTAGGCTTCCCACTCATCCTTTACAGGCATGGACGGTGGTGGCGCCACTGTTTTTTTCTGTGGTGTTTGGCTGGAGTAGAATGATTATATCATCTATAGTTTTCTATCTTACTAGGCTGCCCCTTTTGGCTAGAGAGTGCAGGCATTAATTGAGCTTTTATCGTCTGTGCCTGTTAGCATTTCTGAGTTGCCAGCTTCTTGAAGCTCTAAGTCTAGGATATGTGAATGAGAAAAAAACCCAAAACAAAACCTAAAGAACTCACAATTATATCATTCTTCAGATCCTGAGGTCCCTAGTCAGTTTGCTGCCTTCTCCCCACATTTAAGAATTTTCCTATATTTGTTTTATGTGTAATGACCAGTGTTTTTTGTTGTACTTAGTGGGAGCAATAGGGAAAAGTATGTCTATTCCATCTTCCTGGAAGTTGTCACAATGTATTTTGAATACTGATAACTTTAAAGTAGTTTGTTTGTTTGTTGGGTGTGCTTTAAATAAACATTATCAAAATTGCATCACTCAGCATAGGTATATTTGAATATCTACCATGTGCCATGCATTGTACTGGGAACTAAGGGAAAACAGTAAACATAGAGTTGGACATTAAAGGTAGTTACCATAAAACATGCATGTATATATTCCTGTGCTAGTCATTTTACTAGTGTTTAATTTGTAGTTCCCACCAAATAAGTTGATGGGTTTCAGTTATACTTAGAGGTTTGTCCCAATCCTAAAGATGCATTATATGTCTTAATAATGATGCTAATTTGAAATAAGATTTCTAAATAAACCACCCCACGCATATATATTTGAGACTCTCATATTCACTGTAAGAACAATTATACACATAATAATAAGCATTGGGTAGGAGACCTGAAGGAATATGTCAAATTAGTAAATGTAGTTATGTTATTGTGATGGGATTTGGGAGATGGGAGAACGAAGAAAGATTTCAGAGGGAGAGACAGCCATAGTTGAATTCCAGCTATGTGACCCTGGGGAAATTATTTAGCTTCTCTGAATCTGAATTCCCTGTCAAAGTTATTTTTAGAACCAAATGGAGTTATGCATATATACATGGTCATGTGCTGAATAATGACGTTTCAGATGGACAGCACATATAACGGTGGTCTCATAAGATTAGTACCATATAGCCTACGTGTGTAGCAGGCTATACCATCTAGGTTTGTGTAAGTACACTCTATTTTGTTCACACAATAACAAAATCACCTAATGATGAATTTCTTAGAATGTTTCTCATCATTAACCCACACAGGACTGTACATAGAAGCATATAGGGTTTCTCAAAAATATTAGATTCTTTCCCTTTTCTCTGTATAATGATTTTTCAAATGTAAATAAAATTAGTTGAATAGATTATAAAAGACTAAATATCATTTTCTGTTAAATTTCTCTTAGTAGTATAAGACCCATCCTCCTATGTCTGCCATCAGTGGAATGAAGTCTCAGTAGACAAAACCATGCACATAATGGTAATTATCAGAAATATAGGGACTCAGGTTTCAAGGATTGAGAGAGTACTAATATTTAAGAGCAACTAATTATTCCTTAATATGGTCTAGTTGCTTTTGGAAATCTGGAGCAAAGCAATTAAGATACTTGTAAAAAAGATACATAAATTAGACTTCTGTGCTTGTGTTCCAACTATCTTTTCCTATATAAATTCCAAAAAGCTTTTGGCACATAGTACCAGTATGTGTGATTGACAATATAAATAGTAATAACTCTTAAAAAACCTTTAGGAGTCATAAGCTCAACAATGATATAGAGTTGTATTACTTACAAAATGACAAGTTTTCTATTTTTTAAAAGAAAATCTAATTTTTTGTTTGTGGATAAAAATATAAAGGCAAAAATTCAATTTAAGTTTTGCTATGTTAATTTTTATTATAAATAAAATGTGGACAAAAGTTTAAAATAGGAATTTCTGGTTTTAAAAACCTGGCTTGGCCTTCTCATCATAGCATTGACTTATTTCAGCATATATGGACTTATAATCATTCATTAATCCAATGTTTTTTGTGATGTCGAGGCTTATAATTTGTTATTCTTATGTATAGTTTTTAGATTTTAATAATATTTTATATTCATTGCAATTAATTTGAGTTGTTTATTTGCATTTTCATTTTTTCCTTGTTAAAGGTGTCTGGTTAAACTTGGTTTATAATAGTTTGCATTCTTATCGCTGTTGTCAAGAGAAGGCAGCTATTTTCATATGAATAGTCTGAAAACAATGTATCTATTGTCCGAAGTAACCTAGTATTTTCTGTTTATATGAAGATTATTAATAAAGTAGAGACAATAAAAATATTATTAGTTTTCTGCTTATAACACTTTCTCAGACCAAATATTGCCAAATACCGTATTTTATACCAGGATTTGATGAGATTTTTCTTCCTCACATGAAGTGCAAACATTTTAGCTGTTCTGAGAGGACTGAATTTACAAGCCCTTATAAGCCAGGATGAATAAATTTGTTTTGATTTTGTCCCAGATTCTTTTTTGATGGTTGTAAACTTTTAAATTTTTAGTCACAGGTGGTGACAGTGACCCTCAAATAGACTACAAACCACTAGAAAACTATTGAAGACCTATCTTCAATGATAACTAACTTGTACTTCAAAACAGCCTGTGAGTACAGCAGGCCAGGGGAAAACTTGGGATGAAAAAGAACTCTAAATTGATTGGGCTTTGGAAATTTTGCATGGTGGGGTTTTATGTAGAGTTAAATAAGTGTGATTTAGGTAAGGGAAAAATAAATTTTTAAGGAATAAATAGAGCAGAAGAATATTTGATAGGTCAGAGAATTGCAATGTGTGTTCAGAGCTTTTAAGCAAATTTGTCATGGAAGAAAAGTACAAAACAGAAAAAGTTGAGACCCAACTTGGGACCCAATTGTGTCATTCTATGGAGTTTGGATGTCATTCTGATAAGAAATTGTGATGTAAATAGAGTGTGGAGAGGTTGATTACACTGGGAAGAAACTTAATAAAAGAAGACAAGTTAAAATGGTAGAGGCTAAATTGAGAAACTTCTAAAAAAGTAAATCCAATAGCACTCTTTTCATAAAGTAGTAAAAATCCTAAGTGATCATTACATCTTAAGTAATTTTTATGCACTAATTATGAGTAATTTTATCTCTAAACAATGCCAAGTAAAAATTCCTATCCTTCAAATAGGTCTCCTGCATTCAACGTTATCTTGACATCCAATCCCTTGACCCACCCATTTCTGCAAGTCTGTCTCCACCCTCCTGGCTTCAGATTTTCCCTCTCCATTCCAGAGGCCATGCTCCATAACTTTTTGCCATCCCCTGGCTTGTGTTCAAGTCTCCAATTTGTATCTGGCCTGCAAACACCAATCTAGTTATTCCTGGTTTCTCTTTCTGTAGGCAGAATGCCAAGCACGGGAGAAAACTGTGCAACCTTGCATTCTGGTGATACTACAGATGTTTAGTTTCCGACCTCAGCTAAGCACTTTATGTACTTGGACTCTTTAAATTTGCTGATTGATTGCCACTTCCATCATCCTTGCCAATGGTATCTGAATCTTTATTGCTCCCCTTCAGCCTGCTACTCTGTCTTATCCCCTCTTTGCTAAGCACTCTTTCTGTATTACAGAGAAACCCGGGCTAAAATCGTGAACTCCATTAACTTTCTCACCACAGCTGTCTACAAATTTATTTATATATGCATTCTCTCTCACTTTCTTGGCTAATTGCTTGATTTATGGCTCTCCTTTTCCAACTAAATCTGCTAGGATTCTGACCTAGGGTTATTCTCTATAAATCATCATCTATAAAATGATCTATATTTCTGACTTCTGCCACTACTTGTGAACATGCTCCAGTATATCCCCAATTTTATCATTCCTCCTCACACCCATGTTTCCTCAACTTCACCTTCCTATATTTCCTTTTGTATTCAACACATCTGAAAAATAGTAAATTCTTGCTGTTTTCACTTCCTCACTCCCCACTACTTTAATCCACACAAACCAGGCTTCTGCCTCTAAAACTCTAAGCAAGACAAATTACCTTTGCTGATGTCACCCATGATCATTTAATAAATTTGATAGATTCTTTTCTGTCCTCAACCTACTTAACTGACTTACACATGACAAGGAAGGCCCTCTTAGATCTTGTCGTTGTCTTTCTTTTCAACCCCATCTATCACCATGATCTCTAAGTCCAACGATTTATGTCCCAATCATACCAAATTATTCACAGTGCTGTAGAGATCAGCTGCCTAATATGGTAGCCACTAGCTAGAGGTAGCTATTTAAATTTAAATTTTAAGTAATTAAAGTTAAAAATTCTCTTCATCAGTCACACTAGCCACATTTTAAGTGCTCACTAGTGTCATTGGGCTAGTGGTACCCAGAGTGGACAAAGCAGTTTTCAAATAACTACTTGTCTCCTGTGGCTCAGAACACTTTTCAACATCTTTGAGTATTTTCTGTTGTCAGCACTGTTCCCCAATACCAGAGACACTTGACCATTCCTTCTTTTATTTTCCAACTATAAATGTACTTAATTTGTTCTCACAGCGCTTATAGTAATTTGTTTAATTATGGCCACATGCCCATACTTCCTGCAAGTTTCTCAAGAACTACATTATGCCTATTTGCATTCTCAGTGTCTGACGTAGTTCCTGATATATAATGGACACTCCAAATGTTTTTATATGAAATAATTACTGCAAGAGTAATCAGACAAATTCAGTGTTTTTCAGTTAAATCCAGACATAAAATATATTTTGCAATTGTTTTTTTTGAGGAAGATTAGCCCTGAGCTAACTGTTGCCAATCCTCCTCTTTTTGCTGAGGAAGGCTGGCCCTGAGCTAACATCTGTGCCCATCTTCCTCTACTTTATATGTGGGACGCCTACCACAGCATGGCTTGCCAAGTGGTGCCATGTCCTCACCCGGGATCCGAACTGGCAAACCCAGGGCCGCCAAAGCAGAACATGCACACTTAACCGCTGCTCCACCAGGCCAGCCCCGCAGTATTTTTAAATCACCTTTGCAATTGTTAAAATCATATTTTAGGGCTTAATTCAAGTTTGTTAGCAAGTGGTTTTGTAGATGTCAACCCAGTAGTGTCCTGTGGGAGAAAAGATCAACTTCCTTGGATGATTTTCTAAGAGTCCTTGATTTGGATCATTCCAAATTAAGAAAACAATGGTTTGGCTTCTAAGAAAACAGTGATTTGAATGCAAAATACGTAAGTGAAGTTGAAATTAATTGCTCTCAGGACCTAAATTTATTATTTTCTAAGCATTTGGGAATTTATAATATTTAAGTAATACAGACTTTAAATAGACAGTAAGAAGAAACTCACATATTCTAACTCGAATATAGACTCCAATTCTCCTTAAACTCAGCTAAATTATATAGTGTTTAGATATGCAGTCTACTCTAATATTCTTTGGAGTTTAGCAAAGCTACATTTTTTATATAAAGCCAACTCCCCAGCAGGAACACAATACATATTAATTAATATCAATAATCAAGAAAAGTATTCAGGCTAAAGAAACATAACTAGGGCCAAATAACTGGATTTACGACTGAGCTTGTAGGTTAATTTATCTGTATTTTTACTGTGTGCATATATACTGAAATAATCATTTTTCATTACTTCATTATTCATATTTATCAGTAATTTGAAAGTGGTATCTATATTCCTTTTAAGTCTACATATATTAAAGTTAGTATGGAAATTATAATCTACAGCCTATGCATCAACTATGTATCAACATAGTATGTAACACAACAGTTGCTTTTAAAAAGCACAGTTGAAGCTCCCCCTTGAGTATATATGTATATAAATATAAAGGCCACAACACACACATCCCCTGTTTACTGAGATTATAAAATTATAAAGAATTAAATAAACACATATACATAATTATATATACACATTAAACATGTATATATGTATTGTGCATATGTATACATGCATGCATATAAGTACAGGCATATGTCATATATAGGTAGGTACATGTATATATATATAGATATAAGACCCCTTTAATAAGATTACAGTTTTCATTCAGTTGATATCTTATAAATGTCTAGCGATGTTCTAACCCATCTTTCTAATTCAAACTCTGATTTCTTTGACTATTGTCTTGTAACAAGCAGATTGTCTTTGTCAAGGGCTGACTTCATGAATATTATGAGATGGAATGGGATGAACACTGACCTCACCTGAATGTGTGCTCATAAAACTGAAAAGTGCCTAGGACACATGCACACTGGGCCTTCATAGAGCTCTAAATAAATTTCTTAATTTTTTTATCCTGATAAAAAAGGATTAAACCTATATTAGGCATTGCTTCCAAGGGCTGAGGTTGTACTGAAAGGAGTAGTAGAAAGAAGTAAATTACAAAAGTGACAAAAAGATAGAGCTTTGCCTACTTTACAGTTTAGCTTAGAGCAAGAAAAGCATTTTGATATTTGATCATATACAAGTTTATTAACTCTTCAGACCACTGCAATCTGTAATTCTTAAAGGCTTGTATTGCCCACTTTGGTCTCCTTGGTTTTTTTTCTTTGTGGTAAAAAACACAACATAAAATTTGTCATCTTAACCACTTTTAAGTGTACAGTTCAGTACTGTGAAGTATATTCACATTGCTAGGAAACAGACCTCCAGAAATTTTTCATGCTGCAAATCTGAAGCTATACCCATTAGACAACAATTCCCCTTTCCCCCCTCCCCCAGTCCCTGGTAAGCACCATTCTAATTTCTGTTTTTATGAATTTGACTTTAGATAGCTCATATTAGTGCAATCATACATTATTTGTCTTTTTGTGACTAGGTTATTTCACTTTGTATCATGTGACAGGATTTCCTTCTATTTTAAGGCTGAATAATATTCCATTGTATATATGTACCATATCTTGTTTATCCATTCATTCATTGATGGATATTGCACTTTGTGGCTGTTGTGAATAGTGCTGCTATGAACATGGGTGTGCAAATATCTCTTTGAGACCCTACATTCAATTCTTTTTGATTTATGTTCAGAGTGAGATTGCTGGATCATATGGTAATTCTATTTTTAATTTTTGAAGAACCTCCATATTGATTTCTGTAGAAATTGCACAGTTTTACAATCCCACCAAGAGTATGCAAGAGTTCCAATTTATCCACATCCTTTCAAACACTTGTTATTTTTTTCATTTTTTTTAATAATAGTCATCCTGTTGGTTGTGAGGTGAGATCTTGTGGGGTTTTTTTGTTTTTTTTGCTTTTTTTGATGAGGAAGATTGACCCTGAGCTAATATGTATGTTGCCAATCTTCCTCTTTTTGCTTGAGGAAGATTGTCCCTGAGCTAAGATCTGTGCCAGTCTTCCTCTATTTTGTATGTGGGGCACTGCCAAAGCATGGCTTGATGAGCAGTGCATAGGTCCATTCCTGGGATCCAAACCCACAAACCCCAGGCCACCAAAGTGGAGTGCATGAACCCAACCACTATGCCACCAGGCTGGCCCCTTACATCTTGTGATTTTGATTTTCATTTCTCTGACGATTAATGATGTTGAGCAACTTTTCATATGCTTCTTGGCCATTTGTGTATCATCTTTGGAGAAATGTCTATTCAAGCCTTTTGCCCATTTTTATTTATGTTATTTTTTTGTCATTGAGTTGTAAGTGTTCTTTATATGTTCTGAATATTAACCCCTTATCAGTTGTATGATTTGCATATATTTTCTTGCATTCCATAGGATGCCTTTTCACTCTGTTGATTGTGTCCTTTGATGCACAAAGCTTTTAAGTTTGATATAGTCCCTTTTTTGGTCTTTTTGTCCATTTTTGCTTTTATTGCCTGTGCCCTTGGTCTTTTTATTCTAAGAACATACTGTGGGAAACTTTATCCACCATCGAGATGCTGTCTTAAGCCAGAAACTTCAGAATGATCTTTCTGTTTTTGTTGTAAAGAGTCCTGTTAATCAATTGCTTAAAAAGAATAAGCAAATAACTAGAAGCTATGAGATAAACTTCACGCATCCCAACTAAGGCATATAACTTGCTAATTTGGACTCAGCATGCTTTTTCAACCTCATTACACGTAAGTTCCCTTCCCATCTCCCAATGCACAGCCACACTAGTCTCTTCCTGTTTCCAGAATATGTCTTGCATATTCTCGTGAATACTCATGTGTTCTCTCTTTGGAAAACCCTCTCTCCTTCTATTTGTCAAACTCCTACCTATACTGCGAAGACTTTACTGCTTTCTCCTAGCTGCTTCTCTCTCTGTCCTGTCACTATTGTGTGCAGATTAATCTTGTTTCACTTCTCTTGCAGGAATACAATTATAATGCATACAAAGCGCTTAGTACAGTGTGTACCACAAAGTGCTCAATGTGTGTACTGATATTATTTTAATGATAATTATTTAAATAATACTGGTATTGATAGTATGATAATAGTATTAACTATATCCATATTGGTATTATATATTTATTAATATACTAATTAATATAGATTTTCAAAATATCATAAAGTCAAAACATGTATAAACTAAAAGTTCTCTATAAAATTACTGACTGCATCCATCTTCCTATCTCTGAGAGAACAAATTCATGGCCTGCTACCAGACTCCAGGTTCCATCATGTAGCCAGAGTCACCCTTGAGACATCTCTTCAGCAGGACAAAAAACATGGCCAATATGTAATTTTTATTCTAATTATAGGTTGGACTTCCCCACTCAGATCTTTCTATTTTCATCTCTCTTTCTTTGTTCTTGTTACCTTCTCGTCATGAAATGTCCTCCACTCACTCTTCCCTTCTTGTATCTGGCTAATTTTATAGTCATGCTTTAATATTATGCAAATGTACGTACTTCTTCAAGAAGCCTGTTTGGGAAAGCTGCCACTCCTTTGTATTTCCAAAACATCCTCTGTTTTTTAAATGTAATTTATAATGTCCTACTGGACATAGAACTTCCTAAGACTCTAATACTTCATTCATCTTTGATCCTTAATGCCTAACACAATGTTTGATCTTAGCAGGTTGCTAATAAATATTTGTTCAGTGAATGGGAATTTTGTTACAAGTCTCTATCTGGTCACCCATCTTAATAAAGTGGGCTAGATTTCCTTTTTTATCCTTAACTCTGATTATTAGGGGATCTGAGTGGCCTGTTCTTAAAAATTTCTGGCTAGGTTCCTTCTTTGTCATTGGAACTCTGAAGGAAAATAGAGAACATTTTCCTGAGGCCTGGAAAAAGTTGGACTAAGCTATCCTTTCCATGCCTTCTATCCCATGGGCCCCACTGTGGTGCCCTCTAGATCTTCAAAGTTTGGGAGTACCCCCTGAGAAAAGACATGTCAAGCCTACTGAATTTCAGTCATTGAATTTCTATTGCCCAAATTTATGCGTACAATATAAAAAGATAAATATAAAAATGTGTGTAAAATTGAACTCTGTGTATGTGAAAATCCAATCTTCGTTGTGCATTTTAATATTGTTTCTGTATGCAAAAGTTAAAACATGCCGTTATCATTGCTAAGAAAATATGAAACGTCTACTGATTGCTTGCAAATGGAAGACAGTCTAGTAACAGACCACTAACTTTCTCAAATATGTTTAAATGTTTCAGTAAACAGAATATTTTGAACAGAAATGCATTTTGAGATTTGATAAAATATCGTGTTACCCAATTTGACATAAAATATTATGGCATTTAGTTGACTTTTTCACTATGCCTCATGAACTGTATTTATTTAGCACCACACACTACTTGTAAGCATTTAGTCTGTAGCTATGAGTTACTTTGAAAGTAAGAAAACAATGAGAGCAATATTTAGAAATTATTCTTAAAATTTTGAAGTTATTGGGATTGGAAGTGTTTTCAGGATTTAAATAAGGAAACCTCTGAGCATATATTAACTGTATATTTTAGAGTATTTAAACATACTAACTTCTTTTTATATTTGGAAATGCATTTTGATTATATTTATGGTTTATTAGTGATATAAATCAGTGCATCTAGGTCTTTCTCTTTCATACAATTTTAACACATTTTTACTTGCTGTGATTTATATAATATAGTACTTTTAAAAAATTCAGATTGACATAACCATTGATTAATAGAATAAAACTTCTGCATGCAAATTTTGTCTAATTCTACTTTTTAAATGTAAAATCTTTTCTACAGTGAGATAATCATGAGGGAAAAATCTGTTTTCATGGATTTTGTTTTAATAGGTAAGCAGCAAGCTATCTATTCCTTCTTGCCTACTATCTCTCTTTTTTTCCCTTCTGTCTTCATTCATCATTCACTTATTCAAGTAAATATTATTAAGCCTCTATTAAGTGCCAAACACTCTGCTAAGAACTAAATATTCACCAGTAAACTCAATGTACTTTGTTCCTTTATGGGACAAGATAGAAAAACAAAACAAAACAAAACCCATGTAATTATAAAACTGCAAATTGTAGTATATATAGGTCGTGAAAGAAAGAACTAAGAGGCTGAAATGAAGAATAATGGAGATCTGTTTCACATAAAGTGGTCAGAAAAGACCTCCCTCAGAGGGTGATATTTAAACTGAACTCTAAAATATAATAGGGCAATTTCCTGGTGAGGAGTGGAGTAAAGAATACTTTAGGCAGGGATCTCATCAAGATGACGGTGTAAGCAGACTCTAAACTCGTCTCCTGCCATGAACACAACCAGGTTGAAAATATTTTTGGAAAAATTAGCCTGGATAGAAAACTGAAAACTGGATAAAAACAACCCCCACAACAAGGGACAGTCCTGACTAAGGTGGAAGAGGCAGAAATTCCTGCTGGAATGAAAAGGGGGGGCCACCTTCGGGAGCAGTGGAATTTCTCAGCTGACCAGGCTAGAGCCACCCTAAGGTACGCAGCCCTCCCTGGAAGAGTGAGGTCCTGGAGCAGGGGCTGATACTGCTATAAGCATCCTTCAAACTCAGCACAACTGAGACAAGGGTCTTGCTATCTGCCTTGACTGGCTGTTAACTGCAGTAAGGATACCCCTAGAAAAGCTATCGGATGAAAGCCGAAAAGACCCAGGTCTTACGGAGCCCACACACAAACTCACCCCTCTCAGTAACCTAAAATCACCAGAGAGAAGGCTGACAGTCCTTTGGTGCAAAGAGACTCACCTGGTGGGCTCTGGGGGCATCTCAGTGAGAGGAGGGACTTCTCTGGAGACTGAGACATTGTTGAGGGCTATCATTCTAACCTGGTCAGGCATGCTGACACAGAGCCCAGTGGATGCTATTGAGGTTCTTCCCCTGGCCTGTTAGCCCAGGGATCTGCCACACACACTAGAGTACAGATGTAATCCAGTTCAGCCAGGGCAAGCAGTCTGTCCTAGGTACTGGCCCCCCTAACAGGAGTCCTCAGGCTACTTGTAGGCCTGCATTGACTGGGTGCCTTGATCCTCTACTGGCAGGCAAGTGTGTCCTCCTCTGTGGGGCAGGGCCTGTGTGAGGACTAGGTGAACTGTGGGAAGCATTGGTAGAGAGGTGGGGGTCTCTGCAGTGGGGTGTCGGGATATGCTCCAGGGCATTGGGAAGTGTTTGCAGACCAGGACTGTGTTGATGGTGTGTGTGGTCCTGTGGGGGGTGAGGCTTATCAGTGGCAGAAGACCTGTGCTTCACAAATAGCCATAAAAAGGATTGGCCCCACCTTCCAAAGCCTGAAACAATTGAGTGCTCCTGTGCCTAAGGCCAGCCCCACTCAGCTGCACTCCTAAAAGAACTAACAACAGCCTTGTAGGCCTGAGGCCTATAGCAACTGTAAGCCCCCGAGCCTACCAACCAGGTACACAGGGTACCTACCCAATTAAGAGGAAAACTGTAATAAGAGTGTGCTGTTAGACTTTGTAGCCAACAGTACTGAGGCTCCGCAAACCAGATTTACAAACACCTGGCCAGGGAAGGGAAGACCAGACTCCCTGGGTACCTGCATTGCGAGCAACCCTGCCACAGAAGAAAGACATAAGTAGCCCACAAAAGGATCACTCCTGGATCATTTGGACTGTTGATGAGAGGGAAGCACACTGCTGGCCCTCATAAGGCATCTCTTACGTAAGGCCAATTCTCCAAGATCAGGAGACATAGCCGACTTACCTAATACATAGAAATAAGCACAGAGAAAGAGGCATAATGAGGAGACAAAGGAATAAGAAAAGAGAATTAGGCAGAATGAGAACAGTCTAAGGGAACTGTGGGACAATATCAGGTGTGCTTACATTTGTATTATAGGTGTCCCAGAAGGAAAAGAGAGAGACAAAGGGGCAGAAAATTTATTTGAAGGAATAATAGATGAAAATTTTCCTAACCTGAGGAAGGAAACAGACATCTAAGTACAGGATGCACAGAGAGCTCCAAACAAGATAAGCCCAAAGAGGCCCACACCAAGCCACATTATAATTAAAATGTCCAAAATTAAAGATAAAGAGAGAATCCTAAAAGCAGCAAGAGAAAGGCAACAAGTGACAAACAAGGGAAAGCCCACAAGACTATCAGTGGACTTCTCAACCAAAACCCTACAGGCGAGAACAGAATGGTATGACATATTTAAAGTGCTAAAAGGAAAAAACTTATAGCCAAGAATACTCTATCCATCAAGGTTGTCATTCAGAATGGAAGGAGAGATAAAGAGCTTCCCAGACAAGTAAAAATTAAAGGAGTTTATCACCAAGAAACCAGTTCTACAAGAAATGCTGCAGGTACTTATTTAAGTGGGAAAACGATGAACACAAATAGGGATAAAAAATTTATCAAAAAAACCAAACAAAAAAAAACCCAGGCAATAAAATCACTGGTAAAGATAAAAATATAGTAAAGGTAGCAGATCAACTACCTGTGAAGACAATATGAAGGTTAAAAGACAAATGTACTAAAATTACCTATTTCAATGATAAGAGGGTAATGGATAGACATGCTCTAAATAAGAGATTATATATGATTTCAAAAACATAAAATGTCAGAGGAGGGGAGTGAAAAAGTAGAGCTTTTAGAAAGAGGTCAAGCTAAAGAGTTTATCAACCCAATATAGACTGTTATATATGTAGAAAATTATGTAGGATCCTCATGGTAATCACAAATCAGAAACCTATAATAAGTAAGCAAATAAGTAAGACAAAAGAAATCAAACATATTACTAAAGAAAACCATCAAACCACAAGGGAGGAGAACAAGAGAAAAAGAACAGAGAAGAGCTACCAAAACACCCAGAAAAAAAAGTAACAAAATGGCAATAAACACATATTTATCAATAGCTACTTTAAATGTCAATGGACTAAATACTCCAATCAAAAGGCATAGGGTGGCCAATTAGATAAAAAAACAAGACCCATGTATATACCACATACAAGAGACACACTTCAGACCTAAAGACACTCACAAACTGAAAGTGAAAGGATGGAACAAGATTTTCCATGCAAATGGCATAGAAAAGAAAGCAGGGGTAGCAATACTTACATCAGACAAAATAGACTTTAAAGCAAAAACTGTAACAAGAGACAAAGATGGGAACTACATAATGATAAAGGCAACAATCCAACAAGAAGTTATAACACTTGTAAATATCTATGTACCCAACATAGGAACACCTAAATATATAAAACCATTATTAACAGACATAAAAGGAGAAATAGACAGTAACACAATAATAGTAGGGGACCTTAGCACTCTGCTTACACCAAAGGGTAGATCATCTAAACAGAAGATCAATAAGGAAACACTGGCCTTAAACAACACATTAGACCTGATGGACTTCGTAGATATATATAGAACATTGTATCCAAAAACCACAGAATACACATTTTTTTCAAATGCACATGGAACATCCTCTAGGATTGATCACATATTAGGCCACAAAACAAGTCTCAATAAATTTAAGAAGATCAAAATAATACCATGCATCGTTTCTGACCACAAAGGTATGAAACTAGAAATCAACTACAGGAAGAAAATCAGGAAAGCCACAAAAATTTGGAGATTAAACAAAATGCTACTGAACAATGCTTGGGTCAATAAAGAAATCAAAGGAGAAATCAAAAAATTCCTGGAGACAAATGAAAATGAAAATATGACATGCCAGAATCTATGGGATACAGCAAAAGCGGTTCTAAGATGGGAGTTTATAACAATTCAGGCCTATCTAAACAAAGAAGAGAAATCCCAAATAAACTATCTAAAAGCACATCTAAAGGTACTGGAAAAAGAAGGACAAACAAAGTCCAAAATCAGCAGAAGGAAGGAAATAACAAAAATCAGAGCAGAAATAAATGAAATAGAGATTACAACAGCAATAGAACAAATTAATTAAATCAAGAGCTGGTTCTTTGAAAAGATAAACAAAATTGACAAACCTTTAGTTAGACTCACCAAGAGAAAAAGAGAGAAGGCTCAAATAAATAAAATCAGAAATGAAACAGGAGAAATTACAACAGACACCTCAGAAATACAAAAGATAATAAGAGAATACTATGAAAACTATATGCCAACAAATTGGATAAAATAGAAAAAATGGATAAATTCTTAGAAACATACAACCTTCCAAAACTGGACCAGGAAGAAGTAGAGAATTTGAATAGACCAATCACCAGTAAGGAGATAGAAACAGCAATCAAAAACCTCCCAAAAAGTAAAAGTCCAGGACCAGATGCCTTCCCTAGTGATTTCTAACAAACATTCAAAGAAGACTTAATACCTGTCCTTCTCAGACTCTTCCAAAAAATTGAAGAGGAATGGTGGCTTCGTAATGCATTCTACGAAGCCAGCATTATCCTGATACCAAAATCAAACCAAGGACAACAGAAAAAAGAAAATTACAGGCCAATATCACTGATGAACATCGATGCAAAAATCCTTAACAAACTGCTAGCAAATCGAATACAATGCATTAAAAAGATCATACATCATGATCAAGTGGGTTTCATTCCAGGGATACAAGGATGGTTCAACATCCACAAATCTATCAACCTGATACACCACATTAACAAAATGAAGAATAAAAATCACATGATCATCTTAATAGATGCAGAGACTGCATTTGGGAAGATACAGCATCCATTTATGATAAAAACTCTAAATAAAATGGGTATAGAAGGAAAATAACTCAGCATATTAAAGGCCATATATGTCAAACCCACAGCAAACATCATTATCAATGGAGAAAAACTTAAAGCTACCCCTCTATGAACAGGAACCAGACAAGGATGCCCACTGTCACCACTCTTATTTAACTTTGTATTGGAAGTTCTAACCAGGGCAATCAGGCAAGAAAAAGAAATAAAAGGGATCAATATAGGAAAGGAAGAAGTGAACCTGTCACTCTTTGCAGATGACATGATTTTATATATAGAAAACCCTAAAGAATCCGCTAAAAAACTTTTAGAAGCAATAAATTAATGCAGTCAAGTCACAGGATAGAAAATCAAAATACAAAAATCGGTTGTGTTTCTATACACTAACAATGAAGTAGCAGAAAGAGAAATTAAGAATATAATCCCATTTACAGTTGCAACAAAAAGAATAAAATACCTAGGAATAAACTTAACCAAAGAAGTGAAAGATCTGTACACTGAAAATTCTAAACGTTGAAACAAATCGAAGAAGACACAAAGAAATGGAAAGATATTCCATGCTCTCGGATTAGAAGAATTTACATAGTTAAAATGTCCATACTGCCTAAAGCAATCTTAATAGATTCAATGCAATCCCTATCAAAGTTCCAACAACATTTTTCACAGAAATACAACAAAGAATCCTAAAATTCATATGGAACGACAAAAGACCTCGAATAGCCAAAGGATTTCTGAGAAAAAAGAACAAAGCTGGAGGTATCACACTCCCTGATTTCAAAATATACTGCAAAGCCATAGTAACCAAAGCAGCATGCTACTGGCACAAAAACAGAGACACAGATCAATGGAACAGAATCAAAAGCCCAGAAATAAACCCACACATTTGTGGACAGCTAATATTCGACAAGGGAGCCAAGAGCATACAATGGAGAAAGGAGAGTCTCTTCAATAAATGGTGTTTGGAAAACTGGACAGTCACATGCAAAAGAATGAAAGTAGACCATTAACTTACAGCATGCACAAAAATCAACTCAAAATGGATTAAAGACTTGAATGTAAGACCCTAAACCATGGAACTTCTAGAAGAAAACATAGGCAGTATGCTCTATCACATTGGTCTTAGCAGCGTGTTTTCAAGTACCATGTCTGATCAAGCAAGGGAAACAAAAGAAAGAGTGAACAAATGGGACTACATCAAACTAAAAAGCTTCTACACAGCAAAAGAAAACCATCAACAAAAGGAAAAGACAACCTAACAATTGGGAGAAGATATTTTCAAACCATATATCAGATAACGGGTTATTATCCATAATATACAAAGAACTCATACATCTCAATAACAAAAAAAAAACCAACAACCCAATTAAAAAATGGGCAAAAGTTCTGAACAGAGATTTCTCCAAAGAAGATATACGGATGGCCAACACACATATGACAAGATGCTCAACATCATTAGCTATCAGAGAAAGGCAAATCAAAACTGAGATATCACCTCACTCAGGTCAGAATGGCTATAATTAGCAAGACAGGAAACAAGAAGTGTTGGAGAGGATGTGAAGAGAAGGGAAGCCTCGTACACTGCTGGTGGGAGTGTAAACTGTTGCAGCCACTATGGAAAGCAGTAGGGAGTATCCTCATAAAATTAAGAATAGATCTCCCATATGATCCAGCTATCCCACTGCTGGGTATTTATCCAAAGAACCTGAAAATGCAAAGACATAAAGATACCTGCACCCCTATGTTAATTGCAGCATTATACACAATAGCCAAGACTTAGATGCAACCTAGGTGCCCATCAAGGGATGAATAGATAAAGAGATGTGGTATATATACACAGTGGAATACTACTCAGCCATAAGAAATGATGAAATCTGGCCATTTGTGACAACATGGATGTTCCTTGAGGGTATTATCCTGAGTGAAATAAGTCAGAGGGAGAAAGTCAAATACCGTATGATCTCACTAATAAGTAGAAAATAAAAACAATGACAAACAAACACATTGCATTGGAGATTGGATTGGTGGTTACCATCGGGAATGGGGGGAGGGCAAAAGGGTCGATTAGGCTCACATGTGAGGTGATGGACTCTAATTAGTTTTTGGGTGGTGAACATGATGTAGTCTACACAGAATTCAAAATATATTATGATGTACATCTGAAGCTATATGATGTTGTAATCCAATGTTACTGCAATTAAAAAATAAATAAATAAATACAATAATATTCTAGGCAGAAGAAAAGTCATACAGTGTTAGAGTATTTGTTGAAATCAAAGAAGACCTTAGTGGTTGGTTTGGAGCTGGCAGCACAATAGGAAAGGCAAAATTTAGGGAACCAGTTCATGTAGGTCCCTGGAACTTACAAGAAATACTTCTGATTTTGGTATAAATGTAATCAGAACCACTGAGGCATTGTAGGAGGAGAGTAACATGTTCTGATTTATATTTTTAGAATATCAACTTTGCTGCTGCATGGGATACAGATTAAAGGAGATTAGAATGTAAGTGAAGAGAAAAGTTAGGAGGAGGATGCAGATGATAGCCTGAATCAAAGGATTGAACCTGGAGATGTGGATAAGTTGGAAAATTCAGGATTTATTAGAGATAAAATGAATAGGACTTGCTGGTGAGTTTAAATTTGGGAGAGTAGAGTGAGGGAAAGAAGGAAATACAAAGGGTTCCTGTTTTAACAACAGAGTAAGTGGTAGTGCTGGTGGTCCCAAGAGCTTCAATACAGGCTGGCACAAAGTCAGTACTCAGTAAATGTTGTTTCATGCCTGAATGACTGATTGGATGAATGAATACATAAGGAAAGGTGGTGGATATGGAAGGAAATTATGACTTCATTTTATTGATGTAAATGTTGAGGTGCTTGTGAGATGTTCCAGTGGACATGATAGGTGATTGTTGATATGTGATTTTGGAATTTTGATTTCTAATTTGTGAGTCATTCTTTATTCAATAATCTCCTTTCCACAAATGTTAATTAAACACTTCCCAGGAACAAGGAACTCTGCAAGTCAAAAGGGAATTGAAAGATACGGTACTGCCCTGCACTCAGATCTGTGGTGTCCTGAAGACGCGCATAAATAAATATATTACTATAAGGTAGTGCTACAGTGATAAACACCTAGGTTGGAAACAGTCATCTGGTCTGGGAAAGTCAGAAGAGAATTCTTAAGGGAAGTAATACCTGAGATTATGATGAAAGTGAAAGTTATCTAGTTAGTGAAGAAAACAAGAGGGGAAGAAATTATCTAGGAGGGAATGGGAAAAAAGTGGGACTCACTTGTGCTGATGGTGGGAGTACTTACTGTATTAACTAAGAGGATGGAGAAGGTGTGGAGGGAGATGTGGAAAGAACTGAAGCCTGAAGAGTAAACAGAGTCTTCTGCTGTTTCTTATGGAAGATAAGAATACCTAAATTGATTAGTCAACAATATAAACAATATAAAAAAGAGTTGTATGTTCTCCTCCCCTTTTCTCCTCCTTTTGCTCTTCTCCCACCTTTTTAATTTTTCTGCCAAATGGTGTTAACCATTTCCTTAACAATCTGTCTGAAATCTTTCTCATCAAAATTTCCTTTATTAATCCCACCCAAATTAGTTTGTTATTACTGTCAAGTGGATTCCGACTCTTAGCAACCATGTGTACAGCAGAGTGGAACCCTGCCTGGTCATTTTGTGCCATCCTCTCACCTTCTGGTGCTATATCAGACAATGCTCTGCTACTATTTATGGGGTTTTCATGGCCAATTTTTTCAGAAGTGAGAGGCCAGGTTCTTTTTCTTAGTCTTTCTTAGTCTGGAAGCTCCACTGAAACCTGTCCACTGTGGGTGACTCTGCTGGTATTTGAAACACTAGTGGCATAGCTTTCAGCATCACAGCAACACACAACCAACACAGTATGACACGTGGGTAGTGGGGTTCCCTGACCTGTAAACGAACCTGGGCCATGGTGATGAGAGTGCCAAATCTTAACTACTAGATCACCAGGGCTGGCAAATTATTACTTGTTTTTCATTCTTTTAGAACCAACTTTATGTAATATTTATTTATATTGTTAATATATTACTTTTTAAAATATAGATATGCTGTATATATTTTCAAATATACACATCTATTTACATATTTATGTGTATGTATGTGTGTGTATGAATTCAAGCGTTCTTCCAATTTGTCTCCCACTGTGGTAATCCAGGGTGATCTCATTATCATTTCAAAATCAGTTGATTAGCAACCTTAATTGCACCTGCAACTTTAATTCTCTTTTGCCATGTAAAATAGCATAATCATAGGTTACCAGGCATGGCATCTTTTGGGTGAGGTATTATTTTGCCTAATATATGTCGTTTCTGAATCCACATGCTTCTATTTGTTAGCTGTTTAATGGGGGATACATTTATTAACCTCTCTGAGCTAATTTCCTCATCTTTAAAATAGGCCTGTGAATAAGGTTTAATTAAATGGTACAAGTAAAGTTTCTAACACAGGGTTTGCATAGTGCATACACTCAATCAATGAAGGTACTAAATGCAGTGTACCTAAAAATTAGCTATGTCCCTGTGGACTTCAGGTGGAAAGAAGAATGATGTCTTAAGAAGAAACCACATAATTAGCTAAAGCACTCCAGCTAAAATTATTTATTTTCTTGATGTGGACCTAAGAAGGATGAGATGTACAGAACATAAAAGAACAAAACTGTGTAATACCTCTTTTTATACATCATTTTCTTTCCTATTTGGTTTATTTCTTAAGAGTAAGAAAAAATAATCTTCCAAAATAATCCAGATTGGAAATGTTGTTAGATGATATGAGAGATAGTTGAATAAATATTTATTTTTAAAAGCTTCCTATTTTAGTTATAATTCTTCATTTGAGATCTTAAAATTTAGCACATTAAAAAAGTAAAGAAGGGGCCGGCTCTGTGGCGTAGTGGTTAAGTTTGCGCTCACCACTTCAGCAGCCTGGGGTTCACCAATTTGGATCCTGGGGGCAGACCTACACACAGCTCATCAAGCCATGCTGTGGCAGCATCCTACATAGAAGAACTAGCAGGACTTACAACTAGGATACACAGCTGTCTACTGGGGCTTTGGGGAGAGGAAGAAAAAAACAAAGAGGAAGATTGGCAACAGATGTTAGCTCAGGGCCAATCCTCCTCACCAAAAACAAAGAAAGAAAGAAAAAAAGAAAGAAAAGAACTGTCAACAAATTGCCAATTTTTCCAGAAGTTGAGCTTTAATGATCTTTTAGCTATTTGGTAGGATTTTCTTCCTATGTTTTAATCAACAGTTTTAGATAATAAGCCCTTTAGGGAAAGGATTTACTTCCTGAATATTTTTATTTTTTGGTTGGTTGGTTTTGAGAATTTTCAGCCATTGTATAGCATTTTTAAGGTTAGAGCCTAAAAGCCTCCTCAAGCTCCAGATTGAGAAAAAGACTGAACCGTTGTATTCCTTGGGGAGTAGGTCTCTGAGTCTAGCTACCTCTGGGAATTAAACAGAACAGGGCATTGAAGCTTTTACTTGCCCACCTCATTAGGAACATTTAAAGTAGCCATGGTAGTTTGTTCTAACAAATCCACCTTCGTAGAAAACAACAGTATTCTCAGAAGTACGTAATAATATACACTGGAAGCATTAACACTCCACTCTGATAGCCTTATCCTGAAGGACAAGAGAAGCAGATGTGTTTTTTTTTTCCCCTAGTATTTAACACAGTTGATTGTGCATGACTAATTCTTTTGCTAATCTTGTCTGGTGTCAATCTTTTGGTTTTTAGTGGAGGTTTCCTTTGGGGATTTAGCAGAACACATGGCTGACCTGCATGCTTCTGTATCTCCAGGGCTCTAGTAAAATATTAGCACACAAAGCTAAATTGATTTGGAAACATAAGGCACAAAAAAGCTGGTTTTATGCAAATGTTAACACTGTATAAAAAAGCCCTTGGACATCATTTAAAGTGCAGCTTCACCTAACTGGCTCACTGACATTTGGATGGATGCTAAAATTAACCATTTAAGCTTTGCTGTTCTTGGGGCCGTACGTGTAAATGTGGGTGTCCCATACCCCTGGTTACTCCTTGTCTGACTGTGCTGCCAAGTTTTCGTTTATCATGCCAAGACAAAAATTATTTAAAAGAGCAGAGTATCCAAAACTCATTTACATTTGGCTTTGGACTTACCTTCCCAGTTATAATTGGCTTTGGACTCTATAAAAATTATTTTGTATTCCCTAACCACATGGCAACTGACATCGTGAAAAGGTGACCCAGATAAATAGTAGGTGGCAAGGTTTTGGATGAACAATACACAGCTAAAAATTTATAGCTGAGCTATGGATTGGTTATAATTTTTGATAAATACATTTTTGCTATAGCGGCTTTTGTTGTATTAGAATCTGGTACATATTTCTTACAGTAATACCTTGTACAAGATCGGTGCTCAAATTATCTACTGAATAAATGAAAATACTGTTTACTTTTACGTAAGTCATTGATGAGAGTTATTAGAGTTTTCCTTTTATTTCTTCTTAAGATTGAATTTCAAAATTGATCAAAAGAGAATCTAATTTTGATCAGCACATTCAGATGTAATTAAAAAATACTTTGTTTTGAGACAGGAAGTTGTATTAAAGCTAAAAGGCAATCATCAGCAAAAATTATACAACAATGATCTGCATAATTTCCTATTTGATTACATCTCATTTCAACAGATAATTGTGGACTACACCATTACTGAGAAAAAAACTGAAAAAAAATTAAAGGAAGGAAAAAGAAGTAACAAGCACATTAAATCAATGTGAAAATACATTCTGAGCACTGTTGTTCAGAATGTACATATGAGATACAAAAAATACATGTACTCACTTGGTTTAGAATAAATAGTAAAACAAAGAAAAAAATATCATTAAGAGACCAGATTTATTCAGTTCATCTGATTTTACTAAGAATGAATTTCTTGGGTCCAGCCAGTGAGCAAGTGGTGAAGTTTGTGGGATCCACTTTGGTGGTTCAGGGTTTTGCCTGTTTGGATGCTGGGTGCGGACCTAGCACTGCTCATTAAGCCATACTGAGGTGGTGTCCCACATAGCAGAGCCAGAAGGACCTACAACTAGAATATACAACTATGTACTGGAGGGTTCTGGGGAGAAGAAGCAGAAAAAAAAAGATGGGCAACAGATGTTAGCTCAGGTACCAGTCTTTAAATAAATAAGTAATCTTGTTAAAAAAAAAAAAGAATGAATTTCTTGATGCACATAGGAAGCCTACAATTAATTAAGTAGAAATATTTCAATATATTATAAATTTTGTCAATATTCAATGGCATAATTATGAACTTGCAGAAGAACATTTTGTGTCATATTGCATAATCCTATTAAAAACTTAAAAAATCATTATACTTTAGTAGTTTGCAGATGGATTCATTGCAACCTCATCCTTTTAGACATTTTAGTGATGTGCATTATGTATTTGTATGTGTATGAGTCTACACACATACATATACATACAATTTCTGAGAGCTCCCTCTCCAGATGAAAATCAGTAAGCCCTCCTACTAAAATTATGCAGTCAGTCACTATGAAATGAACAAAGATTTTGGAAAGGAGAATTGCTACCAAAGTTAGTTAATATATTTTATTAATATTAAAGATTCCCGGGGCTGGCCCCGTGCCCGAGTAGTTATGTTTGTGGGCTCCGCTGCAGGCAACCCAGTGTTTCGTTGGTTCGAATCCTGGGCGCAGACGTGGCACTGCTCATCAAACCACGCTGAGGCAGAATCTCACATGCCACAACTAGAAGGACCCACAACGAAGAATATGCAACTATGTACTGGGGGGCTTTGGGGAGAAAAAGGAAAAAAATCAGAATAACAATCTTTAAAAAAAATGTATTAAAGGTTCCCCTTAGGCAGTTGAATAGAAGGTGAAGAAGATTGAGCTAAATGACATAGTTTGCAGAATCATCAGTATAACTGGAAGACAGTTGAAATAAAGAGAGTAGATAATATAACCCTGGGAGAAAGTATATATAATGAAGAGAACAGTAGAAACCTGGGAAGCACTGATATTAAAGTAACTAGTGGAGAAACAGGAGGCAATGAGGTAGATGGATAAGAAGTGGTTAGATAGGTACAAGGGTAATCAGTAAAGTATTTCACGTGGAAGCCAAAAAAGGGGAGGGTTCTTAAAAGGAATGGATTAATAACAATGTCAAATGTCACAGAGATGCTCAATAAAAAATTATTGAACAAGTATGAGTCCTTTAGGAAGACAATGGTAATTTAGATAAAGGGTTTCAATGGAAAGCATGAAGAGATTCACAGTCAATTGCAGTTAATTGAGGGGTGACTGGGAGGTAAATTAGGTAGAAACATTAAACAAAGGTAAATTTTCTGATAAATTTGACAAGGGAAGAGGAAAAATGTACTGTTAGGAAAGTATGGTTAATAGATCAAGAAAAATTTATTTTGTCTTGCTATTTAGAGATGGGAAGTGTTGGCTTCATTTGTATTTGGACTTTTAGGATGGTATTGGGGAGAGATTTATCAGCTTAAGTCATCCCAGGTAGAGTATAGACCTGGAGTTAGGTAGAAGATGGGGTAAAGTGAGTGGATTAGTTATTTTGCATGAGTTAGTAACAGTGATTCTTGATTCTAGCTATGCATTAGAAACACCTAGGGAACGTCAAAAACATTGCCCTACCATTGACCCCACTATCAACCAATTACACAAGAATCTTGGGGTTGGGGTTGAATTATAGATATTTTAAATGCTCTTAAGATGTTTCTTATGTTCAGTGAATGTTGAAACAAAGGTGATAGGACTTTGGAAAATTTGAGGGAGAGCATACTCTGAACATTCTTACGTTTTAAAATGAACTAGAATTAAAGTTTACCTTCAGAGAGTAAAGAGCATCAAGTGGAGTGGAGACTCAAGGACAGTGATGAAGGTTAAAAATTAGATGTAAACAAGGGACAGGAGTTTTATAAAATAGAAAGAACTGAGATAGAGTCTACTATCTTTACTGAAATTATTTTCTTCAAACCGCAGATTCCTGGGCTCTTCCCTGGACCTACTGAATCAAAAACTCTGGGAGTGGGGCCCAGCGATCAGTGTTTTGACAAGCCCTCTAGGTAATTCCCATTCATGTTAAACTTTAGGAAGAGGTGATGTAGGTCAATCCTGAATGTCTGGATCCTGCTTAGTTTCTAATCACTATCTCCGGGAATGTAGGAAGAGGAAGGCCAGATCTGACGACTCTCAGAGATTCAGGGGACACCTCACAATATATTTGCTGACTTGGAAGGAGAATGTGTGCTTTCCAGATACTCTCACTTTTATTTCATAATGTTTTAATTAAAATGTAAAATATATACAGAAAAGTCACAACTTATAAGTCTACAGCTTGATAAATTTTCACAAAATAAACACAGCCTCGTTACTAGCATCCAGATCAAGAACAGTATATTAGTAGTAACTCAGAAACCTCTCGAATACTCCCTCTCAGTCACTATCCTGCTTGTCCTTGAAAGTAAACACTCTTCTAATTTCTAGCACCACAGATTATTTTTACCTATTTTCAACTTTATAAAATGAAATGTCACAGTATGTACTCTTCAACTGGTGTTATTCTCTGTGAGATTCATCATATTGTTGCATGTAGTAGTAGTTTGTTCATTTTCATTGATTGATAGTGGTACATTATAGGACTAAACCACTAATTATTTATGTGTGACATCTTTGATGAACATTTGGGTTCTTTCCAGCTTGGTTGTTATAAATAATGTGTCTATGAACATTCCTATGAATATCTTTTGATGCACATCTGAGAAAATGCCTAGTAGTGGAAACGTTAAGTCATAGGATAATGGATAGCTTTATTAGACAACTGCCAATGAGTTTTCCCAAGAGGCTGTATTAATTTACAGAGTTACAAGAAATATAGAGGAATTCTAGTTTTATATCCTTGCTAAACTTACATTATTGATCTTTCTCATTTTAAACCTTCTGGTGTTTGTGTAGTAGGGAATCGTGGTTTGAATTTGAATTTCCTTGATAACTAATGAATTCAGTACCTTTCTTATATGTCCATTGGCAATTGATTCATCCTCCATTGTGAGATGCCTACTCTAATATTTTGTCCATTTTCTTATTAAGTTGTTTGCCTTTTTCTTAATGATTTGTAGGAGGTCTTTATACATTTTGGATGAGCCCTCATCAGTTCTATCTGTTGGAAATATCTTCCACTGTGTGCCTGGACTGCCTCAGTGAAATCACTTAAAAAAGAGAATTTCTCGTTTTAATGTAGTCTGCTGTACCTATTTAAGGAAATATTGTCAATTCTCAGGACATGAGGATGTCTTCTATTATGTTTCAGAGTTGTATTGTTTCAGTTTTCATGTTTACATACATGGTTCATCTTGAATTGATTATAGTGTATGGATATAATGGTAACCTGGCACCATTTAATGAAAAGATCTTCTATTCCTACTGTTCTGCAGTGCTGCTATTGTTATAACTCAAGTACTTAAGTGAGTGTGTTTGCGTGTGTCTGGAGTCTTTACTCTGTTCCATTGGTTGACTGGTCTATATTTACTTTTAATTTGTCATTGTTTTGATTAGTGTAGCTTTATAATGTCTTCATAGTGATTATTTAGCTTTGTTTTCCTCTTCAGTATTGTCTTAGTTATGCTTAGCTATTTGTATCTGCAGATAATTTAAAAAATCAGATTATCGTTTACATATGTACATACATTAAATAAACATATCCCCCCACACACCAAAATTTTGATTAATCTGGGGAGAACTGACATTTTTAGATTATCAATCTGAAAATGTGGAATATCCATTTATTTACATAGATCTGTATTTTCTCCCAAAAATACAAGTAGAGCTTTACAGGCTTTTCACGTTTCACTATTTTTGTTCCTAGACACTTGAAATTTTATTCTATTAGAAGTGGTATTTTTAAAATTTCAGGTTCTAATTGTTCATTGCTGATATGTTTTTGTATATTGCCCTGTATTCAGTAGTAGTCTTGCTAAATTCACACATTAAGTTGTATACTTTGATGATTCTCTTGAATATTCTACGTATATAATTCTATCTGCAAATAATGAAGTTACACTTTTTTTGTATTTGTTTATTTTGTATCTACTTATTTGTATTCCTTGTGATTATTTTTTTATTCTACTCCATAAATGGCTCAGAGATCAGAATCTGATTTGATGACCAGATTAAATAATTATATCAACTCATTGATTTATTTCAGATTTAATTTAATAAAGTCATATAACCCCTATTTTATGTTAATCTTTTTTTTAATAATAGAGATGTGATGTGAACAAAAATAGATACAATCCCTGCCTTTATAGAACTTACAAATTAGAGGGAGACAAAAGTTCTAAATACCTATGTGGAAAAAACTTTCCATCAGCATGTGGCCTCTAACCATGGCTACAACATCTGAATAACAGGGCCACAACATCCAGGTAGCATAAGTAGAAAAAAAATGTGGATGATCTTGTGGGAGGTTTTTACGGGCAAAGCTTGCAATGATAGCTCACTTCACTGACAATCCATTCACCAGAATTCAGTTACGTGGCCTAACCTAGATGTGAGGAACACCAAAAACTTCGCCCTGGTTGAGTAACTGTTTCCCAGCAACAACTGCACATGTGAAAACAGAACAGAAATTTTGGTGCCTAGTTAGCTGCCTCTGCCACACCAAGATGCCAAAAATCATGTGCCTCTTACGTCTGTGAGTTTTTAGTTTTCATCAAATTTGGAAATCTTTTGGCTATTATATCTTGAAATAGTTCTCTGTACTGCTTCCCCATGCCCTACAACCTTTTTGGAACTTTGATATCACTTATGTTAAACTGCTTCATATTTTCCTACAGGGGAAAACTTTTTTTTTAATATTCTTCTATTCTCTCTGCTTCATTTTGAATAGTTTACTTGAATAGTTTTTTATTTTTTATTGAGGTAACATTGGTTTATAACATTATGTAAATTTCAGGTGTACATCATTATATTTCGATTTCTGTGTAGATTACATCATATTCACCACCCAAAGACTAATTACCATCAATCATCATACACATCTGCCAATCACCCCTTTTGCGCTCCTCGCTGCTTCCACTCTGGTAACCAACAATCAAATCTCTGTCTGTGTTTGTTGTTGATTTTATCTTCTATTTATGAGTGAGATCATACGGTATTTGACTCTCTCCCTCTGACTTATTTCTCTTAGCACAATACCCTCAAGCTCCATCCATGATGTCGCAATTGGCAAGATTTCATCTTTTTTTGTGGCTGAGTAGTATTGCAATCTGTATATGTAAAATGACTTCTTTATCCATCTGTCCCTTGGTTGGCCCCTTGATTCCTTCCAGGTATTGGCTATTGTGAATAATGCTGCAGTGAACATAGGGGTGCACATATCTTTACACATTTTTGTTGTCATGTTCTTTGGATAAATACCCAGCAGTGGAATAGCTGGATCATATGGTAATTCTGTTCTTAATTTTCTGAGGAATCTCCACACTGTTTTCCATAGTGGCTGCACCATATTGCACTCCCACCAGCAGTGTAAGATAGTTCCCTTTTCTCCACATCCTCTCCAACACTTGTTATTTCGTCTTGCTAGTCATGGCCATTCTGGCAAACATGAGGTGATATCTCATTGTAGTTTTGATTTACATTTCCCTAATAGTGATGTTAAACATCTTTTCATGTGCCTGTTGGCGATCTGTATGTCTTCTTTGGAAAAATGTCTGTTGAGATCTTTTGTCCATTTTTTAATTGGATTGTTAGTTTGTTTGTTGTTGAGCTGTATGAGTTCTTTATATATTTTGGATATTAACCCCTTATCAGATATATGGTTTGCAAATATCTCTCCCAGTTGTAAGGTTGTCTTTTCATTTTGTTGATGGTTTCCTTTGCTGTGCAGAAGCTTTCTAGTTTGACGTAGTCCCGTTTGTTCATTTTTTCTGTTTCTCTTGCCCAGTCAGACATGGTACTTGAAAATATGCTGCTAAGACTGATGTTGAAGAGTGTATTGCCTGTGTTTTCTTCTGGAAGTTTCATGGTCTTAGGTCTTAAATTCAATTCTTTAATCTATTTTGAGTTAATTTTTGTGGATGGTGTAAAATAATGGCCTACTTTTATTCTTTTGAATGTGGCTATGCAGTTTTCCCACCACCATTTATTGAAGAGACCTTCCTTTCTCTACTGTATGTTCTTGGCTCTGTTGTCGAAAATTAGCTTTCCATAGATGTGTGGGATTATTTCTGGGCTCTTAATCCTTTTGCATTGATCCCACTGTCTGTTTTTGTACCAATACCATGCTGTTTTGATTACTATAGCTTTGTAGTATATTTTGAAATCAGGGAGCGTGATACCTCTAGATTTCTTCTTTTTTCTCAGGTTTCCTTTGGCTATTCAGGGTCTTTTGTTGTTCCATATAAATTTTAGGATTCTTTGTTCTATTTCTGTGAAAACATCTTTGGAATTTTGATAGGGATTACATTGAATCTGTAGATTGCTTTATGAAACAGATATTTTAACTATATTAATTATTCTAATATAAAAGCATGGAGTATCTTTTGCTTCTTTGTGTCTTTTTCAATTTCTTTCAACCATGTTTTGTAGTTTTCAGTGTACAGGTCTTTTGCCTCTTTGATTAAGTTTATTCCTAGATATTTTATTCTTTTTGTTGCAACTGTAAATGGGATTGTATTCTTAATTTCTCTTTCTGCAACTTCATTGTTAGTGTATAAAAATACAGCTGATTTTTGTATGTTGATTTTGTTTCCTGCAACTTTACCACATTCATTTATTATTTCTCAAAGTTTTTTGGTAGATTCTTTAGGGTTTTCTATATATAAAATTACATCATCTGCAAATAGTGACAGTTTCACTTCTTCCTTTCCAATTTGAATCCCTTTTATTTCTTTTTCTTGCCTTATTGCTCTGGCTTGGAGATCCAAAGCTGTGTTAATAAGTATGAATGGCGAAAGTGGACATCCTTGTCTAGTTCCTGTTCTTAGAAGGATAGCTTTCAGTTTTTCTCCATTAAGTATGATATTAGCTGTGGGTTTATCATATAATTCCTTTATTATGTTCAGCTGCTTTCCTTCTATACCCATTTTATTGAGTTTTTATCATAAATGGATGCTCTATCCTGTCTAATGCTGTCTCTGCATCTATTGAGATGATCATGTGATTTTTATTGTTCATTTTGTTAATGTGGTGCTTCATGTTGATTGATTTGCAGATGGTGAACCATCTGTGCATCCCTGGAATAAATCCCACTTGATCATGTTGTATGATCTTTTTAATGTATTATTGTATTCAATTTGCTGGTATTTTGTTGAGATTTTTGTGTCGATGTTCATCAGTGATATTGGTCTGTAATTTTCTTTATTTGTGATGTCCTTGTCTGGTTTTGGTATCAGGGTAATGTTGGCTTTGTAGAATGAGTTGGGAAGCTTCCCTTCCTCTTCAATTTTTTGGAAGAGTTTGAGAAGGATAGGTATAGTTTTCTTTGAATGCTTGATGGAATTCACCAGGGAGGCTGTCAGATACTGAACTTTTATTTTTGAGGAGGGTTTTGATTACTGTTTTAATCTCCTTGCTGGTGATTGATCTATTCAGATTCTCTATTTCTTCAAGATTCAGTTGTGGAAGGTTGTATGCTCCTAAGAATTTATCCATTACTTGTAGATAATCCCGTTTGTTGGCGTATATCTTTTCATAGTAGTCTCATAATCTTTTGTATTTCTGAAGTGTCCCTTATAATTTCTCCTCTTTCATTTCTGATTTTATTTCAGGCTTCTCTGTTTTTTTCTTGATGAGTCTAGCTGAAGGTTTATAAATTTTGATTGTCTTTTCAAAGAACCATCTCTTCCTTTCATTGATTTTTTCTATTGTTTTTTAGTCTCTGTTTCATGTATTTTTTCTCTAATTTTTATGATTTCCTTCCTTCTAATGATTTTGGGCTTTGTTTGTTCTTCTTTTTCTTGTTCCTTTAGTTGCACTGTTAGGTTATTTGTTTGAGATTTTTCGTGTTTGGTGCACTTAGCCTGTATTGTTCTAAACTTCCCCCTTAGAACTGCTTTTGCTCTATCCCTTAAATTTTATGTCGATTTTCAGTTTCATTTGTCTTCAGGTATTTTTTGATTTCTCCATTGACCCAATCATGGTATAGTGACAGTGTGTTTAATCTCAACATATTTGTAGCTAGTGTGATTTTCCTGCTATTGTTGATTTCTAGTTTTATACCATTGTGAGCAGAAAAGATACTTCGTATTATTGCAGTCTTCTTAAATTTATTGAGACTTGTTTTGTGGCCTAATATGTGATCTATCCTGGAGAATATTACATGTGCATTTGAAAAGAATGTGTATTCTACAGTTTTTGGATGGAATGTTTTGTATCTATCCACTAAGTCCATCTGGTCTAATGTGCCATTTAATACCAATGTTTCCTTGTTAATCTTCTGTTGGATGATCTACTCATTGGTGTAAGTGGTGTGTTAAAGGTCCCTACTATTACTGTGTTACTGTTTCACCTTTAATGTCTGTTAATAGTTTCTTTAGATGCTCCTATATTGGGTGCATAGATATTTACAAGTGTTTTATCCTCTTGCTGGATTGTTTCCTTTAACATTTTGTAGTACCCTTCTTTGTTTCTGCTTATCGTTTTTGTTTTAATGTCTAGTTTGTCTGATATAAGTATTGCTACTCCAGCTTTCTTTTCATTGCCATTTGCATGGAGTTTTTTTTTCATCCCTTCACTTTCAGTTTGTGAGTATCTTTAGGTCTGAAGTGTGTCTCTTGTATGCAGCATATATATGGGTCTTGTTTTTTTATCCAATCTGCCACCCTATGTCTTTTGGTTGGAGCATTTAGTCCACTGACATTTAAAGTAGCTATTGATAAGAATGTACTTATTGCCATTTTGTTACTCTTTTCCTGGGTGTTTTAGTGGTTCTTCTTTGTTCCTTCCTTCTTCTCTTGCTCTCTTCCCTTGTGGTTTGATGGCTCTTTTTAGTATTATGTTTGGGTTCCTTTCTCTTAATTTTTTGTGTTTTTATTATAGGTTTCTGTTTTGTGATTACCATGAGGTTCATTTGTAATAACCTGCCTATATTAAGTTGATTATAAAAATCATTCTTAGCTCTCAGGTGATACTAAAACAGGGCACAGGCCAGATATATCCTGGGCTGTAGTTTGCCAACTCTTCCTTTAAATAGTAGAACATAGTCATATTATCTGTTACAAAGTCCTTGTCTGCTAATTTCATTATCTCTATCATTTTTGTTCTGTTTCTATTTACTGACATTTCTCTTGGTAATGGGTCATATTTTTCTGCTTCTTGATGTGAGTACTCATTTTTTACTGCATGTTGAACATTGTGAATTTAAAGTTATTGAGTATCTGGACTTAGTTAACTTCCTTTAAAGAAAGTTGGGCTTTCTTCTGGTATATAGTACAGTTTCGTTTGTTTTAGTTTGTGTCTTTTGAGGTTTGTTTTTAAGTTATGTTAGGGCAGTTCGAGAGTAACCTTTGCCCTAGGGATAGTCTAGCCCCTCTACTTAGGTGTATCCCTTCTGAAGTTTCTGTTGAATACTCTGGTTATTTAAAGAGTACGCTTCACCCTAGCTGGAGGAAGTAGAAAAATACCCAGCCCTCTGTGCTCTCTTTGGAACCTTTCAGATCAGAGATTCCTGGCCTCTGCCTCATTTCATGGAATTTCACCCTTTGCATGTATTTGTTAGTGTTTAGCAAATACCCAGGGGACCACTATGCAGATTTTGTGATTTCTTTTTTTGCAGAACTCCCTGTACTCTGGAATTGTGTCTTACAACTTACAGGCTCCTCCTGCTCCCTGAACACTGTCTACTCAGCTCAGAACATCATGTTTTATTCATAATTCCTCTCCCTAGTCTATGATCCTGAATATGCTTCCAGACAGAAAGCCAGGCAATTATAGGGCTCTCCTCATTTTGTTCCTCTGCTTTCTGAGATCACAGTCTTGTATGACCTTGGTCCAGTGTTTGAAAACAACTATATTTTGCTCACTTTTTAATTTTCCTTGAATAAGAGAATGTGAATCTGCTTCCTGTTGCTCTGTCATAGCTCCTTCTTGATTTGAAGACCTTCCCCCAAAATTTTTAAATAACTAATCACTGAATGAATGCTTGTATTTTTTTTTCTTAGTTGGAGATTCTGAGAAGTATTTAAGCTGAATGTGAAAAAAAATCCACATATTTATTGATTACTTTCCTTGGTACATTAACTTAACCTCTCATTTTCTAGACATGTCTCTTAGGAAGATAAATCTCAATTACAAGGGATATTTGCTCAAAAGTGTGTGTGAGCATTCAGAAATAAGCCTTCAATACTGAAATGACATTATATTTGGCTTTCTTTCCCTTTGCATGAGATGTTCATCTTGATAAACGATGAATGTTTTTCTTCTATTTGTTATAAATCTGTTTCTCAGATGAATTTAATTTTATTTGTTTTAGTATGAAAGGAGCTGAAGGAGCTGGACTGAGAAATGAAAATGATGAGAACACTTTAATTTTACTTAATAATCATCAAAAATTCACTTCTATTTTCTTTAAAAGTTGGACAGTAGTATTTGTTGTTCCTTGAGAAATGTGCAATAAAGTAGGAATCTAGAAGATGTGCAATTTAACTACCCAGTTGCTCAATTTTTATTCTCTATTAGAAAAGAGTTTCTCTTTAAACACAAAGATACATAAGGCTCAACTATTAAATGTAAACAAGGAAAGCTATACAAATGGAACTGCTTCTCTGTCTGTGTAATATAATGGATAATTAATGAGTATAATATTTAAATATTTTGTCTAAGAGGTAGACAACAGCCTGCCTTGGGAAGGAACAAGTAACCCCACATAGATGTCAGATTCACTTGAGTGCTGATAGAAGGTTGAGATTTAGCAAGGGAGATTTGCAGAAAAATTTCCCGTGATAAAGTCAGAGATTGGATTGAATGCTTAGCATCTGGAATAGACCACGTATACTCATCTTCCACAGTTTGCAGTTCATTTCTCTTTTGTGATAAACAAGCTTATTTTTTATCACCCTTGTCCCCCATCTCTAACCTATTTCAGAAGGAACTTATAGCAGGGCAGAGCACAGTATGGAATCAGTATCTGAAAAGATGTTTTACAGAGAACAGTTTGAGGTGGTTTTTAAAGCTTTTTTTAACTGTCCTGTTTTAGAGCAGTTTCAATTTACAATATCTTAAATGAAATGTGTGTTCTCATACACAAAGACAAAACAAGGTCAGGTATTTTCAGTATCTAAATAAGTGTCACAGAAGTTAAAAGTAAATAAAATTTAATTGTAGGAAAAATACATTTGTGGAAAAATATTGAACTTTTTTCTTAATGTTTGCTCTTATATATGTCTCATTTTTATTTTATTTTGTGACTTTTCTCCCTGCTTTATAGATAAGAGATTGAAGGAGATTGTTTACCAAGTTTACAGAAATTCAGCTATTTAAAATAATAGAAATAAGAGCTATTTGATGATTTATGATATTGTACATAATTAAAATTAATTTGAATAACATTTTAAATTTAACATACATAGCTTTTAATCAATAGATTTGATTACATTAAGAACTTAAGAGGGAGTTGATAATATTTCCCTCAGATTATTGGAATAAGTACCAAGTCAAATGGATTAACTTTTTAGGTATGAGGGTCTTCTTGAGGATTTCTTGTAGTGAGGGTCTTGTGGAGCTGAACTCCCATAGCTTTTGTTTATCTGGGAAAATGTTTACTTCTCCATCATATCTGAAGGATATTTTCACTGGATAGAAGAGTGTTGTTGGCTGAAAGTTTTTGTCTTTCAGAATTTTGAATATATCATTCCACTCTCTCCTGGCCTGTGAGGTTTCTGCTGAGAAATATGTTGAAAGCCTGATAGGGGTTCCTTTGTAAGTTATTTTCTTCTGCCTTGCTGCCCGTAATGTATTTTCTTTATCATTGACTTTTGTCAGCTTTACTACTATATGCCTTGGAGAAGGTCTTTTTACATTCATATACTTTGGATATCTGTTGGCTTCTGTCACATATATTTCCTGTTCCTTCCCCAGGTTTGGGGAGTTCTCAGCTATTATTTCTTTGAGCAAGCTTTCTGCTCCATTCTTCTTCTCGTCTCCCTGTGGAATACCTATAATCCTTATGTTGCTTTTCCTAATTGAGTGAGATATTTCTCAGAGAATTTATTCATTTATTTTTAGCCTTAGTTCTCTTTCCTCCTCCATCTGAAGCATTTCTATATTTCTTTCTTCAAGATTGCTGATTAGTTTCTCTGTTATAGCAGCTCTATTGTTCAGGGAGTCCAGATTTTTCTTTTTCTCATCCATTGTTTTTTTCATCTCGAACATTTGTGATTGATTCTTCTTTATAGTTTCAATCTCTTTTGTGAAGAATTCTCTCTGTTCATTAAATTTGTTCCTAATTTCATTGAACTATCTGTATTTTCTTTTTAACTCATTGAGTTTTTTATGACAGCTATTTTGAATTCTCTGTCATTTAGATTATAAATTTCTGTGCCTTCAGGATTGATTTCTGGGTACTTGTCATTTTCCTTCTGCTCTGGAGGTATAATATAATTTTTCATGCTGCTTGACAGCATGGATTTGTGCCTCCGCATAGAGATAGTATTTGGATGCAGCTTCTACCTGCTACCACTGGGGAGCTGTGTAATCTGAGCCCACTAGGATCACTGTCAGATGTGCCTGTCTGAGCCTGGGCCACTCCTTGGGATAGCAGTGTCCCTCTGGGATCTCCACCAAATGGGAAAGCAATCATGTGTGGGCTCCTGGCTGCTGCCACCTGCTCCCACAGTCCCGTCCAGATGTGCTCCCCTCTTTGGGGCTGCAGTGGTACTGTGGACATTTGCAGCATCCAGGAGCTTGTTCAACCAGGCCGCAAATATGCTAGCATCTGCTCCTAGGTCTGCTTCTAGATCACACCAGCTGTTGTGCTTAACGGGCAGAGCCCTCCCACTTGGTCCAAGCCAGAGCCACTCCCTGGGACCGTGTTGGGACTGTGGGCTTTCCCACTGGACCAAAGAGCAATCACATGGGAGCTCATGGCTCCTGTCACCTGTTTCCACAGTCACACTGAGGTGTACACCCACCCTCAGGGCTGCAGTGGTGCTATGAATACTTCAGTCAGGAGAGCAGTCGTACACAGGTACTGGGCTCCCTGGGCCTGGAGAATGCTCATCTAGCTCCACTATCTACCCATGGGTAGTCCATCCATCTTCAGATGTATAGCAGCACAGTTTTCTCAGGTGTCCTGATGGGCTGTGTGGATATCCTCCACTCATCAATGAATGTCCATTTAGTTGTATGTAGTTTGAAGGGGGAGAGACAAAGGAAACAGCTCCCTCTGCCATGTTGCTGATGTCACCAGGATTAATTTTTTTAAAAAATCCTTATTCTTTTTTTTTGAGGAAAATTAGCCCTGAGCTAACTGCTGCCAATCCCTCTCTTTTTGCTGAGGAAGACTGACCCTGAGCTAACATCCATGCCCATCTTCTTCTACTTTATATGTGGGATGCCTACCACAGCATGGCGTGCCAAGCGGTGCCATGTCCATACCCAGGATCCGAACCAGCGAACCCCGGGCTGCTGAAGCAGAACGTGTGAACTTAACCATTGCGCCACCAGGCCAGCCCCTAAAAATCCTTATTCTTAAAAGACCACATTGCCCTCATTGATTTCATTGGCTGAATGGTTGTTTTCTTCATGTTTTACAGCAGACTAATTCTGCAAGCTTCTTAATGTGCAACTTGCCATCATCTACCCTATGTGTATGTGCCTACATGTCCGCATAGAAGAAAATTACACCTTAAATCTTACAACCTATACACTTTTCTTAGAACAAGAGTAGAGGAACCACCAACCTTTTTATTATTTACAATATTCCTTATATATTAAGTAACTACATTTTGAAGCCATCATAACTTCTAGTTAACCTCAAGAGATGTCTAATATATTTAATCACATTGCTTTACCATTTAGATGAAGAAATATTGTCCTTAAAAATTGGCCTAAGGTAGGTATTCTAATTTATCTTGCCATGATGCTATTTATTCTGAAATGCCTACAAAGACAAAAGTAATCTTTTGAAGATATTGAGATAAAAATATGCTGAAATACTGAATAAGAAAGAGATGGTTTATCTGTAGGAAGCAATAAGACATGCAAAAGTTTTCCTGAACTCTTGATTCAGCTGCCTAGTGTGTGTCTTCTATTATCTTCTTCTTCTCTCATCTTCACGGAGGAGCCAGAATGAAATTTTTTAAACCCAAATTCAATCTTGTCATCTCTTTGCTGAAAACCCATCAATAATTTTCCATTGCTCTGAATAAATTCCGTAGCCTTGTCAGAAAGTTGCAGCAAGGAATAGTCCCTAGCTGCCATTCCGACCTCATTTGGTACCTCACAGTCCCTCAGCATCTTGGCAAAAGCACTTTCAGTTTGAAGAGTGCCCATTTCCTCTAGTGAAAGAGTATACCCACTCAGAAGACTTTTGCTTATGCTTCTCATCTAACTAAGGCTTACTGTTGGCCCTTCAGTTTTCTAATACAGCATTGCTTCATCAGAGCATCTTTGTTCCTGAATTCCCTAACTAGTTCAAAGTCCCAAACATACAATATCAGTACTAAATGCTCCTTCTTCATGGTACCTGACAGAAATGTAATTGTATGTGTCTATTCTGTCATTTGTTTAGAGCCTTACTCTCTACTGTATAGAATGAGATCATGCTAACTTTTGGTCATCATTGTAGCCTGAGAGACTAACGTCGTTCCTCCTGTTATTTAGTACATCTCAGTGAATAATTTTTGAACTGATAACCAAATGAATAAATTTTAAAATTCACAGAGAATTTATACAAATTACCAATATGATTTCATGTGTATCTTGATTCTGTTGAAAAATTATTCTATTGAACAACCTTCTTTGAACCCTGCCCTTTCTGTGAATTGTTGGACAGAAGATGTTGCAGATGACGCTAATCAAACAGGCAAGCCTGGTGGGTGGCCAAGACAGAGTGATGCTGAAGGAATGAAGATCTTATCAATGACAATATTTGTACCAACTGACTTTGATCAAAGACTAGGAAGTGTTACTTAGAAGAAAGAGCACAGCACTAGACTTAAGGGTTTCATGGTTTGTTCTAATGGTGCCTTTCACTTGTTCTAACTCTGGCATAAAATAAAAAAAATTTATTTAGGTAATACATTCTACTATAAGAGTCTATGATTACGGAAAATGTATTGGTTTTTATAAATATTTCATTAAATCCAGGCCAAATCAGAATACAAAGATTCTAGCATTCAAGCAGGTTCACCTAGCCAAAATGTTGTATATCTAACATGTACTAAAATCAAACTTTACCTATTTCACAATTTTGTCAGATACTGATTCTATGATAGTCTCTGTAGTAATAAAGAGATCAAATGGGAATGCTGAGCAAAGAACTGGATACAAGAATTGGCAAGAGCATTGGTTTGAATTCTGGAAGATCTGAGTTCCTGTCCTTGTTTTCAAGTGCAAGTCATTCATACTTTTGGGTTGAAGTTATTTTGGTGTAAAATAAGAATTTTCCTGGAGTGAGCTATTCTAAGAGTTGCTCTCTATTTCATGTGTCAGGAATTTGAGGTGATTACTCTCTTTTGTGAGCCTAGATTGAAGAACTTCAAGGAGATCATGCAGAGAAATTGATTTGTATGCCCTAGAGGTTGGGGGGAACAGTGTATTATTATTAAAACTGTGGCTGAAATATTTAAATGTTTGTTGTAAACCTAGAGGGCTGCATTTCCAGAGAGGATGAATAAATGGGGCATGTTTTCATTTGAGCAAATGCAGATCTTTGTGAGAAAGTTCTGGCTTGAAATTGTCTTAGGTCCTGCCTGAAAGGCACACCTGGAAAGATAAGGAGACATAGTTGGAAATAAGGTGGAAGTACACCATCCTGTACACTTGGTATAGGGGAAAAATGTAAGCAGCCATCCGGAGAGACATACACATCCACAAAAAGGGACCTGATTGGGACATCTCTGAGGATCCCATGAAAAGGCTCATGAACAAAAGAACCATCTTTCTTTAATCATCTGCCAAAGCCCTTGGAAACTGGTACCAAATCAGTGCCAGGCAAATAAGAGGATTCACATCCCCTGATCCCTTCTCCTTCCAATTCCAGGAGGAATCACAGAGTGCTCAGTGAGTAGGAGTGGAAGAACAGAAATACTAGGGGGGAAAACAAAGAAGAAGAACCCACTTCTCTATCACACCTCTGCCCCAGGGGCCACAAGCTCACTCTAGGAGGAGCAAAGAACCTTAACCCAAATGAAGTCAGTTTTTTTGTGAGCATGCAGGAGTGGACATATTAATTGATGAAATGAGATTTCTGAAACAAATAAAGTTTTTTCTTCATTCTGACCATGAACTGAAATGTCATGTGTCTGCCTGAAATTTTATCTAGAGACCGGGAAATAAATAGCTCAGAGAGCTGGTTTGAATAGGTTTTGTACCAGTTACCCTACAAATATATGATGGCATAAGATTTTATTTCCCAAGCAGTACTCAACCTTGGTGTTGTTACTCAGATGACAAAGAGTAGATGTAATTTGTGGTTGGGGATGTGGAGGAGCAGGACATGTTTACCAGTGGTTAAAGTTAAGGTATTGAGGGAAAGCGCTGTGTGTTCTGGCAAATCAAAAATGTAGTAATATGGCTCATAGTCTAGACAGGACCACTGGTTCATTCTAATTACTTAACAAACTTAAAAAAATAGAGAGGGGGGCTGGCCCTGTAGCACAGTGGTTAAGTTCAGTGACCTCCACTTCGGTGACCCGGGATTCATGGATTTGGATCCTGGGCACAGACCTACATCACTGGTCAGCCATGCTGTAGTGGTGACCCGCATACAAAATAGAGGAAGATTAGCACAGATGTTAGTTTAGGGCTACCTCACACAAAAAAAGAGGAAGGTTGGCAACAGATGTTAGCTCAGGGCAAATCTTCATCACCAAAAAAACAAAGAGAGGCATGCAATGAAAATAAATATTTGCCATATTTACAAAGGTGTTTGATGAAAATAAAATATCTTTTAATACTAATATATTTATGCTTTCAATTTATGAATTATAGAGTTAACTAGGTAAAGAGTGTGGCAGAAAGAAGCTAATGTTATTTGATACATACAATATAGTAATAAAGTTGTTCCCAATACCAAAGCATTTTGCTATTCCCTGCCCATTGTGGAGTTAAACAGGATACTGCCCATCTCTGTTTATTAAGGTTATGCGGAGTGTTAGCCATTACCTCAAACAATAATTGGTCATTATAGAGCCAGACTTTTTCTCAAACATTGGACTTGAATTGAAGGAATTCCCTGAGTGGCTCAAGACAACAGCATAAATCTTGAGACAATTTATTGCGCAAGTAAACTAGTAACCTATTAACTTGACTGGCCTAAATAGTGTTATAAAAAGACAAATTTTATAGCTTCAATTTCTTGATAAAATAAGGAGTTTTATCTCATATTTTCACATTAAATATAGGTGGTCATATAATAACCTCTCTGTTAGCATACACCATTAGCCAAAAGTAGACTCATGTGGGGCTGGCCTTGTGGCCAAGTGATTGAAGTTCCACATACTCCACTTTGGTGACCTAGGTTCACAGGTTTGGATCCTGGGTGCAGACCTGCTCTGCTCATCAGCCATGCTGTGGAGGCATCCCACATACAAAATAGAGGAAGATTGGCACAGATGTTAGCTCAGGCTGGTCTACCTCAAGCAAAACAAGAAGATTGGCAATGGATGTTAGCTCAGGGTGAATCTTCCTTGCAAAAATAAATAAATAAAAGTAGACTGGTATAGAATCTGTGACCCCTGTTTGGAAAATGAGAACCACAGATCCAAACGTAAAGTTAGTAGAAAATTTATTTATAATATTCTGTATGCATGTATCATATGAATACCTAGAAAGATATATTTACATTGTTTGACGGAGTCATAGGGAGTATATTACCAAAGATATATTAGTTACTATATTATTTCTCTATAATTAAAGTTTCCTGGATAAGTGATTCATTTTTATTTAAATTGCATTTCCACAAACATTTTCAATAGCTTTTGAGACATGCCATTGACAAAAATTATATTATATTCTCTCTTAAATTGTTTCTTCAGTTTGTATATACAAACATTTACAAAATAAAAATAAAGCTCAGCCCTACCATAAACATGCACAAAGTGATTAAAGATTTCCCATCAGAGACCTTACTAATGATGTTTCTTTTGTTTTACTCACTCATCAACCAATCAATGAAAAGAAATCTTGGTTCTGTTATCCTAAGATCTAATTGGAATGTAGACTTTTACTTACTTTCAGTGCTACTTCAAACAATGGTTATAAAATTGTCAAGTTACAGTTTATGTTTATATATGTGCTTAAAGTTTTTTCATGGATTTCTGATTTTATTTAATCTTTATTAGTATAATATACACTTGATATCACAACATTTGGACTGTTATTTTTATCCAAAAATGTTAACAGAGTTGCTTTAATTGCATTTCTCTTTATGACTGGTAACTGAACATCTCATTCTTGTTTTGACAGCTGAAGATGCGTGTGGAGGAACAATGAGAGGATCCAGTGGCATCATATCAAGCCCTAGTTTTCCTAATGAGTACCATAACAATGCTGATTGCACTTGGACTATTGTAGCAGAGCCTGGGGACACGATTTCACTCATATTTACAGATTTCCAGATGGAAGAAAAGTATGATTATTTAGAAATAGAAGGTTCTGAGCCACCTACAATATGGTAAGTAGATAGCTTCTAACTCAGCATTGGTGTCATTGCCTGAGGCAGACTGGGGCTCAAAGAACAGCTGTATGTGGGTTTGGTTATTTAAAGGTTTAGGTTTTTTATAAGAAATTACAGTTAAGAAAAATTGTTAAGGGGCAGCTGTCAGAGCTGAGGAATATTTTTGCACTTTGGGATACTGATGTATCAAATAGATTGAAATTTTGAAAGCTTTCCATCAGTATTTCTTTATCACTCAATCAATGAAAAGTATTATGACTTTATCAAAATTTGTGTAAGGGAATAAAAGTTGTTCCTAATGTAGTCTAGGTTTAATCAGATTGTGTTTCTTATCTAACTGTATTTCTTATCATCCCAGTCCATACTTGGTGGTTCCTTTCAAATTAATTGAATAGTTTTGTAAGTAATTTGCCTTTGTTTTTGTAGATAGAAATTTTATGTACCCTGTTATCTGAAGGCAAAAATTAAACACTATGGTCTGGGTGAGTATGGTCTATTTCTTTAGAGACTCAACGTGGTCTCATGAAAACTGCAGAGTTGTCAGAACATAATTTTAGGGTATAATATTTTTAAAAGAAAATGTTTCTTTAAGCTATTTAAAAATTTGAATGCACTGATATCACTGAAGTGTAACGTAGATTATGAATCAGTAACTGAGTGAAGAGTGATGAGATTGGTAAAGTGAAGAAATAGGTAAACACTAAACTAGGGAGGGTCTTTTACGCCTTGTAAAGGATTTGATAAGGGAATTTATTAGAGTGTTTTATCAAGCGCAATTATGTGAAGGGGTTTGAATTTTCAAATGATTATTCTTAGTGAAGTGTAAACATTGACTTGTAGTGGGACACGATTAGCTGCAGAAAGATCATTTAAGAGGTGATTGCTGTAATCCAAGAAAAAATCTTGGTAGCTTGGATTAGGATGGTATTGATGAAGATAAAGAAGTAGAAAGAGTTGAGAGATATTTAGGAGGTATAATGCAAAGGGCTTTGTAGTGGATTGAGGAGTGATAAAGAAAGAGTTGTTCAAACCAAACATCATTTTCTGACTTATACAAATTGGTCAAGGCAGTGAGAGATTCACTGAGTTGGAAAATGTTGAAGGAAGGTCAAGTTTGGAGTAGGAATGCTATGAATAGTGAATTTGTTTTAAGTATATTTAGTCTGAAGTCTCTTTGGGACATGCTATTAAAGGCATCTAATAGACAACTACATATGATTCAGGAGCTCTGAGTAGAAGCATTACTGGTATGTGGTTGATATTGGTGGTAATTGAATGAATAGGCATCAATAATATTGGCTAGATTGAGACAGAAAGGAATGAGAAGACAAGAGGAGTGCTAGGACTGAGTCTGAGCATCAACAGCATATAAGACCCAGGCTTAAGAGGATGATCCAGCAAAGAAGAGTGAGCAAGTACATTCAGAGAGGCAGGAGGAAATCTAAGGGAATAAGGTATCACACAGATAAGAAAAGTGTGAAGAAGAAAGAATAGACAACATTGTGGACTGCTGCCGAATGAACACTAGGTAAATTTTTTTTAAAAAGATCTATTTATCATTGGCTGGGCTTCAGCGAAAGTAACAAGTGTTTCTATCATCTTAGTACATACCTTTTAAGATAAGATAAAAATAACACACTTAGCTATATTCACTTTGGTTTTTGTTTGTATTTTTTTCTACATTCAGGCCTTCAATAATCAGGGTTTATAAATTTAACTCTTCCCATGATAAGTTCATGCTCGGGTGCAATGAAACCCGGCAGAAACATGGTTTAAAATGATAGAGAAATGAAAGATATGTTTTAGAAATTGCTACTTCTACAATCATACGTATTTGAGTCATACCAAAGTGGATGATAATGCCATGAATTTTCTAATAATTATATCTTTTGGTATGCGAGTGATCTCTTTAAAAATAGAAGCTTTTAAACTTGAAACATGTTTGACTACTAGATATAATGAAGGGAATTAGAAAATGTTTTGTAGCATCTGTTCCTTTGTTACCACTGAACTCTAGAAACCAAGTCTAACACATTTACTCTGGAGATCATAATATTCCCATTTATGTTCATTTAGTCACTTTCCCTTTTCAGATTAAGCATTTTTAGAAATGATTTGTTGGTTTCTTAGCTATAAGAACATCTATTTGTGTGTTTCCGAGTTTCTAGGACATTGTAGCTTGTCCAATAATAGCATCAGATCCACAAATTTCTCTTCATTCCATTTTCTCCTTAAATGACACTGGGCCACTTATTTCCCTCTTCCTCAGGAAGAAAATAGCAACTAAGAAATCCATTGTTTTACTGTCTTTTTAAATTAGTGTTACAGCAAATGTTTAGGTAGACTTGTCAAAATCTTGGTTATATAACTTCAACGAGGTCATTTGGCACTTTTCAAGAAAATGATACAAATGCCCAAACTATATTATATTTCTATAAATGCCAATTTAAAGATATGTAGTGTTAGTAAATTAATAATATTGTATATATCACTTAAATATCATAAAACAGCATTTCTTTTAATTGTTAGAGAATTGATGCGTAAAATTATCTGTGAATAATTAAAATAAAACTTTAAATCTAGTCCTGGCCCTCTAATCCTTTTAGATCCTTTAATGTTATTGTATCATTTTAAAGATACTGTCCTGAAAATGAGACATTTTAATTCAAGTGGCATTACATTAGTTCTTTCTTATGAATATGCATTGCTCATATAACATTTTCAATTCATAATAGAGTTCAAAAGAGAAATGTGAATAGGGGAAACATTCACATTCTTTTGATTAAAATTAGAAATGGTTTCTTTGGCTTCAGGTCCCTCCTTGAGGAACTGTGAACTTGCCACTGGCTACTACACATAATAATTTTGTTTCTGAAGTTCAGGCAGTGAGACAGGTTTACTGTAGCTTGCGTTTGACTTTGGCAACATAGATGAAGCCAGCCCAAAAATTGTGCTGCTCGGAGAATATTATCAGTTAGCCACTGCCTTTCTTGCAAGCTGTATATGCTAAATTATTAAGTTCTTATTTGTTAAACAACAGTCAGCAGCACCACTGCATGATCCAATGGGAATGCACTGGATCCACTCAATTATTACTGGATGATAAAACTTTATCAGACATGGTGAATGTCAACTGATTCCATGGCAGTGCAATGAAAAATGACATAGCATAAAGAAACTTGAATTCTAGTTTCAGCTTTGACTTTTTGTTGATAGATGAAACTGGGTAAGTTATGTCACCTTCCTAGATCTCAGTTCCTCATCTGCAACATCCAATCCTTCTTTCAACTCTAATATTATTTGGCATAATCTGCTTAGGTGCTATGGCAGGGAGAAGGAGCTGGAAGTAACTAGATACTGCCTTGTTTACAAATCCCTGAATGGAGAGTTGAATTAGATACTCTTTAAAGTTTTTTTCAAACAATCTGTTTGGGTTCTTACTAGAATTTTATACATTCAGTGTTCATTCAGCAACTACTTATTGGGTATCTACTACATGGCTGGCATTGTCCTAAATGCATCAGTGACCAAAGTGGCAGAGAGGCTTGCTCCTGCAGAACTTATATCCTATCAGCGGAAAAAGACAATAAACAATAACTAATATGAATAAGGTAATATTACACTTTGTCTAAAGAGTGATAAGAAAGAAAAGGTGGAGTAGGGTAGGAGAGGTCAGGAGAACAGTAGTTGGGTGATGGGAACGTAGCTTTCCTAATTGAGAAGTTGAGATTTGAGCGAAGTCTTGAAGAAAGTAAGGGAGTTAGCCAAGCAGGTATCTCAGCAATGAGCATTCTAGGCAGGAATAAAATCTAAGCAAAATACGTAGTCTAGAGGGCCTCATTGTGTTAAAGAAACAGCTAGGAGTCATTGTGGCTACAGAAGAATTGCTACAGGGGAAAATAGTAGAAGAGAAAGAGAATTAATGAGTCCAGCTCAGGACCTAAATTTGTCTTTTAATCTAGGTGAAATGCGAAGTCATTAAAGGGTTTTGAGCACAACAGTGATCAGACTATAAGAAATCACTCCGGCTGCCACGTGGGGAACAAACTCTAGGAAGGAAAGGTAGAAAAATAGACATTATTTGCAGTAATCTAGGTAAGATATAATTGTTAGGATGAGGAAATAGCAGTGGAGGTGATGGGAAATTGATATATTTTCAAGATAAATTTAAGAGAATTTCTTAAGTGATGAGATGTGAAACTCAAGAAAAAGAGGAGACAAGGACGGCTCTAAGGTTTTTGGCCTGAAGAACTGGGGGGATACAGTATCCATTAAGTAATATTGGAAAGACTATAGATGAAGCATTTTTGGAGAGATGATCTGGAGCTTAATGCTGAACATGTTGAGTTTTAGATGGCTAATAAACATTCTGGTGAAGATTTCAAGGAGGCAGTTGGTTATACACATCTTAGTTTAGAATTCAAAGTGTGGGATAGAGATCTAAATCTGGAAGTTTCTAACTGGAAGTGAGTATTAAATTTAAAAAAAAGAGAGAGAGGAAAAGACTAAGTACTGAGTCCTGGGGCACTCCAACACTAAAACATTGGCAAAGCTAGAAGAAACTAGTGAAAGAGTTTGAAAAAGAGAGTTAATGAGATAGGAAAACCAAGAGAGTGTGCTTTCTTGCAAGCTAAAAGAAGAAAATATATCAAGGAGAAGGAACTGATCAATTTTGTCAAATGCTGATGATAGGCTGATAAAATGTGTTCTGAAATTGGATTTAGTAATATGGAGGTCGTTGATTACTGTGATGAAAGGAATTTTGTGTTTGGGAAAGAGGAAAAAATTGTAGTAACTGTAGAATGAAGCAGAACAAGAAGATGAAGATTAAAAGATCAGGTGGGGACCTAATCCATGACAGGGGTTACAAGGAGTTTAATCAGTTTGGAAGCCCCGCGTATAGCAGTAAAAGAGCAAAGACTTGTTATCAAAGACTAGAACTAAGAGGAATGAGTGATTGACTATCAGACAGTAATAAAGGAGTCTACATTGTAACTTTTCGTATTAGATGACAGAAAAGACATAAACAATAATAGAAAGGTTAAGAAGGCATGCTAATATACTGGAACCGAAAAAAATTGAGTTCATTTTGTAAGGTGTAGGGTTGGTTAAGCAGGATTTCCACAGAACATGTCCCCTCAGAAGTTGGAAATGTGTAATTTAATTATACAAAGAGACTGAAATAGGAGTGAGAATTAGATGTCATAAAAAATAAAATGTTGGCTAAAGTCAAGGAAATGAATACAGTTGTCAAAATCAGAATATTCATGAAAACATCATTCAGATCATATAACAGGAAAATTTGTTTAGTTTTATTCAAATTAAAAATGCAAGAAAGTATGATACTGAACTTCTTAATCTCAAGTTCGTGTGCCCAATGTCCAGAAAGCCAAACAGAGACATCCACGCTTAGAGATGGAGAAAGGCCCCATTTGAGTTTGCCAAGACAGCAAGGTGGGAGCATGGGTTCCCCAAGTCCACCATAACCAGAGCAAAAAGCAGGGAGGTTTTATAGAGCTCAGGGGCTGGGCAGGAGAAGCTTCAGAGAAACAAAGGGGTCACTCCTGATAAGCCCCTGGGCAATCTGCAACAGCTATAGGGGGCCAGCCATCTGGTGAGGGCAGCCTCCCTGAAGGCATTCTCTTTCTCCTGCAAAACAAGCTCACAAATCCTCAAGATTCAGTCACCCCTCAAGTTAAACAAGAAAACCACAAATTGACAAGATTCATAACAAGGTCAAAAGGTGCGCATGTTCTTATTGAATATGTGCAGTAGCTCTCCAGTACCCAGCTTCAAGTACATAGTTTATTTTCTGTTTTGTTTAAATTATTTATGCACATTTCTTTATATTTATTACATGGTTAAAATAATGCTAAACATTTAAATTTAAACTGATAAATTAAGTCATACAAATTTCTGTTGTAGGCTGACTCATCTAAAGCTAGTTCCTCCATTTGTGTGGTAGATCCTATCCATTCTCACCTACTAAAGAGTGTCATACCCACAATTTTCTAAATTCTCTTCTACACCATCAGTTTTTACTCCCTGACTGATCATTGTTCAAATAGCTGTAACTTGGTTTGTCCTACTATTTCTTTAGAACTGCCTTTTCCAAAATGACCGATGATATCTTAGTTCCTACTTTAATACTTAACTCACTTGATTTATCTGCAACATTTGACCTTGTTGATCGTTTCCTCTTTTCTAGAACATCCATTTCCCTTGTAAGTATGAAGTCATTTCTTGTACCTTTTCTTATTATTCGCTGACTATAACTTTTTAGATTCTTTTTTGGGTGGCTTTTCTTTCTTCATCCTTTCTATACATGCTGGCATCAGTCCAGCCTTTGTCTGGTTTTCTCTGTTCTCTCTACTTTGGAATTTGCATAAATTTCCATGGCTTCAGTGATCTTAAGACTTTGTGATTTTTCCAGTGTTAATAATTATTCTTTTACTTTGTTTCTGTTTGAAATATCAACGAAAATAATCCATAACCAATCTATAAATGAAAATTTGGGTGAGTTTATTCTGAGCAAACTAGTGCTCCTGTTTGCTCTCTTCTAACAGTTATTAGACTAAAATGTGCAATGAAGCTATGGTTCTACATATTACTATTCATCCGTAGTGGTAAAGTAACTTGATTAAATATCTATTATGATTCTATAATTTTGAATTACCCTTTTTTTAATTGGGGTAAGAACGTTTAACAAGAGATCTACCCTCTTAACAAAATTTTAAGTGTATAATACAGTACTGTTCAAGGTAGGCATAATGTTATACAGCAGATCTCTAGAACTTATTTATCTTGTATAACTGAAACTTTAAACTGTTGAATAGCAACTCTTCATTTCTTCCTCCCTTTATCCTCTGGCGAAGACCCATTTTACTATTTGCTTCTATGAGTTTGACTATTTTAGATACCTTATATAAGGGGAATCATGCAGTATTTGTCCTTCTGTGACTGGCTTATTTCACTTAGCATAATGTCTTCAAGGTTTATCCATGTTGTCAATTACGGCAGAATTTCCTTCTTTTCTAAGGCTAAATAATATTCCTTTGTATGTATATACCACATTTTCCTTATCCTTTCTTCCGTGATGGTTGTCTCTCTTTAGACCGATTAAATAGGGTGCTCATAAAATGATAAGATATTAGAGCCAGAAAGGATTTTAAGGTTCCAGCTGCCCAGTTTCCCCTTTGAGAAAGATGAGTCATGAGGTTCAGTGTGTGTTTTGAAAATTCGAGATGAGAATTGAGGTCTCCTAAGACTTGCTCCACTGTACTCTTTGATAAAAGTACTTCTTGTTATTATGCATACAACCAAGCTTTTCTTACAAAAATATTCATACAACCAAGCCTTTCTTACAAAAATATACTGTATATAAGTAAGAAATTTTAAAAACCTGAATCTTGCCATATAAATATCATAGTATGGATTAACGTTTTTAAATATAGCCTGAAGTTGCTATTATAGATTGTGTTGATGCCTAAATATAATTTTGTTACAAAAAGTTAGAAATTCTTCTAGATATCTGAGAATGCCTAGTTTGGTTAATCTACCATTTTTAGTATCTTTAAATATATTTTTTCTGCCTGAAGGAAAACCTATTTGGCAGTGTAGTAAGAAGAGTTAACAATGTATGTAAGTCTCACTCATCCATGAAACATTGAATTACATAATAGATGAAACCAGAATTAACACATAAATCAGGTGATTACTGAGTGAAGCATTTTCAAAGTTTTCTAACAGACCACTCTGATTTAAATGAAAAATATTTCATCTCTGGTTTTTTAAGGTACAAAAATATTAGTTGTTGGATGTCCCTCACATCTTTGAAGTAAAACCAATTATATATATAATAAAAATATATAATTTTCGTGTTTATTTATGTTATGTATGCATTATGTATGTATATTATATACTACATATTATGTATGTGGTTAATAGTGACAGATTTGAAGTCATCCTTCTAATTGTTAGCGTGGAGAAGAAAAATCATTTAGTGGTGTTTTTATATCTTTAAGAACCAGAACTTAATTTATTGTTACATCTTCATTAAATAAATTGTATTTCTAAAGAATACCTATATCCATAGAAGTAATGGAATGCCTGTTCGTTTTTTAAACTTAAGAAACTCATTTACCTATGTAAAATATTTTAATTACGGAATGCACTAATCGCAAATATGTTTAAACTTCAAAGGAAAAAAAAATCTTCTCTGATTCCACTTTTTTTAATCTTCTGTGATCTTTTATAAAGACTATAAAACTGTACAAATCTCTAAAGTTAAACCAAAGCTCTAGTATATGAAATATATGACTAATTTCATGATTTTATTTAATCCATAGAAATCAAACAACATCTTGTGACTATTATCCATGAGGAAGTCCCAGTATGCACTTTCATAATTCCTTGCTCTCCTTACCTCTTCTCTACTTTAATAAAACTCTCCCATGAATATTACCGAGAGCCACTACAACCTTGAAACTCTAAACTTCGGTATTCTTCTTGCTTACTCCCTTCGTCTTTTTTTCTTAAATTTCATCATAAACTCTAGTGCTTGTCATATTCATTTTTCTGCAGTTTATTAACCTGTGACTTAGCCTTAGCTAGGAGGAGACACCACTCTATTTTGAGAGGAGAAAAGTGTGAAAGAACAGAGATTTTATCTGCTTTTCAGTTTATAAGTATAGTGACAAGAAATTGAAATACATTATTTCTGGTGGTTTCTGTTTTTTCCCTGATGAAAGAAGCAAGGTCATCTGCTGAAAGTGAGGGCAGGTGATAGGTTAGGATATTTGAGAAGTGGGATTATTTGAAATATCTTCAGCGGAGAGTGGGAAAACAAACAAACAACTAGGGAAGTCGAAGGATTGCTGGGCATTATTTTGAATTCACTTGGAATTTTACAATATGAGATTGTAGTGACAACAATCGATGAACTTACATATTTCTACAACACTGCTTACCAACTTAGATGCAAGTATAAAAAAGCAAGTGATGGCATTGCTGGGTTGTGGGATGTTAGGACGATGGAAAAGGAGGTTGAAGGTATTGGTAGACACGCACAACCTGGAGAGGGAAGGAGCGACTTCAATGGAGTTTACCTCTTCTAAGCATACTGGTTTTTATCCATAACTTTTATCTATAAGTTAGTATAAATATTTTATTGCTTAGAGTTTGAATAAAAAGAAATGCTAATTGAGAATCTAAAAATCAGTAGAATATTGTAAAATATAAGGTTTTAATAATACATACGTTATCATCTACTGGTATATGTTTCTAATACTCAAATATCTTAGATTGAATTTTTTTATAAACTTTGAAATATGTCAGATTTGTTCATTTGAACGGGATATTTTTCTGAATGATTTCATTCTAGTTAAATAAAGTGAAACTATAATTCTTGATTTAACCATACTTTTGAAAGTCATTTTCTGTAACTCTCCCTCCTTTAACATAATAATTTTCATAAAACTAGCCTATGCTTAACTTGATTAATTCCCCTTATACAGCAAATGGTTTTGTGTTCCTCAAAAACTCTTATAGGCAAATTTTTATCCCAAAAGTGCTTTGATGCCATAGATTCCAAAATAATTAGTTAATTCATGTAGAGTTATTTATATACAAATGAAAGCATAAAAGTTAAACCTTGGGACCTATTTTGAACTCAATTCTTCTGAATGAGCAGTGAAAGACTTTGTTTATAAGTCACATTTCTCTGCAATGCCTCTCTCTGCTTCAGTGACTCTAATCTTTTTGCTGAACATTCATTTCCTGTTCAACATACCTTCCTACGTTAACCTACATATTTTAAATACAGTCAACAGTCATAATGATTAGGAAAGGCAGGTCTTTTCTTATTCTTTATTGGTTTGTTTACTGGATTAAGCATGGAACAGTAGAGAGAATGAATCTTGTAACTGACATGGATTTTTCCCTTCAAGAAGAAGCAGATGACAGACTCTTGGGAGAAGCTGCAAAGTCAAATTAGAAACGGTATGATAAAAGAAGGCATGGAGACTTCAGCCACATAAAACCAGACAATTATAATAACATTCAGCATCTCTATATTTGAAAATAATGGGTATTTAAAAATCAATTTTCATTTATTCTCTCTCATGAAGTAAAATATATTTTTGGTTTTTTCATTCATGTGTTCAAGATAATTGTACTTTTGTTTAACTTTAGAGAAGATAACATGCCAGTATTCAATATCATAAACTTTATCACCTAGAGTATATAATTTATGAGAATTTATAATTCTCAGTCCAGAATTCTTTTGGGGAAATGATAAAAAAGAGCTTAGTTCAGAATTTTTTTAGAGAAACAATTGTGTTTATTTAGGCTTAAGAGAATGACTAAAAATCTCTTTTGGCATACCAAGGATTGGCTAAGAGTAAGATAAAAGATTACTAAATTGTTCCAGGAATACTATAACCAAAAAACAATATAAGAGCAGAGGAAGAAGAAAGGGTCACGTTGAGTGAAAATTTTATCTTGAGATGAGAGAGTGGAAGTAGCTGAAAAGAACAATAGGACACCAAGATATTCCCTCAAAGAGTCATGACTCAGGGAGTTATCAAGGACAAGACATGCTTAATGTTCAATATTAAGATGTGTGCTCAGCTGGCTTGAAATTTAATCGCTAATCCCAGTCTTGTGGGGAAATTATCGGCAATTGAAATCTGCTGAAATCAGCCTGAAACATTTGCTCCAGTGGTTGAAGAGAAACTTACCTCCACCTGACATGAGATCCCAATGTGTGTAGTTTATAGAATATCAAGGAAAGTTACAAACCTGTCTGTCCTCTAATCAGGTTGAAGTTTTAAGAAAAAGAACAAAGATTTTTCTCCCTCTCAAGTCTTGCCTCATGATGCAGAATGTGTTGTGTAGTTTCTCTGGAAATAATAGATTTAAACCCTAAGTGTCTTGGAGATGGAAAAGAAAAAACAGAAAAAAAGACATGTATTAAATGTTAAATTATAAAGAATCTGTAATTGGGAAAGGGTTTTTGTAACTTGTTTTGTTTTCTAAGCAACATTTTCAGTTAAATTAGAGTTCATTAAAATTCTCAAAAGGATACTGATTCAAACTGGAAATTTAGTTATCAAAGAAATTCAAGTCATACTTCCAATTTGCTAAAGGAGTAGAATATCACTCAAGGAAAGACTAGACAATGTCATATTTTAAAAATAAACACCTAATTTTTAAGGTCTTTTTCAGATGCTGATATTCTTAATGAGCATAAGTAAAACCATTATGTTTAGTAGAAATGCCTTTTGAAGCTCTGGATAAATTATAAATATTCATGACATATATTCTTAATATTAATGTAATAAATTAGAAGTACGTACACAAGCACACATGCTTCCAATAATCTTTTTGGATTTAATTTTATTTGTCATAATATCTATTGTTGAATAGAAGTTTTCTTTTTTAAAACTTCTATTTTTCACAGGTCCAAATTATCAGTTATAACCACTTGGAATGATAAATTTCAAAACTTCATGATTTCACTTTTTGGAATTATTCCCTATTTTTATAGAGACTGATTGAAAAAACATGCCAGGCTGAGGCAATAGTAGGAATCATTTGAGTGCTGGTTAGCTACCAAGAAGCTTTTCAGAATGAGATAATGGATTTTGGCAATCCTAACAAAATGAATCTATCTTGTTAGAGCAGAGTAGCATTAACCAACTCACATAAGCTAGAATGCTAATTTAGGTATTCATCACATTCTCATCTTTACTCCCACCATTGCTTCCCATACTCCAGTTATAATGGCATCCCTTCAGTTTCTTAAAATATGACATAATTACGACTTTTGCATATACTTTTCCATCTTCTGGAAGTGTTCTACTCCTCACTCTTCATTTTTACCTAATGCCCGTTCCCTCTTCTAATCACAGATTAAAAACGACTTTCTCTGTTATGTCTTCCCTTAGTATCTAAAGTAGGTAAAATCTTCCAGCGACACTTCCACGTTCTTGTCTGCATCTTTCAACATTCATCAGCATTTTCAATTACTTGTTCAAAGCCTATATTCCTTGTATTCCATAAGCTCCATGAAGGCAGATACCATGTTTATTTAACTTAATAATCTTAGGGCCGTACACAGAGCATATGATGTGCTCTTTGCTTATTAAGTGAATGAATAAATGAATTAATGATATTTGGTTATTTTATGTACCAGAACACTTGTGTCACCATAACAACATATTCTCTCCCTGAAAGTAGATGTTTATGGCAAGTCATATTCTAGTTGGAGGCTTCCTTGGTGAGCACAGACTTAGAACAGGAAAAACGGTTATTATTATTAACATCCCTAGGCTACAAAAGCCAAATTTGGTCATTTCCACAGTGTCATACTTACCACAGAGGTAAAAATGATCAGGTCCGTGGGCTGGTGTGGTGTTCCATTGAGTTGATGCCTAGTCCTTTGGGCTTTCTATCCCTGCACGATGTAAACTAGACAAGTTATAAACTGCTAGATTAAGATTTTGCTTCCTAACTTTCAAATTTCAGCCCTGTCTCATTAAGATTTTTCCAGTCTTCTTGATTGAAGTTTAAGTGTTCTCGAACTCTTCACACACATATGTATAGACCGTCAGCTGCATAGGAAACTTAATCTAGCAGAAGCCTTGATACATATTATGTGCTAAGAAGAAAGTCTAGTCTTCATTCATTCAATAAACACATCAAACATTGTGCTGCGGAATAGATTTACACTGGCTAACAAAATATTCATGACTTCTGCTCTCATGGAACTTATAGTCTATTCGCTTCTCCATATGGTATTGTGGTATTAAATACCATACTCCTTATGGTATTAAAAGCTACTGAACCAGTGCTAAAGATACAGACATCTCGGGGCTGGCCCCATGGCTGAGTGGTTAAAGGTCTGTGTGCTCCGCTTTGGCAGCTTGGGTTCATGGGTTTGGATTCTGGGAGTAGACCTACTCCACTCATTGGTCATGCTGCGGAGGCATCCCATATACAGATTAGAGGAAGACTGGCACAGATGTTACTCAGGGTGGATCTTCTTCACCAAAAAAAAAAACCAAGACAGAAAGAAAAGATACATTCCATGGTTTAAGACTTGTATGGGATAGTACACTTGATCCTGTCTTCCAGATAATTCTTGTTATTGCTCAATATTTTTCATGATCTTCTTGAAGATAGAACCACATTGGTCTGATATAGTAAAACCTTATATGTACTAAAACATACCTGAAAAACAAAAGTTCTGGGATAATCTTTTCATTATTTTCTTTGAAGTGCATTACCCGTACTTATAATTATACTGCTACTTTTTTGCCTCACATTTAATTTTGTGCACACACAGTATTGTGGTTTTAAGACATTATTCTATTATCTTCTGCTATGTAATTCTATATAAATTCATCATTCTAAATAAAATATAATGGAAAATTTAGAGTTTGAATCATTATCTGTTAAGTAGCTATTACATGTAAGACATTATTCTAGAAGTTTACGTATCATAAAATGAAAGAAAAGAATAAGAGTAAGCAGCCTAGTTTTGTATTTCATATTATATGCTTCAAGAAATGGTGTAGAAGTCCCAAATACAAGGAACAGAGTAGAGGTATTTAAGAGTTCATAAAAGAGAAACATTTAGGTTGTGGTTGTCAGGGAATATTCCATGGAAATTGTAGAACCTGAGCTGGGTGTTGAAGGGTGGTAGCCTTTTGGCCAATTCCCTACCCATGCTGTTTCCATTATGTACACAACTTACCACTTCTTTTTCCTCACATCTAGTGGGTAGAATTGTGTCTCCTGAAATATATGTTCAGACTCTAACCCTTGTACCTGTGGATGTGATCTTATTTGAAAATAGACTCTTCATAGGTGTATTTATGTCAAGATAAAGTCAGACCAGATTATCATGGGTCCTAATCCGTTGACTGCTGTCCTTATAAGAAGAGCGAAATTTGGATATAGAGACTCAGGGAAGAAGGACATAGGATGATGAGGCAGAGATTGGAATGATGCATCTCCAAGCCAAGGAACAACAAGGAGTGCTGGCAACCATTCCAGAAGCTAGGTAGAGACAAGGAAGGACTCTTCACTAAAGCTTTCAGACAGAGCATAGCCCTGCTGGCACTTGATTTCGAACTTCTAGTGTCTAGAACTGTGAGACAATAAAATTCTGTTCTTTTGAAACAGTTTGTGGTACTTTGTCATGGCAATTGTAGGAAAAATAAACTAACAGTGATTTTCAGTAATTTGATTTTGGGAGCACATTTAAAGGGATAGCTAAGCTCTTTCATATAGTATACACAATTTACTCAAGGATTCAAGAACAAAAAACAATATGAAATAAAAATATGGTGTTGTTACTTATGTTTCCATACTTCCATATGTAAGAGATTGATCTCTCACACTGATCTTATATGGGAGAAATGAAATTTAACTTTCCTGATCCTAACAACAGAGAACTGGAAGGTAGAAAAGTAGGTTTTACTCATTCTCTCTTTCATTGCTTAAAAAGTAACAAATAGGGGCTGGCCCAGTGGCCAAGTGTTTAAGTTTGTGTGCTCCACTTTGGCGGCCCAGCGTTTCGCTGGTTCAGATCCTGGGCGCGGACATGGCACTGCTCATCAGGTCATGTTGAGGCAGCGTCCCACATGTCACAACCCAGAGGCACTCACAGCTATAATATACAACTATGTACCGAGGGGACTTTGGGAAGAAGAAGGAAAAAGAAAAAGATTGGCAACAGATGTTAGCGCAAGTGACAATCTTAAGAAAAAAAAAAAGTAACAAATAATGACATAATTGGAAATAAATGATATTTAAAAAGTGAAAATGTGATCATGGGGTTTTTTTTGTTTGTTTTTTATTTTTTTGTGAGGAAGATTGGCCCTGAGCTAACATCTGTGCCAATTTTCCTCTGTTTTATTTGGGATGCTTAATGGATGGTGCTAGGTCCATGACCAGGATCCGGACCTTCGAACCCTGGGCTGCCAAAGCAGAGTGTGCAAACTTAACCACTATGTCACTGGGCTGGACCCTGATCATGGTTTTTGTGTTGTGTTGAATCTCACTTAATTGGAACTTAAGGAAATACATTTACATGGTCTGTATTATCTGTCTCAGTCACATTTAGCTAGAAAGTACACCTAGGGAAGTGGCTCTTCTCTAAACTTGATGAATTTATATTTATAAACTTGAAAAATTTATATTTTCCTGACCAGTTTGCTTTTTATAATGAAATATTCGTAGTAGCAGAGACTCTTATAATACAGAGTTAATGACTTATTTATGTGGGTTTCCGTTATATTTCACACACACCTCATCACATTTCATTGGCTGGCTTTTTATTTCTCTCTCTTGCTGGATAGTGAGTTCCTCAAAGACAAAATTATTCATTCGTATGTGTATTGCCTGTGCCTGGCATAGTGCTTAGTGCATGGCAGGTGCATGATAAATATGTGTGAGTTGAAATAATTATGATATTCACAGCTTTAGAGAGCCACATCCATTCCAGGAATAGTTTAATGTGTTTTTCAAGTAATAAAAAGTTTCAAAACTGTTCTTCAACGTAACTCCATTAAGGAAGACAGATGTAGCATAATTTAATTAAGCCTGTGTCATGAGGTTTTAGTTTTGAATCTTTTCTGTGTACAGTTGAGTTGGTTGACAAAGTGTTTTGTTTTATCTAAGAAGTGCTGATGTCCATCTGTTTGGCAAACATCACTCAGTATATGTGCCAGAGACCCATGTTGAGAGCCAGTGAAAGAGAACCGAGTAAGACCCTGCTCTTGTCCACAGGAGAGAGAGGAGTGACAATTCCAAAGAATGAGGCAGAAGGTGCTATGCAGGCCCAGAAAAAGAGCATCTTGACCTGGAAGTGGTAGAATATAAAGAAAGGAAAACATTTAAAAATACCAAGGCATTTTGGGGCCCGCCCGGTGGCACAGCAGTTAAGTTCACACATCCTGCTTTGGCGACCCGGGGTTCACCGGTTTGGATCCCAGTTGCGGACCTACTGCTCATCAAGCCATGCTGTGGCAGGCGTCCCACATATAAAGTAGAGGAAGATGGGCACAGAGTTAGCTAAGGGCCAATCTTCCTCAACAAAAAGAGGAGGATTGATGGCAGATGTTAGCTCAGGGCTAATCTTTCTCAAAAAAAAAAAAAAAAAAAGAAGAAGAAAAATACCAAGGCATTTTATAAATTTAAAACACTTTAAGATCTTATCTATATGGTTTGGAAGCTAACTACTACAGATTTCATTGCAGCAGTGCACTTAAACAAGTGTGTCTTGTTGCAAACCACCAAGAAATCAGAATATTATAACAGAGAACTGAAGCAGTGGTTTCAGTGACTCCTCAAAGAATTCCAAAAATTACATTGAATGGGAAAGCACTTCTAAATTTTTACTTCGATAGTCAAAGATTAGGAGTATGTCCTTCTGGTGTGCTGCTCCTTAGCCATATCATATCTATAAGAATTGCTTTCATCTAACTTTGTACAAAAGGTTGAAGTTCCAGTTCTAACATTCAAAGAATCTTCATTTTTCTCTAGTCGATATATCAAATCCTTTAAACTTACTATGTTACTTCAAATGCAGTGTTTGTATGAATTTAAATTTTAGCAGCCTGTATATATATGTATAAATATATATATATATATATATATATATATATGTTGTTCTCTCTACTTAAGAAGAAAAAAATGAAACTAAGCTGAATGGAAGAAAAATCAGAGTTTGATACTAGGGAAAATTGTTCTAGTCATTATCTTACTATTGCCAGCAAGTTCATTTGGAAAATAAGATTACTTGTGGTAGAAATGTAAATATAGGTTTTATATTAATACAAGAATTTTTAATTTGTTGATGTTATAACTTATTAAGAATATATTGGTCAAGCTACTTTTTTATCTAGTATTTATTGAATAATGATATTTATTCTGGGAAATTCCAAATTATTTTACCATCTCAATCATCTGTTTAATTTTAATATTCAATTTTAAAGGATAGTTTAGGATAATTAAGGTTAATAAATATTTAAGAAAAAGATGAATGAAAAAAAATTAGATTCAAATATACTTTTTTTTCCTGCATCAAGTTTGCTAAAAACGTTGTAATAATCCTTGCCGAAGGCAGCATTTCCATTAAGCTAAAACGTATACTGCCTGTGAAACAGAAGGTGTTCTCAGAGGCTTTGTTTCCATAATCCTGGATGTTTCAGAGGTTCGTAGTACAAATTAGGTGGTACTCCAAACTTCCTTGTGTCCTTTGCTTCAGGAGCACCGCTTGGTTTCCTGCACACAGTGGTCCTGTTTTGAAGGTATTTTGTTAGCACTTCTCTCTGAGGCATTTACATGTAGATGGGGTACTTAGGATTCTATCCAGCCCTTACTCTTCAAATAGAATAAGAAGATGATGCAATGCTTTTAGCTAACTCCTGATATTTTCACACTAGTTTTCCTTGGAGAGAAATAAGATAAAGTAAAATATGAATGGACTTTATAATGAAGATTTCTATGTTCGTCAGAAGCCTACGTGGGCATCCAAAAATCAACCACAAATGAAGCTAAGTCCATCAAGTTTATACAAAAGCAAAATGACTAAAATAAGGCTAAAAAAAGTCATGATACAATTTAAATTTTCTGTTCATGTATTTTAATGAAAGTAGGCTGAACTTTCGTGTGATTAACTTATAATTTTTTAAGGTAAGAGTATTTTAGGACAAAGAACATATTTTATATTTAATTTACTAAATTTAAGTTATTTACACAGTGGAAGCTATGTACTAGGCAATGGATGTTCACAAGAATTGGTACTATAAGAGAATACTTAATCTTTCTGTTTGATCTCTGATTTGTCTTAATGGTATCTGTATGGCATATGGGGAAAAAATAGAGTATATCTCCTACTCCCAAGAACTGGTGAGTAGAGCTGTGCAGCTGATACAGCTCCGGGAGACTCCAGTCACATCCTAGTGTATGTAAATGACACCCTTGAGTGTTGTACAGTGCACAGCTTGTGTGACTACAAATGGTGTCCTGTCCCTGTGTTGAATGTAGTTTATTCTTTCAGCCCTGTCATTGTCAGGATGGCCTTCCCCTGCCCAGTCTGTACCCATATGAATAAAAAGCTTTTAACTCATTCAGGTTTTTTTGATGAGTGAAGGAATGTCTTTCTTAATGTCACACTCCCCCCTGTATTTTTGTTCCAGATTTTACTTATAAATTTCACTCTAGAAACTCCAATTAGGCATCTCAGAAACCAAAGACATGATCTTATGCTGGAGACATGCATTCTTACTGGTCTCTCCCATGTCAAAAATGCTACAGTTCTCAAATTCAACCTCAAATAGTCATCTCTGGTTTCTGTTATTGTCCACTCCAAGTAGTTGTCATCAAGAAGTTGAGGCATTCCTTGCCATTTCTTTCTTATCACTTCCTTTCTTTGCCTTCCCAGTGACATTACAGCAGCCTCTCTTCACCTCTAGCCTTTGTTGTGTATTGAAGGCATTTTCTAAGTAGTCTTTCTGAGTTAACTCTCTCCCCCCGTCTTGTTATTAATATTAGATTAATTTACATCTTGCTCATATTAACTAAAATCCTTGGCTCACTGTTGCCTTCGGGATTAATTCCAAATTTCTTAAGTTGACATGCAAAAACATATTTGGATCCCTTTTTACTTTTCAGATTTTAGTTGTTAGTAAGATCATTTGACTAACCTCAAAACAATCTACTTAATTTCTTTAAACATGCTGTGCAAATCAACTCATGTTTTGTTCTTCACAATATCTCTCTCACCTGAAATAATGCTTTTACTCAAAAAACCGTATTATTTTGAGACCAATTCTGTTCCTTTGTTAACCCTTGAATGTTAGTCATCTTCAATTGGAAGAGAATCTTAAAGCTTTTTGTATATATTTTGCTAGCATAATGGCTTTACTGTACCAGGTTTTTAAAATTTATGGGTTTATTTTTTTTTAGTCCTCTTTTGGAAGATTTTTTAATATTTTCATTTTTACTTTTTGTTCAGTATCACAACCAGAAAATTCATTTTGATAGAATCCATCAAACTTACTCAGATTTCACCAGTTTTACTTGCACTCGTGTATGTGTTTGTGTATATTTAGTTCTATGTCATATTATCACATGTATAAACTCCTGTTACCACCATTACAGTCAAGATGCATGACAGTTCCATTGAAAGGATCCATTATATGAGCCTTTTATAGCCCCAGTCACCTCTCCTCCTCTCTACTCCCTCATATCTGGTAACTATCTCCATCTCTGTAACTTTGTTGCTCCAAAAATGCCATAATACTTTTTTCTATCTCTTGATAAATAGCATGATTAATTTTTAGATGATTAAAAAGTTGACACCCTTATGCTTCACGTTATTATTACCATAGTTTATAGTTCTATTACCATCCTTTCACTTCAAATCCAGTATACATATCCTTCTAACTGATATAAAGAGATAAAGTTTGCTCAACTTTTATTTATAAATGTTACATTAAGAAAGACCATTTAAAATTTTTTAAGAATAAAAAGCATTATGATATACAGCATCTGATAGCTCTACCACTAAATTGTTGGGTAAGCTTAGGCATGAGATTTACTCTTTCTGGGTTTTACATTTCTCACAATTTTACTTATGCTTTTGGAGATTTAATCAAAAGAAGATTTATATTTTATGATTGTAAAACTCAGTCCAATTGAAGAATTTTTAATGTTACTTTTCTGGGTATTATGGTATTGTCGTCTAGCTTTAATTTATTATTTAAATTAATTCAGACTATAAATTATAAAGGATTAGACCAATGTTGTAATCAGTTCACAAATTTGCCCTTGACAGTGGCAGCAAAGGATATATTATGGACAACTTTGACGAATAGGCATCAACTTCAAAAGATTAATTGTGTCTCTGAGAATTCTTAATCGAGATATTTACATGGATAACTTGTATATCTAGCATTCATAAATTTATTCTAAATTCTAGTTGAATAAGTTTTTATTTCCATGTTCTTATTGACATATATAAACAATGAGATCCATAAGTTGATGCTTCTCTTTATAAAGTAACAGTTTCTGTTGTGTTTGTTTTCCTTAAACTCCTTCAAGTTTCAAAAGTGGCTTTTAGTGAAAATGCTCAATAGGAATACAGTAGTTGTAGAGACCATAAGAAACTTTGATTTGATTCAGTTTTCATATCTACTTTCTCCTGTGTCAAATCATCTTTGATTAAATAGTAGAATTTACAAACGTATTCATCTTTTATGTTACCAATAGAAAATTTTGACCTTTGCAGGAGATCACTGGTACATTGCATTTATCTTTTCTAGGTGTATTATCGTATAGGTGATAATAAACAGTGGTATACTCTGCAAATATTTTTTCATCTATTATGTGTTTTCATATGAGGATCAATATCAGCATGTATCAGTCTTAACTGTCTTAATAATAATGGGTACCACATAAATAGTTTGAAATAGATGAGTTATCCTGAATACTATAAGCATATATCTTCAATAAGACTTTTTCAAGTATTCAATCCTGTGTTTCTCTTTTGATAAGAAATGAATTAGCCAAGGCCCTATTAGGTCTGGTACCACTGACTAAATATGTGTATTGAAGCTATTTCGTGGCAATCTGAGGCATGAACTATTTAACACTTAGGTTTGTCATATGAGATCATTTCCGATGGTTAAAATATTGATAATGCAAGAAGGATTATATTCAGCCTATTTGAATTAGATGGAAAAACTAAGGCTAATAGTTATAAATTATAAAGGGAGAGAATTTGGCTCAAGATAAGTAGGCATTTAAAATAATTAATACTTTCTCCAAAATATAAAGGATAGCTAATAAGATTCTTTCTTTGAATAGATTTACAGGGGTAGACAATTGATTTTTGGCAATAAAGGATTCATGAAGTCAATAGTGATTATTCTAGATGATTATTAAAATAAATTTACATACCAGGCTCTTACCTTCATTGACAATCTCATCAGTATTTCCCACATGTTATTAACATTAAATGGTATGTTCATCCAATAAAACTTCATCTATCCTGAATTTTGCTTAGCGACAATGCTTACTGCGCATCAGTTGTTTAGCCATGCATTGATCATTTCAGCTGTAAAAATGTAGGCCACTATCAAAAGCAAAATTATAAGAAATAAGATGCAGTCAATGTTTGAAAACACTATTTTAACATAGTGTTTGGACTATTTAAACATAACATTAAATGATGTTTAATTTTCCTTCCCCCAATGTAACTGCCAACTATAAAATCATTCTGTTTTCAAATGTAAAAGCATAATATGTAGAAAGTTGTTTATGCCCTTGGCATAGACTTTTCTGGAGAGGTTAGAAATTTATAATGGTTTTCTTTTCAGATTAAGTATGTGGCTTAAGGAACACAGTTGTGCAGTATTATTTGTGGGTTATAGGCAAACTCCATGGCCATAAAACAAAGTAAATAAAGCTACAAGGAGTGTCACAAAGGTAGTAACCACATGACCTTAGCCTTGTTAGCTCTATGGTCTACCAAATGTTCTGACTAACTATAGTGTGTAAGATTATATGATACATAATTTCATTTATTATGCCTCTGATTGGAGCATGCAAAAATTTACATTCTAATTTTCTAGTTATCTAGGTTTCTTCAAATGACATACTATCAAAAACCTGGTGGAAAGGTCTGCCTTAAGGTTATACATTCCATAGCTCTTGATAATACTCACTTTCCAAATTGAAATAACTGAATTACATTCTCCAAGGATCCATTTTCAGAGTAGATGCAGCTGTTGCATTCTCCTTTTTAGAAAGACAATTATAATTACAGGAAACTTGTTCAAGAAGATGAAATTAATAATGCATTACGATTTTAGATAAACCGAGATTAAAGTGTTGGTTCATGTAGGAAAAAGAGATTGATGATGATAGACTAATAGAAATACATACGTGTTTGTGTGTGCGCACTTTAAGGCACATTTTGGAGCGTTCAAATGCAAAATAATCTACCAATAAATCTATTTTTTTAGGAGAGAGTCATCTAGTGTTTACTATATACCAGGAAGTATATAAGATATGCAATCAAAAATAGCCATTATGTTTAACAAGAAGATCTCAATTTGGCATGGAAAATAACTGTAAATAAACATTCCATGAGAGATTCTTATAGATCTGTGTAAAGCATATCTGGAGCAATGTAGGAGGAAGAGACTGGCTCAAGGATTTAAGAAAAACTTCACAGAGGGAGTGCATTTCAGTAAAGTCTTAAAGCAAGGCTTATAATGAATTAGGATGAAAAGACTGGTTGCTGTAGGAACTAAAATTAGGCAACGTTCCCTAGGGAGGATGTTGTCAAGAACAGTGAAGGGTCAGAAGTTGTATCCCACTTGTCATTATGATATGACAACAGGGTGAACTTCAAGTTTGTGTAGGTTTCCCTTACCCCATTTCCCATAGGGTGACATGAAGAGGACCAAGTGATAGCTTCATATGCAGTAGGTCTCATTATAAGAGAGAAACTCTAAGTTGAGAAAACCTGAATCTTTTATACTGAAAAGTAAGAATTGGCTATCCATTCCTCTGGAGTAAGACACTATCTCTATCTTTCAAGGCTATGAGGAAAAATACCCTTTGCTCGAAAGGAAGACACTAACTCTATATTCCAATGCTGTTTATGATAAAAATATTCTTGAAAAGATGGTTTGGAAAGGAAGTCAGTGCATCTGCTTACAAGATATGCGTAAGTGAGACAGATTCATGAATTATCTCCCAACAGAAACAACCAAATATGAAATTTCTAAGAGATTAAATGATATGTTGTGTCTCAAGAATCCCAAGAAGTCTCATTTGAGTAAATGATAGTGTGTTCTTTGGTCCCTAAAAAGTGAAAATTCTGGAGAGATTACCTGATTATGAAGAGCTTGATATGTTTTACTAAAATTTTTCTTTTATTCTGAAGGTTATTGGCGGTAGCAGGGCCGGGGATGGGGGGCGTGTGGTGGGCACGATGGGAACACAGAATGATTCTAAACAGATGAGTTACATAATCAGACTTATAATTAGAAAAGTCCTTGTGATTCTGGAGTTAGGATGGAGAGAATGTAGGCAAGGATACCAGCTCAGAAGCTTTGAAAATTGGCCCCTGTGTGTGATGAAAAGAACCAATCAATCTAGTTGTATTCAAATTGAGGATGAGGAGAATGATTTAAATCTAACTTAGTAGAAAGTCTTTGATGTTTGCAAATGAGCTGAAAGTAAGATAGTATGAAAGAAATGGAGGGATTGAGTATGTCTCAAAGTTTTCTGATTCTAAATGAAATGAGGAATATAGGAAAAGGAGGAGTTTGAATGGAAGAAAAGCATATAATTATTTAAATACTAACTTTCCAAAGGATAAGACAGGAAATTGTTGGTAGAAGAGATTTAGAATTTGAGTGAGAATAATTTTGGGTAAATCATAGATGAAGCTATAGAAGTACGTGAGGTCCAAGGAAATAACTGGAATAATGAAAATAGAGAAGAAGGAACAACCTTGAGATATGGGCAGGAAGAGAAATTAGTGAACAAAATTGAAAGTTTTAAGAGAAGAAGGAGGAGAATGCACAGAGAGGTTTTATGAAAGCAGGGAGAGGAGACAGTTTCAGGGATGATAGTGGCTGCAAGGGTTGAAAGTTGAGAGAGATCAAGAAAGTACATAGAAGGATTAGGAAATTAGAAGGTCATTGAAAATCTTGAAAACAGTTATTTTCTAGAAGAATTCCATTGAGATTGTGGTAGACATTACTGGTTGACTGTGCCAGTTTTCTGTTTTTTCTTGACAATTTGCATAATGATAGAATATTCAGTTAAATATATCTACCTTACAATGTTCCCAGGCAACTATAATGCCCATGTGAAAGAAATTTGGCCAATAGAATTTATGTACAACTCACTGAGTTTGTCTTTTGGGAGAGCAATTTGAAAAAGCATACTTGGCTAAGATGTCCTTTGGTTATTTCCCCTTCACCTTCCCCTCTTACCTTCCTTCCTGCAATGTGGTAGTAGTGATGGCTACAAGAGTAGCAATTGTTTTACTGTGAGCATGATGATGAAAGCCATCTTCATGTATCAGTCAGGGTCTAGGCTATGGAGTGAAATAAATTAACCCTAATATCACAGTGACTTAACAAACAAAGGTTAATTTCTTGCTCAAGCCAAGTCAGTTGTAATATCAGCTCTTCTCTAGGGTAACTATCTTTTAAACAGTGGCTCAGGGATCTAGTCTGTTGTTACCTTTAAGTACAATTACAGCACAGGACTTCTAAGTCAGGGAAGGAGGAGGAGAGATCAAGATGGTCATGAAGGGGCTTTTCACTGTCTTAGCTTGAAAGTGACACAAGACTTCTACTCATGGTCTGTGGACCTGAACTAGTCACATGCCCTTGCCTAGCTGCGAGAAGGCAAGAAAGTACAGTCTTCAGTGTGCTCAGAAAGGGCAAGAGTACCGGAAAGTAGGGAGTATTAGTGAGTTCAATTCTCTAAGGCACCTATAAGCAGTTATACCAGCCCTGTACTGCCCACCTCAGGACATCTTGCTGTATAAGAGCAATATATTCCTATTCATTAGGGCTGCTATAAATCACGTTTGTCCCCTGAAGCCAAAAGGAATCCTAGCAGATTCAAGAAAAAAATACAAATGTTTAATTTCCTTTAAATTAGGTCTCAAAATAAATACTGTTTAGCATTCATGGAATTGAAAATAAGTTAGATATTTTTAGTTCAAATCCCATGTTACTAATAGAAAACTAAGCAGACAGGGATAGCAGCAGAACTGAGGGGGCACTAAAATGGAGAACGGTGTGGTGTTTCAAGCTTGCAGACAGTGGGACCCAGATGTTTGCTATGCTCTGCTGTTTCCTTCACTGTAAAGTGAGAAGAGTTACTTGGAAGAGATTAGACATATATTTATAGTCTAAACTACTAGGTGTCATTGTGAGTGTATGCCAAGTTTAAAATAGGCTATTCTAAAGTACGAAATTAAGGCCCATTTCAAAGCAAATTAGGGAACTTAATAAAATTCACTTTATTTGTTTTTTTTGACAGGGAGGAAGGGAGTTAATGTATATCAGAAAAATTGTCTTATTTACCTTCCTTTGATTTGTTTATTTGTTCTTTTGTTTGCTTGAGACCTTGGTTAAGTTGCTTAACTCTCAAGTCACTATTTCCTTATCTGTAGAATAGCATTAATAGTGACACCCACATCATACTTGTAAAGGTTTGGGAGTGGGTTTTTCTTCCTAGAATTTTTCCATTCACATTTTTCACCTCTGGATTTGCCAGCAACGAAGCCATTAATAGCAGGATTATTAACAGTCAAATCAAGAATAAATTTTGCTCTTTTTTTAACAATTGGGGAAGATCCATATGGTTTCAGGTGTAATAGGGAACTTTTCTGGCTCAAGAGGCTTAGTTCTAAAAGTCTAACATGACCCTTAGTTTGTATTCTAGAATATTAAGTTGCTATTATGGAAAAGAATGTCAACTGACTTTTCTAACCAGACACACAATATAATGGTTGACTCAGTCCTAAAGGCTAGATACGTTTACCACATAGAAATAAATAAGGAGTGTATGAAAACTGGTTTTTGGACTTTTAAGTCAGTTACCCTGTCCATATTGAGAAATGGCCCATTAAATGGCTCTTGGTCTCACTGATCATGTTGGTAACATTTCTGTGGTACAGGAAAACTAAAAATAAGTGGTTGGAAGTGTGAGACATATATTATGGGTTGAATTATATCCCCTCTGAATTCATGTGTTGAAGTCCTAACCCCCAGAGCCTGTGAATGTGAACTTATTTTGAAATAGGATCTTTGTAGATATCTAGTTAAAGTGAGGTCCTTAGGGTAGATCCGAATCCAGTATGACTACATCTTTATAAAAAGGGGAAATTTGGGCACAAACAGGCACACAGGCAGAATGCCATGTAAACATGGAGGCAGAGATTGGTGTGATGCCTTTACATATCAAGGAACACCAAAGATTGCCAGGTAACCATCAGAAGCCTGGGAAGAGGCATGGACAGATTGTTCCTCGTATCCCTCAGAAGGAGCCAACGCTGCCAACACCTTGATCTTGGATTTCTATCCTACAGAACTGTAAAAAAATAAATTTCTGTTGTTTAAGTGTGATACTTTGTGACAACACCCTAGAAGACTAATACAAACTGTTACAGGAAGTGATTCCTCTCTTATGGTCCAAGCAAAAATGTGCAGAGAAGGTTGGAGAGAAGAAGGTTCATTGTGTGGGTTAGAAGAGAAAAGTATAAACATGGTTACCAGAGTGTGTCATACAAAGTAAGGAGGAAATGGTGTTGCCATTGCAATTATTGATAATTTTGTCTTGATTTTGTTAATAGTGTGATGGTTAAAACTACTGGAACCAAACAACCTTGCTTTGAATCCCAGCTCCATCACTTTCTAGCTGCATGACCTTGGATAACTTACTTAAATTTTCTATGCTTTATTCTCTTCATCTTTAAAATGAACAATGAAATTAAAGCCCATTTCATAGGAATATGGAGTTATACACAGAAGAGCTCAGCATGGGCCTATTTTGAATGCTCAATATATTTGAACTATTACTATTTTCAATTGTCTAAATATTTCCTTTTGTTATTTGGCAGTGAAGATTACATTCACTAAATAAGCCTTGCCAATAAAGATTATTTTACTGAAAATTCACCCAAAATTTTCCACTTATGCTACTGCACAGTTGGGATTTTATTTAAAAAAAAAACTTTAGGTAGTAGTTTTTTTCCTTTTTTCCTGGAAACGAGATTTCACATGAACAGTTTGTTTTAAAACTTTATAACATGTCTCTAAACAATAAATAAAGTAATGAAATTGTATTGAAAGTAACTAAGTCAGTCCCTTGTTGTCAATTAGGTGTCCAGAGAAGTGCAATTATGTTTCAAACCACCAGGGCACGTTTAAAGCACTGAAGGAGAATGTTGCCCTGGTGATTTTAGGATGTGCTGTGGGTCAGGCCGTTTATTATCTTCAAGTTAAAGAGCCATATTAACTCTTTCAAACCATAAGCACACCATATATCAACTAACGCTGCCATTCTTTTCCTGTGTGCTGAATTTAGAAGAAAAAAGAAACATCTAAGAAATATTTTGTAATATATTAGAAAAGCATCAAAATAAATCAGATAATTTCTGAGTGTTTCTTCCTGCTATAAAATTTTCTATCAATTTAGAAATATTTCAGTATTCATTTTGCTTGGAACTATGCTAGTAATGTATCCAACTGGGATACATTTTATGTATCCTATGTTTCAAGGCTTTAAACTATATAGATTTCAGCACTTCACCAACTTTAAAGACTTGGGCAGTTGATTCTATTCTATTCTGTCTTCACTATGGATTGATAATACTGATTGTCATGTGTTTGGGGTTCATTCTTATGTCTGAAGTAGTGTAATCATTATCTTTTGGTGGCATTAACACAAGAATCTTGCACCGTACTATGAACATAGTTGACAGTGAGATGAACCAGGAATATTCAAGTATTTATATCTGAGTAATCTTTACCAATTTACCAATAATTGAGTATTCTTGAAGTTAACTGAACTAATGACATATTCACCTAGAAGTTATACATTCAGATAGTTTTTAAAGAGTCCTTCTTCAGTAACTTGTTTCAGGGTTTAGATAACTTCTCTTCCATCTAACCTAAAATTCTCTTCTATAATTTTAGCCAACGTTATACACTTTTGTGCTGAAAAATTATTGATAACAATAGGTCACCATGTTTACTTAAGAGCAATTTGTATATTTTGTAGATCTTGGCTTAGTAATGTTTTGGCATGCTATGTGTTTAATAAATGTTTCTTGCATTTATATACACTGTATACTGTTTGATATACACATATGATGTCATATATGCGACATCAAAAAACTTAAGTGAAAATAAAAGTGGTTGAAATAGTTATTTGATAACACATAAACACAGATAAGTGGAATAAAGCAATAACATCTTTGAATAGTGAAAATAGAAATTATTTAAAGATCTTAGTAATCCCTCAGTAAATAGAAAGACATTTTATAAGGAGAGCTTCACAGATGGGGATGAGTGCTTGAGGTATGACTTACATATACTAAGCAGGAACAATACAGTAGGAAACCACCCTAGTAACCAATGAACTGTAAATTGGATAAGATAATAAATAGAAAAATTATTTTAAATATTAATGTGAAGTTGATTGAGAAAATGGAATCCAACCAGAATATTGTCTCTAGTTTTGTCTTCCACATTCCCAGAGACATGGGAAATGAAATAGAATAGGAAACATAAAATTGGTGAGAAGAAACCAAATGAATGAATCTGAAAGGAGTTAAATATATTGATTTAGAAAAATATAAAATGTGGTACCTTGGCAACTGTCTTTAAATATGTTTGTCAGTTACATTCATGAGGATAAGCATTATCCCTTAAGAGCTAAGAACTAAGACAAAGAGAATAAAAATAATTTAGTTAAATTTAAGAAAGTATTCCATGTATTAGAAGTGGTTGAATAGTGAAAAAATTATTAAGTAGAGGTATTTATTCTAAATATAATAATTATAAAAATGGGTATATGTGCAAATAATTACACTAAGATAAAAATTGTTTTTCCTTAGGATTAAATTTCATGTACCTAATATCTAATTTTACTGATTTTGGAGTTTTATCTTCATTTAAAATCTAATTTTCAAAGTACTTCTTCATTTTAACTTTTATTCTTATTAATTCCTTGCTTTTAATCTTTGACTTGGTTTAATCTGCTTATTATTGTTCCTATAATTGTATTATTTGTAGCTTAAAATTCAGCATATTTCTTCTCTCTTTTTAAATTTTCCTTTTTATAATGGCTGCAATGTATGGAGCAGGCCCCCCCACCCCTTATGGCTCTTGTAGTAATTCTCAAGCTTCTTTAAGATTTTCCAATAATTCTAATGTTAGATATTCAAAAATTACTGAAATATTAGATAGTTTAATAAAATAAAGTGTTTTTCAAGAACACAAAGACCCATATTATTTGTTAGTTTATTTCACTTACTACCCATTTGCTGAGGAACTATTTCTCCAAAAGTTCATGATTCAACTTTGAATAGGTTTCTTCTCAAATAGAATGCCTTCAAATAGCCTTTTTGACTAATATTTCTAAATTTTAGATTCAGTATCACCATATCACCTTCACACACACACACACACACTCTCACACATTCTCTCTCTTCCTCTCTCTCCTTGTCTCTCTCTCCTGGATGGTCATTTGATCATGTATTCATTCAGGAAAAAAAAAATATAGTCACTGATGCCCACTCATTGTCAAACACTAGACCTATGTATTAGCAATGGTTAATAAAAGATACAATCTGTGACCTCAAGGGGAGTGGTTTACATGAATTATTTATGTATATTAAAGCGTTCAAAATTTAAATAAATAAATGTACTTTCAACAACAACAAAAAATTAAATAAGATCCATAGACTTGGATGTAAACAGACACTGGATTTAGGACAATCTGTGCAAGTAAGGTGTCACATTATAGGAGAAAAAGCTCAACAGAGTTTGGAGAAAACTAAGTCAGTGTTGAACCTTCTGATCAATAGTAGTCCTGAGAGAGATATAGAGTAGTAATTTTAAGTGTTGGAGTTTTAGAAACTGGCAGGCCTGAGTTCAAGCCTTATTTTACCAATTATTAGCCATGTGTTCATGAACAGTGTAGATAACCTAAGTTTTTCCTAATCTGAAAAATAGAATGGCCAGAGGATTTTTCTACTTGATTTAAATGAAAACTCTAAAAGGCACTTAACACAGTGTCTAGACTAGGATATGTGCCTCTAAATTAATTTTGGAACATATTCCTTGTCTTCATGATGGTGAGAGACTATCCTCCTGTTTTGTTGGCCCATTGTTGACAGAAAAGAATGAATTGACCAGAGATAGTAATATACTAGAAATTTAGAATTCCATTTTAGAGCAGGAATAGTGACTTCCATTCAAACTGCATCATTACTGGAAAATCTAGGTCCTGGCAGAATGTGAGGATTAAAGGAAACTAGAAATTTCCACTTCACCACTTTTCTATAACCCTTGTTTCCCAGGGTAAACTCTTGGAGCACAGGAAGATAACGAATGTTGAAATTCTCTTTTACTTTGCTTACCATTTCAAGAAGAAGCAAATACCAATCTTGGATTACTAGGGGACCGAAACATCATCCTTTAGAAGTCAGGAATTGATATTGACCAACTCAAATTCAGAATGTTCTCTTCTATTATAAATAAACAAAACTGCATCATTCCTACCCGACTCCTGACCTAATTTTTTATGGAACAGTATATCAGCATTACAAAGTAGTGTTTTTCTTCATCCTGACCTGACCTGTGGAACACTACATCCTGAAGTAGTGTTCTACTTCATCCTGAAAGTAGAGCAACAGCTCCTCTTTCTCCAGAGATAGTCCATGGTTTGAGAGGACCCTTGCCAACAGATCCTTTTCTTATGCTAAAGATTTGTCCTGTAGATTAGAATCAGGAATCAGGACAGATTTTGATTTATCCTCCTCACATGTGGTGTGCATGATTGATGTTTGTGAGGCTTGTTTTCTCAGCTTTATGGTAGGAACACAAGCCCCAAACAAGGTGTACTGTAGATTCTTCTCTGATTTAGTGAAAGCAGAATTGAAAGTGCAGTTGATTTAAAAGGTTGAAATTAAATAAATGCCATGGAAAAGAATTCTGTCTCTCTAACTAAAATTTTCCATTTCTGATTGGCCAAACGTATCTTTAGTCTTACTTTTTAGAGCGTCTATTTCATCTGTTCTTTTATTTTATTTTTTTTAACTTAAACTCTTTACCTCCATCCCTTCACTTTCCGCTCCATTCTTCCATAGCAGACTATAGCTATGGCCTAGACCTAATACTTAAAAACACTGTTTTCTCCCAAGATCTACACTAAAAGATTTAAAACCCTCACAACAATCTTGAAATTCCTCTACAATTTACAGATGAGGAACCTGAAGCTTAAAATATTATCCTGTCCAGATCACCCAGCTAGTAATTGCGAGAGCTGAGATTTGAAACCTGGTCTTCAGCCCATATCACATTGTTGAAAATGAGTGCATTTCTTCCCCAATGCATCAGAAGTCTTGAACTTTAATCCCAACATCCTGTAAAATAAACACATAAAATTTAGACTTGAATATTCTACCACTGATCATTAATCTACTCTGTAACACACTGTACAGAACAAAATGATTTGCTTTTTCCTAAACTTTTGGCCTTGAGACAAGAAAGAACAGAACAGGGGCCTGCCTGGTGGCATAGCAGTTAATTTTGTGCGCTCAGCCTTGGCGGCCCGGGATTTGCTTGTTCAGATCCCAGGCGTGGACCTACGCACTGCTTGTCAAGCCATGCTGTGTCAGGTGTGCCACATATAAAATAGAGGAAGATGGGCATGGATGTTAGCTCAGGACCAATCTTCCTCAGCAAAAATAGGAGGATTGGCAGTGGATGTTAGCTGAGGGCTAATCTTCCTCAAAAAAGAAAAAAAGAAAAGAAAGAACAGAGCAAAGGTCTGTACAGTTTTTAAATTTATACACCTATCAAGAAAAAAATTTACATACATTGCTAATGTCTTTGCTTTTTTATTTATAAAGTATGTATTTACATGTAATATGTTATATACTATATAATGACATAGTATATAATGAATACATGACCATATAATAGATACCAGTATTTAGTAAATCATGTGCATTCCACACATGATATGGAGACTACTGACTTTAAATTTCATGAACTTAATTCATAATTTCAGCTACTTGTGCTATAATATCTCCAGGCCCTCATTGACATCACAATGGAGAGTCTGACGAATGTATTATAAAGATCAGGTAGAGGAAAAACAGGCTGTTTTTGTCCCCCATCCTCTCTTATTTGGACTTTAATCATCTGAAACAGCTTTTTGATGTACTTGGAACTTAGAATTGCAGAGTACATTTTCTCTAGACTAATTTTATGATTTCATTGTCACAAACTAAGGGTGACCTAAGAAACAACATATGTAGAAACTTATTTATTGCCAAAGAAAATAGCTTAGAAAAATCTGAGTAAGCCCAAAGCACTGTGTTTGGTACATAGTATTTACTGATATCAAATTAACATATCTAAAAATATCAACCAACGGTATCAGCCAAGCATTATTTTTTTTTTTTAAAGATTTTATTTTTCCTTTTTCTCCCCAAAGCCCCCCAGTACATAGTTGCATATTCTTCGTTGTGGGTCCTTCTAGTTGTGGCATGTGGGACGTTGCCTCAGCGTGGTCTGATGAGCAGTGCCATGTCCACGCCCAGGATTCGAACCAACGAAACACTGAGCCGCCTGCTGCGGAGCGCGCGAACTTAACCACTCGGCCACGGGGCCAGCCCCGCAAGCATTATATTTTTTCACTAATTTATTGTGGAGGATATACCAGGAAATCAGATAACTTAAAAATAATCATTCCATGGATGGCTAATTAAAAGTATTAAGTTGTACTGCTTTAAAAATTATTAAAGCTAAATTTATGGTGGCTTTGCTCTATGGTACATAATTTTGTCATATTTAGCAACATTTTGTCTGTATAATGGAATACATCCAAGATATTTTCTAGCAGATATTTGCAGAGGTGGGATGGCTTTGGTGATATGCTGCTGAACTCCTTCTCCCAAAATAAAGGGAAAAAAAGTCCTAATTTGTGGCATGTTCCAGTTCCATGGCGAACCAAGCTACTAACCTACTGTCCCTGAACATAGATGTGTGAAGAGATATGCAGAATCAGTTGTCACAATCTGGTACAATCAGGCTCCAGCTCACCATGGGGTGGCTTATCTTGCTTGTTCTTCTATTAATTACCCTTTAATTACCCTTCCTCAATAGCTTAGTTTCATCCTGTTGTATTATTGATAACAATATCAAATACTTTTGGAGATTGAGGTGGAGCTTAAATAAATCATTAATAATGAAACGTCTTTTTGAAGAATCTCAAGTTTTGTATAACTTGTTTATTATTCTTATTTCCTCATGGGTTGCTTGCTCTGTAAACATGTTAAGTAGATTAAACATTAAGCAGAACAAAAAAATTCAAAATAAAACAATTTATGTGTACTTTTTTAGCAAAATGGACAAAATGGGACCTTATTGATGCATATTAATTGTATTCATACATTTATTTTTAATTTAATTCACCAATTCAAGAACTACTTACAGTTAAGTAATTACCTAAGCTACTTAAAAATGTTTGAGGATGAAGACAAAGCAAATGTGAATAACTTAAAACTCTTGAAATGATATTAAAATATGCTGATTCTAATAAGCCTCTGCCATTGTAGCTGTAATGAATAATATGGTTTAAACAGTAAATTAAGCAACTCCTTTAATGTGTTGCAAAATGTAAGAATACTTAGCAACCTATTCATATACCATTTTCAACTCATTGTAATATTACATTTATTTATATTTACTTCCTTTAAAAATCTATAGACAAATTACACCTAAAGAAATTAGGATATCTTCAACTGAACAAACTCAGTGGAAAAATGTTTGGTTTGTAGGCACTTATTTTAACAAACGGAGAGGTGAAAATTCTGTGACATGGATCAGTAGTTTGCAGACTGATTTACTGAGAACAGCAGGTGGCTAAGAACCAAACTTATAAGATGGTGTCCCTGAACAGTGTGCTTGTTTTCTAGGTCAGGGTTTTAATTTTCAAAGGAACCCAAGTGTATAAGTATTGAGTCTGACATAAATTGAGTTGTGATTTCATCAGCAAATTAAATATAAATCTGATAATACAGAAAAAAATTTGTATATTAAACATTGAGCATAAAATTTTTAGTATTAAATGTAATATCTATTTTAAATCAATATAGTTTACAAATAAATATCCATGCAGTGAGGATATGCTTTGAATAAATAACATTTCTTCACAGCAATTACTTAATATTAGCTGGATAGAAATTATGATGGAAGAAGGCAGAATGTTCTATTTTTGTAGTGCAAATTGAAAAGATATCAGGAAATCTGAACACTAATCTCAGTTTATCACTATAGGGTATATAGTTTTGTTTTCTTTTGCCTTTTATTTTTCTAGTCAGATTCTTTACCAGTTAAAATAAAGGAAAACTTCATATGATTGAAACACTTGAATTCCTTCAGAAAAAGGAAAACATGTTTATGTAAATAGTCAAAATTATTACTCAAATTAATTCTTACTTGTAAATTGGCCTTTAAGAAAATGACAGTTAGAAATCACTAAATCTATAATAAAATGTAACTTCTTTCATGTTTACGTATGTAAACCACAAAGCAGAGAGTACTTTTTTGTAGTTTGAGGTGAATTCAGTGATGGTGTAAATGTGACTTTGCAAAACCATTTCCCAGACCATAGGTTTGGGAATTGGTTTGAATATGTGAAAATGTAACTAATAAACAATAAGGATGAATCACTAAAAATTCCTGTAGGTATGAACAAGATAGCTTTAAAGATAGGAAGACAATAACAGAAAATAATTCAAAGAAAATTGTAAAAAAATAGTAGAAATAATAATAGAAAAACTAAGAGAAGAATTTTAAAGCTGAGATTGTTTAATAGTGTAGAGGAGCAAGACATTTCCTCTACCCATTCTGGGTCCGTCTGGCTGGACAACAATTAAATTCACATGAGACAGAATAACAGGAGAAAATCAAACAAAGATTTATAACATGGTATATATGGGAGAGACCAGAAAAAGTGAGTAACTCGTCAAAATGGTGGAAGCTCTCACCTTAAATACCATCCTCAGCTAAATACAAAGGAGGCTGTTGGGGGTAGGGGGAGTCAGTTATGGGAGATTACTGGAAAAGCACAGTAAACAAGGCTAAGATTATTATGTAGATTTAAGTCCTTGCCTTCTGCATTGATAAGAGTTTCTAGAGATAAGGTCTTCCCCCCTTCTTCCTGGTACAGAGAGGGAAACACCTTTACAGATGGAAATTTTCCTTACAAATGTAAATATCTCTTAACAAAGGGTTAAATTCTACTTTTCAGAGTTTCTCTCAGGTCTGCAGTTTTTAACAGTAACCAGCCCAAAATAATCCTCATGCCAAAGAGACATATCTTGGGGTGGCCAATTCCAGTCCCCCACAATAGGTATTTTTAATTCTTATTCAACTTTAAAGAAATTGTAATGGTAAGAAATTGTGCATCATAATTATACATAAAGATGATATAAGGAATTAATTACAATTGCAATTATTAGACTTTTGCTTAAAGAAAAATTCTTGAGTTTATATCAGAAGATTGATGAATGAGTGTACATCTGTGTATCTTAAGATAAAATATCTAAGTAACTTATTCATCCTTTTACAGAATGTTTGATACCTTGCTTTAAATAACTTTTTTATTACCTTATCATTTATTTGTCACAATAACATTAAATGATGTGCTTTTGCTATAAAACATGAACATAATTCTAGAAGTATAAATATTACAGCTATAGCAATCAAATATCAAAAATACATGGAGAACTGAACCAGCTATTAAAATAAAAATGACTTTATAACAGAAGTCCATTTGAAATATGTAAACAGTTAATTCCATCTATTCCTCTCCTATCATTAATTCCAAAATACAGGAAAATATCAGTTTTTTTCTCTCAGCCTCATGTTTCCTTTCCTTCTGTAATCCATTATCCAGGTCACATTCCTAGGGCCTCAGCTAGTATTTCACTTTCCAACTCATAAATTTGCTCTGCATGATGATTCAGACAATTATCTTGGATGACTTTAGTGTCCATGTGTATGATGATCCCTCTAACTCTCTTGTACAGTCTGTTTGACACCAAAGCTCATTCTTTACATAAAGCTGATGTAGAAACCTTTGAAGTAGCTAAGGTTTTTCAGGAAGTATTGCCCCTTCCAAAGCACAAGAATGATTAGGATTGGATTTCAAACAACAGTAGAGAGCAGGGACATACAGGACCATAAAGGACCTGAGGAGAAGCAGCCATAGAGATGGAAAGAGATTCAGAGTTATGGCCTCATGGAAGAGAAGAGAAAGGGGATGTGTTCCAGGGAGCCAATGGCACAGTTTGTGCAATGTCTTTTGATATAACCCTCTTTATTCTTTAACTGTTTTTTTTCTTCAAAACAAGTATGCCTGAATGACATTTGTTTATAATACGTAGTACTTCTTATGAAATACAACAATACCATAGCTTAAAAGCTTATAAGACTTTAAATAAGCACAAATAGAAGGGTGAGAAATCAGTATTTTTGTCTCTATAGTTAATTGTATTTTGTCACCAGTTAAGTAAGCTCAGGTTTATGGTATTCTTTTCTAAGGACCTGCAGCTCTTAGAGTGCCACATAAACCTTAGCATGAAAACAAGGCCCTGCAGTACTCAGAACCGACTGCTAGGTTAATTGCCCTTAATTAACTGGTATATCTTATTAAAAGAAAAAAAGTGTTACACTTGACTCTATCTTCTGCTGAGTCTCTAGCTCCTTCCTAGAAATGTCTTCTGCTTTCTTCTGCAGTTCAAACAGAAAATTCCTGGGGCCTCTTTTCCAACCCAAATGTTTCCAATGAAAACCCAGAAGCAAAGGTGGCAGCACGTATCTAAAGCGCTGTCTTCCTTTCTTCTTTGTTCCCAATAGATCAAACTTTCATAAGAATAACTGATGTTTCCAAAGTGATTCATGGTTCTAAAACTCAAGATTCTTATTAAGCAAGAGGTTCATCTTCCATACAGCTACAATCTCAGATTCTTTTTAACGTTTTAGCCCATAGTCACTTTTAGAATTTATGAAGAGACAAAGCACATTTAAATACAATTTTAAGTAGTTTCCTTTTAGTGAATCAGTAGTTAGCAAAAATATTAGCATGGAAAATTGTATCTTATTTACGTGTTAGCATTTATTGTTCTATAGATAAATGCAGTATGTAAAAAGGAGGAGGGAAAATGGGTAGACTGGGGACTATGGAAGTAATAGGCAATAATTAAAGGGCAGCAGTAAACAGGGCACTATGATTGGATAGTTCTAAAGGAAGAACAAATCAGAGACAATCTTTCCTTACTTTTCCATTTGCCAGGTGCTATATTTGTGTCTCAAAACATGAGTCTAATAGATTTTGTTTCGTGGAGTGATGGGAATGTAAATTTTGGAGTATATAATATAATGCAAAATAAAATCATCCAAATTGCTTTGAGTTGCCTGGAGAGATGTGCCTTTGTATATGTTTTTACTGTCAATTTCTAAATTGTTTAGATTTTAATCATTATGAGTGTCTTTGGGGAGTCGTGAGTAGATGTTGTGCTGTGTTATAAAACATTAATGTTGCCTTATGTAATTTCTTGAATAAATATGCTAATTTCCAGGAGGTTATGGCACCACTCACCTTTTGCCATGCTAGCTATAATATGGTTTGTTAGTTATTGATCAAGAATACTTATAAATCATTTAGTGAAGTCTATATTGTCTCCAAGATGATCTTTTTGAATTTTAATTGATTGTGTAGGATTTTTTTAATAGGTGACATTGAATTTTTAAATTAAAAATCAAACAGAGTGAAAGTGTAATTTTGCTTTTTTTGCATTTTCAGATAAGTAAAGCCATAAGATGTTGGGTTACAGATATCACTAGAGAAGCTTCTTCTTCAGATTTATGAAAGAGTTTTAATTCAAGTAGAAACAGTGCCTAAGGGAACATTTGACTATAAAATTGCATTAGACATATTTCCATGTTATTTTTTATCAATTCAGCATCTTTAAGTGTATCATTTTAGTTGTGCATGTTTTTAACATAGGGATTGAAATGGAAACAGATGAATTGACATATTCCAGATCACGTATCAATGTTAGACAAACTGAACTTAACTCAAGGGCTTTATTTCCAACATTTCTCTGTGTTATCCTAGATTAGAGGTTAATATTTTTCCTTGTTGGTTTGAGAGAAAAAAAATCTCATAGACTGATGAAAATTTTAATATTTTACACATAATGTTTTACAAACATAATATTTAAATTTTATCTAAAGTATGGATATTTCATTAGATTTTAGCTGGAAATATTTAAAGCTCAGCCGTGTTCTGATGTGTGTTTATTCAGCTGGCTGATATTCAAAGGAAAGTAGTTCATTAATTAAAAGCAACAATAGACTTAAAGGAAGATCATGATTTTCAAAAGTTTTCTGTAAAAGTAATAAAATTTATTTAAAAGAAAGTTATGTACCCTATGAGTTGAATTTTCTATGGAATTTTAATGTTTTAAATAAAACATTTCCATATCAATAAAAGTGTCCATTTTACAAAGAACAGTGAGTTAAATTTAAAGAAATCCCTTTGAAGTCATTAAAATATTCTCTTTAATAGGTAAAAATGGATGATATTTTTCTTCAATGATTCCATAATAGGAAAAACAAACTGTTTGAGGAAATTCCATTTAGTTTTTTTAAAGATGTGCTGAAAACAATGTGTATTACTATCTAGTTCATTACTTCAGCTATCATCCAAGATGAGTACTATTTTATTAAAAAAACGTTTCACATTCTACATATCCAACTTTGGGGTACTTAAGTCTATTCATTCCATAGCATCTAAAAGTAGTAGTTGTTTTGAGGCCAATAGCTGTATAAGGAAGATGATAGAGGTAAAAAAAGAAAAGAACTTTCCGTTTTAGTTGTGAAATATTGGAGTGTTGGTTGTTGTCATATGTAAATATTTTCTTTCTTCTCTATTATTATTATAACTGAAAATTCTCTCATTTCCAATGAAATTATTTATTGATATCTTTATTGTGTGTTTTCTAATTTGTGACTTGAATAATAGTATATGATAATCATATGGCCAAAATTATAATACTTATAATACAAATACTTATAATACCTATAATACAAATATATAATACAAATAGATAAATATTTATGAGTTGTTCTAAATTCATTCCTCTATTTTGTATGTGGGGTGCTGCCACAGCATGGCTTGATGAGTGGTGTATAGGTCTGTGCCTGGATCCGAACCTGCAACCTAGCCACTAAAATGGGGCATGTGAACTTAACCACTATGCAACCCTGGCTGGCCCCGAGAGAGAGACTTTTTTGACTGAATAATGAAAGATGAGGTTAGTTAACCAGAGGATCAGCTGGAGAAATGATATCCAAGCTTAGCAAATGTTAAGTGTGAAGGCCCTGTGGTGATAAAAAGTTTCCCATGTTTAAGGAAGAAGAAATGTCAGAGTCCCTAGAGTGTAGCGAAGGTAAAATTCTTTCATGTGAAATGAGGGAGGAGAGTAGACAAAGATGAGAATTTCTAGGCTTTGGAAAGCCTGGGTAAGGAGTCCACGTTTAAATTACAAGTTTAATGAGAAGTCAAGCATGGTAGTGATATGTAGGTTGGAAAAAGAACATTCCGGCTACTGGGTAAAGAGCAGTTGGTAAGAGTGCTCAGTAGAATCAGAGGAAGAGACCATTGCAGGGTTTAGTTGAGACCGTGGGGACCTGGCTAGTATCATAGGAGCAACAATAAAGAAAAGTGAACAGATTCAGGATGCATTTTAGAAGCAGAAGGATATTTGCAAGTAGATTGGGCTTCTGGGAATGGGGAGAATAGAGAATTCAAAGATGACTCTTGAGTGTTTGAGTAACTGATGTGTGATAGTGCCATTTGATGTGATGTGTTGAAGAATAGAGGAAGAACATAGTTGTGGAAGCAACATCAAAGTTCTGATTTAGACATATTGAGTTTAAGACACCTATTTGAAACCCAAGTGGAGATGTTGAATAGATAATCTGGATATGTTATATAGCACTGAAAAACAGGCAACACTTAGACATGGACAATAGGAAACTTGCTTTAGTCTCTGCTTTGGTGTACTGCTACATGATATCCAGCAGGCTGTTCAGTTTCTGCTGTGATTGAGAATTTTCTTTCTGACAATGGCATTCAGTAGTTTTTGATGTCTGCACAGTGGGTTCATACAACATGGGTGTTCTATGCTGATGGCCTTTGCTGCTTGGGTGTTCTTAGTGTAGGCTTTGTGTGTCCCAAAACAGTGTTTCCCCTGCTCTAGATTTAACATATGGCAGATCATCAGAACCGGTGTGCATATTCCCTGATGCCCCACAAGAGGTACAAACCTTATAATGTTTGGAGATATTTTCCATCTTAATTGTCTGTAAAACCTCTCCTAGGACAACACTTTATGATCCTCTTTCAGGATCTTGCCTCACTGGTTATTTTCTGTGTTCTCTTGCCCTTTCATTGTACTGTCTCCACTCAACTCTCACAGTTCTTTATCCCAGCTTCACGTAAGGCCTCATGTGTGTTGCCAGTCTTTGCTTGGTGTTTTATAAGACTCACCTTGAAACTGTAGGAGCAATTCTTTCAGAGCCCCCAACTCCAGAAATAACAATGCCAAATGCCATGCCTACCCCATAGAGGGGTGAGGATAGAGGGAGAACTACTTATGTAGTAAACTTTTCTACCCCCAAGAGGGCTACTTACCCCCTTTATAAGACCTTTTATATAATTATAAATGCCACCTATTTTATCAAGTCTTTCTCTAACTTGAAACTCAAAAGATAAATAATATTATGCCGTTCTCCCATTTAAATCTGTTTTGGCAGTAACCTAGGATGTAGAAAAAATTATTTTAACATATAGTTCATGTTAGAATTTTATACAAGTTTGAAGCTTGAGGGAAAAATTAGGATTTCAGTTACAGACTTGGTAGTCAACATAATATGGATGCTATTTAAAGCCTGGGGACTTGGTGAGATCACTTGGATTGAGAGTGCATACTCAGAAAAGAAGGTGGCCCATGCCTAAGTCTCAAGACAATGGTCCCAAATATTTTATAATGGGAGAAGGAGCTAGCAAATTACATTAAAAATGATGGGCTAATGGAGCAGAAGAAAATCTAGAGCATATGGAATGATAGGATCCCACGAAGTACTTCTCAAAGGAGACATGGAAAATTGTATTGATGCTGCTGAGGGGTTGAATAATTTTAGGATGAGAATTTGGCAACGTTGGAGTTCAATTTATTGACACTGCAGGATATTTACATTCGCAAAGTCGTAATATCCAAACCCTATTAACAGATGCTGAAGTAAATTTTGACAAATTGCCAGAAACAGATCTCTAAATTCACTTTGAAAAGTGAAGGTAAATTTAGAGTGAAGTCCTTAAAAAATCCCCTTTCCACAGTTTGTTATTGACATATCTTGTCACATTTGCTCTTTTCCCTGATGGGAAAAAGTGGTGGCATTTTCTTGAAGGTTAGGTGTTGACATTTAATGCAATTCAGCACGCATTTACTGAGCACTTGTTATGTGCTTGTCCTATAAGCTCTATGAGGAATTTCAAATGAAGATCTGAGCTTCAGTAAATTATAATATAGTTCAATGGCCAAACTAGTCAGCAGTGTCTTATCACAAATGCAGCATTTTTGTTGAAGTTAATGAATGAGACCTTAAAACTCTTCAAATATATCTTTACATTTTATGTGGTGTATATATTAGGTGGCCAATAAACATCTGCTTATAAATTCTACACATAAAACTTTTTTGTGTTTTGGGTAATGAGGAACATTCAAAGAGGAAGTAAAATGTAAGAATTTGTAAACAGAGCTTTTCAGAAAAAAGTAAACTAATTCACTTCTTTAACATGAAAAAATAATATAATGTCTCTATAGAAAATTCTTAATTTTCACATAATGGAGAGACTTGAAATTCATATATACTTTGGCAGATTCCCAAGGTATTAATTTTGGAGATATCAACAAATTTGTTTACAAAGAATGAAGTGACTCTTAGAATAGCCTTCTAGGCTAATGTAACCAACATTACCAACAGCTTATTTTTCAATATAAGTCAGAAATACAGCATTTACTTAGCAAAAAGCATCAGCTTCAAGAGAATTACCACATTTTGAGTACATTGCGGGAAAATTGTTAGAGTGTTTTTCACTTCTAATGTTGAATTTTTGCTAAATTGTTGAAATGAAATTGGAAGATGACAATTTGGAAATAATCTCAATTCACAACTCCCCCTTTCTCACTCCCTTTCTCCCACCAAATTCTACATCACTGTTGCTAGATGTGGAAGCTTCACTTTTTTGCAGAATTTTAAATTGCTAAAAAATGAGAATGTATATTCTCTCCAAAATTATACAGTTAAAAGAATAAGTAATATGAATCTCTATATAAAGTAGTTTGATATCTATGAGATCTTTGGATTGTTTCACATGCCTAACACTTTACATTTAAAGTGACTTCATGCATATTTATTTAGACTGAATTGCCCCTTGAACAGCCACATTCAGAGAGCAGTCATTGCTGGGCACAAGTCATGAATCTAAAAATGCTCTTTCAGATTTGAAAAACTGAAAATAAACATATAAATATGTACAAATATATATAGTTAAAATGTTTCTTTACTTTTCAGCACTACTCTGTAAAGCTTGACATGAACTTTTTCTGGCTTTGACATGTGTGATTTTTACATCACTGGAAGGGTTGGCTAATTCTTTAATGCCATTTTCTTATTTAAGATGTAGCAGTCTTTTTGTTTCTGATACAGTCCTCTGAACTCTGCTGGCAAGCTTATAAATCAGATCACTAGCCATACATAATTTATTTCCATAGGTAACTGCATAAGTAGTGTAGAATATACGTTTCAAATAATATTTATATACATCCTAAATTTAATAGATTTAAAAGTTTATAGAATAAATCAAGATTTCTTTTCATTGTTTTATTATTCTGTTTCCTTTCATCAAGCATATATAATATATATGTTATATTACGTGCAGTTATGTAAGCCAGACATATACATTATTACTCACATGTGTGACTTCTAAGATGTATAAAATGGCCCTACTTCACTTTAGAAATCTTATGCTTTAAATATCTATTTTGAATTTTTTTGATTTGCATTACAATTAAGGGAATTTCCTTAATGAAGTATCCTTGTTTTTATTTCCTTCAGAGACAAGTGATTGTATCTAATGTTACAAAACAAATCCTCTCATGAGAACATTATTGGCCCATTGAGTTTTTATACTTTGATGAGATATGCTGTAATGTTGTACATTATATGAAACATTCTGTAATGTGAAAAGGTGTGACCTTTCTCTATCCATTACCTTATTATATCATGTGGTTTTGAGTATAACGTATACTCCTATAATCACTGAAAACAGTCTCCTCAATCACAATTGACGTGAATTATAAATAGGAGAGAAATATTCTATGTCCCCTAAGTGTTTACATTCCTTCCTAAACTCATTTTTAAAAATGTACTAGCATCAAATCTTGCTTGTGTTAAAACTTTTGTGCAGTTGAGAATGTCAACATAAAAGCATGACATGTAAATGTACCATAGAATATTCCTTGTCTTTTTATTTCTGAGATCTTCATATTTATTGGTCTACTTTTGTGTGAGTTGTGTTGTTTCCTGGTTTTAAAAAATAATCATTCTTGTCAGTCGCTGTGTCTACATTATGTAAAAAGCAATTCTGTACTGAGTAGTGGATGGTTCATTATTAACACAACTGACTTGCATGCTAGAAGCCCCAGGCACTTTCTTTTAGTAGAACAGAGAAAATCAAAGATTACAGCTCAGTAGTTAGGGGTGTCTGAGATATAGCCTCCCAAGTATTTTGCTTGCTTCTCTCAGACATCTATGATAATTTTGGAGAGTTCTGACATGTACAAAATAAAAATGCATATGATTTCTAGCAAAGATTTCTAAATTATTAAATGCTAATTCAACAATTTTGGTAGAGGAAATCTTCAAACTTGTAGATTTTGAAGATCATTAAATCACCTTAGTTTAATTACTTATTCACATGACGTTAACTTGCTGGCAGAAAGTAAAAAGTGAAAGCCATGACAGGACAAGAACCCTGTCAAATATTTTATGGTTTTTATTTCCCTCCTGTCATGTTCATATTGCATCATAATGCAGATCCAGTCAGTCTGTCTGACATGTAAAATCATTTAAAGAATAAATGAGATCATGTGTATTAAACCATTATATGAAATTTAAAGGAACACATAAATATTGACATCTAATTTTTCTTTTTTATCTAATATCCTTTCAGAAAACACTGCATAATGTTGTAAAAATACTGCTTTTTTAAGACTTGCATATAACTTTGACAAAGACATAAATTGTTCTTGATTGTAAAAAAGAAGAAGTATCTATAGAAAAGCCTTATGTATTCATTTCATGCCACTTTTCTGTCAGTAAGAATTGCAGTTATATCAAACTATGTTATGGTGCATGACTCCCAATTGGCCATTGTTTAAGTTGCCTTATTTACTTAGGAAGTCTGTCTTTTCTCTTTGGCACACTGGATAAATGTAAATATAAAAAATCGAAGAGAGAGAAAACTTTATAAGATGCAGACCTGGTTTCAAAGAAAGTCATGGCAGTAGTCTGAAACAACATTGTGTAAGTATCTCAATGTGCTGCATCAGTTATGGACTCTGTACTATTTGGTTATGCCCGCTAAGGTACATGGAACACACACCCAGACCTATGCTGATTATTAATAGAGTTGAATGCAAACAACTAAACAATAATTAGTAATAATTTGTTCCACTATTCTATAACAGTTTGGAGTCATGTATTTAACCACTTATGAGTGACCAATTATCAAAAAAATTTCATGATTCCTGAAATAACTTATTTTATTTTAAATTTCTAGGATACTTGCTCTGGTTGTCAGGACAATATACTCATATTTGTTTTCCTTTTTTCGTTGTTTCAAATTAAGGATTTGATAAACATAGAACTGTGGGATATAATTGTTTAATACTCTAGGCTTTTCATTATGGTAAATTCAAAAACAGAAAAAAAACCCCTGATTGTTCAGGAATTTTTTTACAAGATTTAGCAAAGACTGTACTGACCATCTATGTGGTTGATTTTGATATCTGGAACCAACTGGCACTTTTTCTCTGATTTCCATGAACACAACTAAAATTAAATTAGGATTAGTTTATTCCAAAATATTTATTAATCATATTCTCTATCCCAGAACTGTTTAGATTTTGAGGATGCATTAGTGAATAAAATAGATAAAAATTCTTTCCTTATGAAGCTTACATTTTCGGTGAAAGAGACAATTTAATAAATAAGTTAATAAATGAGTAGTTAAATATACAGCTGAAGTAAGTTTATATATATTTGGAAGGTGATAGTGCTGATGGGGAGCAATAGAACAGGGTAAAAGATGTCAGACCTGCACCGTTGGAGTAGAGTGGATAACAATTTAAAATACAGTAGTCATGGTCAGTCTAACTGACACAATGATATCTGAGCAAAGACGAAGGATGCAACTGGGTGAGCAATGGAAATTCTTGGTGGAAGTGCTTTCAAGAGTGATGGAGGGGCTGGCAGGTGGTGCAGCGGTTAAGTTCACAGATTCTGCTTTTCAGCGGCCCAGGGTTTGCCAGTGCCGATCCTGGATGTGGACATGGCGCCGATTGGCAAAAGCCATGCTGTGGCAAGCATTGCATATATAAAGTAGAGGAAGATGGGCGTGGATGTTAGCTCAGGGCCAGTCTTCCTCAGCAAAAAGAGCAGTTAGATCAGGGCTAATCTTCCTAAAAAAAAAAAAAAAAAGAGTGAAGGGTGAAGGAACTAACAGTCCAAATGTTCTGAGGATCCATAATTTTTTTCTTGGAACTACTTGAAGAAAAGATTTGTTTGTTGGTCTATAAAACATTGAAAGTTAAATCTATTCAGTCATTTAAAGGCAGCAAAAGTTATCATTTGCAAATTTTTCAGATATTTTGGTATAAAATGAAGAAAAAGCCATGGAAAAACAAATCTTATAAAGATAATATTTTGAAGACATGCAGTAAAAATCTGATATTTTGTATTTTCACTCTATCTAAAACTGCTTTTTTTAACTGAAAGCAAAATGGTATGATTAGTGTTTCCTGTTGCTCATATGCAATTAACTTGAATTTTAATATTTGGAGGAATGTGAAAATAGTTGTACTTTTCCGTATTAGCAGAAGTATGTTTTCTCTGAACCGCACTCCAAGTTCACAGGGTCTAATTCAGTTTGGAGGCTAGGATAAATCTTCATTGTACAATATATAAATTATTCAAATTGATAGATTTATAATTGCCTTATTTTATAGTTAAATTTGCTTTATGGCTTTTGTTTCAATTAGAGGAATATGATCAATGATTTTAATTTAGAAGTTAGAGCAGGATTAGATGTTAGTGGCATATATGCCATTGCCTTTACATATTTTTTAAAGATATCCATTTAGAAGAGTTAAGCTTACTCTAATGGTCCAAAGGTGTTTTCTTTTTTCTTTTTCCTGAGGAAGATTTGCCCTGAGCTATCATCCACTGCCAATCTTCTTCCTTTTTTTTCTTTGAGGATAATTAGCCCTGAGCTGACATCTGTGCCAATCTTCCTCTATTTTGCATGTAGGTGGCTGACAAGTAATTTAGGTCAGTGCCCAGGATCCAAACCTGCCAACCAGGGCCGCTGAAGCAGAGTATGCCGAATTTAACCACTACACCATGGGACTGGCGCCCCAAGGGTTTTTTTAGGTCCAAAGTGGTCCAAAACCCTTGTAAAGGTTTTATGTTAGGAAAAAAGACAATAATGTGAAACATTTTGGTTGAAATGAGTAAAATTATTCAAAACTGCACAAGTATGGAAGGGGCTATGTCAAGAAGGATTGAGTAGCCGATATTTGAATATGAGTTTGGATGACTACATTAGCATGTTGCAGCAGGCATTCTAACAAGCATTAGAAGGTGGTTGATCTAAGTGCCTTAAGCAGTTTTTTAGACTTTATTCAACAAAGATTTAGAAAGTGCTCACACTCTTAACTTTGTACTAGACTTTGTTTCTCTGTCCTCAAAGAATAATGAGACGTGCAGGAGCCGGCCCTGTCACAAAGCAGTTAAGTTCTCACATTCTGCTTCGGTGACCCTGGGGTTTGCCTATTAGGATCCCGGGTGGGCACACAGCACCTCTTGGCAAGCCATGCTGTGGTAGGCGTCCCACATATAAAGTAGAGGAAGATGGGCACGGATGTTAGCTCAGGGCCAGTATTCCTCAGAAAAGAAAAAGAAAAGCAGCTGTTAGCTCAGGGCTAACCTTCCTCAAAAAAAAAAAAAAAAAAAAAAGACGTGTAGACAAATACTTAAGTGATTTTGAGATAATTGCTCATATAATAGAGGCAGTATAAAATCTTGCACAATCAAGAAGAAAGACAAATTTTACAGAGAAATGACATTTGAGCTGAACCTTTAAGGATGAGTAGCAGTTAGTCAAGCCACTTAGGCAGGAACAACATTTCAAAAAGAAGAGAAAACAGCGTAAACAAAGATACAGAAGAATAAGATGCAGGGGCTGTTTGAGGAAAAACTGGAGACATGGAAATGAGTTAAAAGTGATGAAATGGTGCAAATCAGTAGTTTTCGAACTTTGGTAACATGTGTGGGACACATTTGTGTTCATGTAGTCGCAGTTATATGCCAGTCCCAAAGCACTAGTGCTGACTCCAGCATTTTCTTTGTTACTCAAGAAAACATACAAGAGGGGCTGGCTCTGGGGTGTAGTGGGTAAGTTTGGTGTGCTCTGCTTTGGCAGCCTGGGTTCTCGGGTTCAGATAACCGGCACAGACCTATATCACTTGTCAACCACACTGTGTCAGCAACCCACATATAAAGTGGAGGAAGATTGGCACAGATGTTCACTCAGGGTCAATCTTCCTCAGCAATAAAAGAGGAAGATTGGCAACAAATGTTAGCTCAGTGCTTATCTTCCTCAGCAAAAACAAAACAAAAAACATACAAGAATTCACTAAATTTTCTTTTTCTTTTTCTTTTTTTTTGAGGAAGATTAGTCCTGAGCTAACATCTGCCACCAATCCTCCTCTTTTTGCTGAGGGAGACTGGCCCTGAGCTAGCATCCATGCCCATCTTCCCCTACTTTATATGTGGGACGCCTATCACAGCATGGCTTGCCAAATGGCACCATGTCAGCACCTGGGATCCGAACTGTTGAACCCGGGCTGCCAAAGCAGAATGTGTGCACTTAACCGATGCGCCACCAGACCGACCCCAAGAATTTACTAAATTTTATATGAAGGAAATTACTTTAAAACTTTGGCATTTTAATTGTTAGTAGTAAAAAATTAGAGCATATTGTATGATACTATCAGCACTATGTTTCTCGATAGTTGGGCCACTGTACCATGTCTCTCAATAGGATCAAAATAGAAAAAAAAAACTTTAGCAAACATTTATGAGTTTATTCAATGTAACTTATTGAGGATCTAGTACATATTAGTCACTGTTCTAAGCACTAAAGACAGAAATATTCCTTTAAAGGGAGGTTAAATTCCTATTGAAAATTGAAATTGAAAAAGAGAATGAAAATAAATTTGGTGTTCCATGTTTCCTATTCCCAATATGATTTTTTGCTCCCTTTTAGGCTTATAAAACTTCTGAGTATCCTGAAAAGTCAGGATATCTGAATATCTTGAATATGTCTCAGATATTAATATTTCCCATTTCTTCATCTTTCCTATTGGAGTTTATTGATGGCAGAACTCCCCTTTTTATCTTATATTTTTAGTGTCTAGTCTATAGTAAACACTAATAAAAATATTATTGATTCAGATAGCCATTGACACAGAAGAAAGAAATTTAGAGTAGGGCAAAGTGAATTCATGTAAATATAAGATTTTACTTATATTTTAACTTTTTAATTTCTGCTTTTTAAAGCAGAATACATGACTAAATATGCTGGGTTTCCTCCTTGGGATTTCCCATCTCTGTGGTTATACAATCATATTTGCCTCATTTTATATCATGGCTTTATCCTCAAGCAGTCTTCATTTTTATCCAAATTTAAGTCTAGGATAGCTATTACTAACAACGTGGTTATACTTGATCATACTTTTGGCTTTTTGTGTTTCAGATTCCCAGCATACTCCTGCTGTTGCTTTAGCTCAAGTTTTGCAATCTAGGCTACTAAGAATCACATTTAATAGCAAAGCGTTTATTGAGAATAATTCTGTTACACAAAGTCCTAAACAGTATGGGAGAGAGACACAGAGAGAGAGAGAGAGAGAGAGAGAGAGAGAGAGAGAGAGAGAAAATAATTTCCCAGTCTAAAATTTCTTACACAAGTGTGATAAATGTTATGAACAAAGGATGGTGAAGGCATTGTGGGAGCTCCGAAGAGGAACAGTCAACACAGCCTGTAAGATTTCTGGAAATATTTCCCTGTTATGATGATGCTTAACCCAAGTCTCTAAGAACAAGTTATTGTAAAACAGAAAAGAGTTACAGAAGGCATTCCAGGAGGAGGAAAAAATATGTTCAAAGGCTTAGCTATGATAGAGCACACGTCTTCATGAAAGCTCAAGAAATTTATTATAGCAAGAACAAAGTAAGGAGAGGAAGGAATTGAGAGATCAGAGATTTAAGAGCTAAATAAGAGTCTGATCTTGCAGAACTCTGGATGTTTATGTTCTCTGTGTGTTTCCCTACCACTGAAGATTTCAAGCAAGGGTTTGATATGACGTTAGGTTTTTTTTTTTTTTTTTTTTTTTAGCAAGAATAGCACATTAGCAACACAAGATAAAGTGAGGAGAAATTTGTCTGGAGATAGTGAAACTAGTTAGGAAGCTATTGTAGTAATTTTCATTTTATATATATGTTGAGGATCTACTCTAAATCCTGATATTTCAGAAGGAGAATATTTAGGAAGTAATAGTAAACAAAAATTGATGATAAATTAGAAGTATGTAGATGTAAAGATTCTGGAGTGATTCCCAAATTGCTGGATTGAAGAAGAGCGTAGAGGTTGGCTTCCTTCACCCAGTTAGATGCTGGATTAAAAGCAGCAAGTTTAAGGTCCAGCTGGCTGAGTGATCTGTAATATTTTCATTAAGCAGTATTAGTTCCATTTCCTTCTACTCTTCTATTCAATGAAAAGTTCCCAGCTCCACTTGTATTCCTGTATTTGTATTTAAAAGTATAATGATATTTAACGTTGTTCTCAAAGTTCTGGTTAAAGAAGTAAAATGTGAAGTTGAAGCTTTTGTTCTAATTTAAAAGGAAAAGACACATAAATCTAGGAAAGCTAGAAGAATTAAGTAAAGAACGCAGAATTAATATGAGACAGCAGAAACTAACTAGACATAAGATAAATACACAAAATTCATTAGAAGCAACAAGCAGAAGATATTATGAGGGCAAAATAGCACACTCCTCAAAATGTAAAATAGAGTCTTCCTAAAAAGAAATGTGAAGGAGCTGTCAGGAAAACAATATAACTTTATTGAGAGAGATCAAAGATGACGGAGATAACTGCATCGGGCTGATACTTTTCTTGTCTGTTCTAATTGAGTTGTGATTCTGCTGTACGAGTTAACTATTTTTAACCATGGTCCGGACTGTTAATTCTTTCCAAATGAGTATAATAAAATTCTAATCAGAACTTCAAAATTATTTTTCAGAAACTTGACAATAAGTTTGGAAACAAATACAGGTGGAAATAACTAAAACTTTAAAAAATATATATGTAATAATGAGGCTGGACCTTCATACCAGCCATAAACATAGAAATACAAAGAGATACAATAATTAAAAGAATGTTGTCAGTACACACCAAAACAGATGCAGTCAATGAAACTAAGTAGGAATTCTAGTATGTATTGGAACATAAGGTTTAATAAGCAAACATCTTCATAAGAAACTGGAGAATAGAGTATTTTCAAATGGTACTGGGAAAATTGGCAGCTGTGTGGGAAAAAAATTCAATCTATATCTCACCTCCCACTTGGCACCAAAATATATCTCAAATGGATTAAAGATTTAAATGCATAAAATGGAAACAAAATATATTGTGGGAGATGCACTTGAAAATTCATTTAATTTCTGAATAGAAATGGCTTTCTAAACTTGAATGCAATTTAGAATATCACAATGAAATAATACAGCTATAACTGCGTAATTTTTTCAGGGAAAAAAAGACATTGCAGCCAAACAACAAAGTGGGGGAAAATAAAACAGATCTTCGGTATTATTCATATAAAAATAATTTATAGCAAATGATAAAAATAATATGCTGCAAAGTTAGACGGTGTGAGTTTAAACCAAACTGTACCAACTCTTTAGATCTGGATTGGAGGGAAGGCAAAAACCTCCCCAAGGTTAGTGTCCTTACTTGTTTTTCACAAGGCCTCATTTGCAGCAGAGGTTTAAGCGACATTTCTATGTGACTTAGCAAGAACAAGGTAAGGAGGAGGAGGAATTGAGGCATTGCTCCCAGTGTAGAAGCAGCACACTGACTTCCCAAGGCAAGAGCCATGAACAGTGAGAGCAGAGTTTTAACATCTCCCTGCCTATTTTTATTCTCCCACCCTTAAACCTGGCTGCTCCAACCCCTAACACACAGAATGATTCAAGGGAGGACCCTCATATTCCATTTTTGGAGAAAACTTTCTCAAAGTTCTCCTTCCATCTTTCCCTCTGTAATTCCTCTGTTGTTGACCTTGGGGGAGGGAACCAGAGGCTGAGTGAGTTCTTGGTCTTCTCTTCTTTATTTGTATTCATTCTCTTGGTGACTGTACCTAGAAATGTGGTTTTAATTACCATATGTGTATACTCTATTGGACTTCTGACAAGCATTGCAAACTTCACATGTCCAAAACTGCTTGACTCTGTGTGTATACATGTGCAAGAATGTGTGTAAATTATCTGTTTTTTGTGAATATATCTCTCACATGAAATCATAAGCTAATTGTATACCACAATTTAACTTTCTTCTAAAAGTGAAGTAAATAATCCATTTAATTGAGGTGGTTCTTATTTAACATTGTCTATCTGAAATTAGGTTATATAACAGAACATTATAAATATCAATATTTATAAGATCCTAAATATAAATGCCTGTAATCATATTTATAAACACATATGTTTAACTCAAACTGGTAGAAGGATGTAGATACAATATGCTTCAATTTGTTTTACTATGGTGTTTATTTGGTGAACATTACTTATTCAAAGATAATCGGAGAGTTATATACCATGAAATATTTCTACTATGACATTAATTCAGTGAACATTCCTAATTCAAAGGATTTTACAGAATATTATACCATAAAAAATCAATTTTAAAATACATTCTATTTTTAAAATGAGATTTATAGAACTCTGGAGGAACAAAATTGTGTCTGAGCTGAAAAATGATATAGAAGAGGAGAACCCATTCCCAGTTTCTCATGTTAATAGTTATTAGCTTTAAAATTGTCTAAGAAGATAAAATGGCATGAAGAAAAAGGAAGTATCCAAAAAGAAAAGCAATCATTTTCTGACTCTAACCATTAAAAATTCTGTCAGTTTAGAGATCTATTTTTAGGGGAAACTCTAGAGAAATGCGTGTTGAGAAAGAGAGGTTTTACCGTATGTCCCCTCAGAGTTGTTTTTCTTGCAAGGGCTCCTTTCCTTTTGTGGGAGCCCAGCTTGCCGTGGGAGCGCCATGGACACTTCTGCTGGACGCTTCCCAGAGCTGCCAGGGAGTGCGCACGAACCTTGTCAGAATATGTTCCTTTCACGAAGAGTATAAGGCGAGGTGAGAAGGTTTACTAGGCCACGCACCACTTAATTGCCCAGTCCTTTTATTCTCCTCTCCTTCATTATGCACAAATTTAGCATTTCTTCTGTTAATCTTGCTAAAATCTGTTACATGATATTCCTTCACTACAATCCAAGAGCTGGCCGTGTATTCACTGATGTAACCCCAGCAAGAGTGCTTGGTATATAGACTTTTGGCAATTATTTGTTGAATGGCATCTTAGCTTAGGAAAAAAGCCCTTACTATAAGCATTATTTATCCTTTTGTGATAGTTTTTATGTTATCTTTATGAATGTTTAAATATTCTGTTACATATCTATTCTATGTTCAGACTACAGTTTTCTTCTGTTGTTACTAGACTGTCTTTTGCCTTGGTGTCTTTAAATAAACAGTGAGCACGTTGATAAGCATGCTGTTATTCTCTGCCCCTTCCCTTTGCCCGCAATCTGCATTCAACTGCCCTGCTCTGTCTTTTTCTCTGCAGTCTCCCTTGCCCTCTGGCTTCCTTTCGAGTTTAGCCATAGAAGGAACTGATCTTGTCCCCTATAACAGTCTCAGCACCAGGTCTCATTGTGTGCAGGTATCTCCATTTTTCACAGGATAGAAATCAATTCCCATGGGGACTATGGTCCCTAATATGGAAACCTATTACTTTTGTGCCACAGCGTTCCATTTTGGTTCCTGTCCCACAACTCTATAAACAGTTCATTTACTACATTTTTCTTCAAAATTCTCCCTGAATGTGCTTGCATTTTTTTCTGGGAAATTAATAAAACATGGTTTTAGGTTTTTGTTTCATTTAATAATAAGCTATTTACTAAACTGTTTAATCCTTTCGTGATGTCATAACCATTTTAATATAGGTATATTAGTTCTCATTGTGATATTCTAATTAGTCATTCTCCTAAGTGGATGTTGGTATCTCATTTTAATTTGTATTTCCCTAAGGATTAGTGATGTTGAACATCTTTTCACGTGCTCCTTTTCTCCATCTCTTCCTTAGCGAAGTGTTCAATAACTTTTTGCCTATTTTTATTGTCATCTATTTTCTTATTATTGAGTTGTGAAAATTCTTTCTATATTGTAGATACATTTCTTTTTTAAATATGTGCATTGGAAATCTTTTCTCCCAGTCCATGGCTTGTCATTTAATTTTCTTAATGGTGTATTTTCACAAATAAAAATTTTTAAATTTGACCCAGTTTACCTTTTTTTAACGACATACTTTTTCTCTCTTACCTAAGAAGTCTTTCACTAACCAAAGTTGCAGGGACTTTCTTTCATGTATTCTTCTAGAGGTTTAAACATTTTGGCTTTTGTATTCATGTCTGTGATTTAGTATGGGTTGAGATATTTTTCTTTTCCTTTTTTGTAGTTTTGTGTTAAGATATCCAGTTGTTCCAGCACCATTTGTTGAAAGCATATTGTTTCTTCATTCAATTACCTTAGCCCTTAGTTGAAAATCAATTCATATATTTGTGGATTTATTTCTGGGCTGTCTATTCTGTTCCATTTATCTGTGTATATCAGGTCAGCAACACCACATCATTTTTATTACTGTAACTTAATAGTCTAAAATCAGCTAGCATGAATCATCCAATTGAGTTCTTTTAAAAAATTATATTGGTTATTCTAGATACTTTATATATATACATGAATTTTAGAATCATCTTGCCAATTTCCACAAAATGTTTGCTGAAATTTTCACAAGAACTATACTGAATTTATAGACTAATTTGGGGAAAATTGACAGCATAACCACATTGAGTCTTCCTATAAATGAACATGGCATATTTCTCTATTTATTTAGATATGTTATGTCCATGCTTTGAAGTTTGAAGTGTATAAAAAACTGGCATGTATTTTATTACATTTAACCCTATTTGAATTATTTCTCATGATATTGTAAGTGGTACTTTATTAAAAATTTCAATTTTCAATTGTTCATTACTAGAATATAGAAACACAATTGATTTTTGCACATTCACTTTTTAACCTGAGATCTTGATAAACTCATTTATGAGATCTATTATAGAGATTTTCTACATAGACAATCATGTTCTCTGAAAGCAGAGAGTTTTATCCCTTCTTTTAACAGCAGTATGTTGTTTATGTTTCTTGCGTTGTTGCACTGGAAAGAACTTTCAATTCAGTGTTGAATAGGAACGGTGAAAGTGAACATCCTCAATTTCTTCCTGATCTTAGGGGGGAAAGCATTCAGTTGTTCATCTTTAATAATGATATCAGAATTATATTAGTTGTACCTTTTTCATAGATGCCCTTTATTCAGTTGGATAAATTCTTTTCCCCATTTGGTGAGACTTTCTTTAAAATAGTAAATAGGCGTTGAATTTTGTCAAGTGTTTTTCCTAAATCTGTTGAGATGGTCATATGGTTTTACTTTTTTAGTTTGTTGATGTAGTGAAACACGTTAATTGATTTTCAAAAGTTGAACCAGTCTTGCATTCCACTTGACCATGATGAATTATACTTGTTATATACCGGTGGATTAAATTTGCTAATTTAAATTTGATATGGATTTGTACATCTATTTTCATGGAGGATATTTGTCTGTAGTTTTATCGTTCTGTAATGTCATTGTCCAGCTTTGTGATAAGAGTTAGAGTAGCCTTGTAAAATTGGCTAGTAAGTACTTCCTTATTTTACTTTCTAATTGAGGTTGGATATAATTGGTATTATTTCTTCTTTAAATGTTTGATAGACTTCAGTGTAGTCCTTTGGGCCTGGAATTTTCTTTGTTGTAATATTTTTACTGTGAATTTTATCTCTAAAATAGATATGACTATACATGTAACCTATTTCTTCTACAGTGAACTTTCGTAAATATGTCTTTCAAGAAATGTTTCCACTTCATCTAAGTTTTCAGATTTACTGGCATAAAGTTTGTTGTTTATAATATTCCCTTGTTATCAAAATATCTGTATTGTCTTTAATGACAGCTCCTGATTCGTTTCTGTTGTAATTTGTATTCTCTTTCTCTGATTTGTCTAGGAAGATATCAATTTTATTGATCTCTTCAAAGAACAAGGTTTTAGCTTTATTGATTTTTCTCTATTGTTTTTCGACTTTCAATTTCATTGCTTTCTCCTCCTATCTTTACTATTGCTTTCCTTCTGCTTGAGTTGGGCTTAACTTGCTTGGTTTTTTTTTTTTCTAATTTCTTAAAGTGGAAGCTTAGATGATTGATTGGAAATTTCTGTATTTCTAATTCAGTAATACAATACTCTAAATTTCCTCTACTTACTGTTAATGTTCTGGTTATAGACAATTCAATTTAGAAATTTTTATATTCAACTTCAAAGATTTCTTCACATTTAGATTACTTAGAAGTGTGTAATTTAATGTCAAAATATTTGAGGAGTTTCTAGGTATTTTTTGTCCTTTATTTCTAGCTTAATTGCATTTTCTTCAGAGAACATACTGTGTAAGATGTCAATTATTTTTAAACTATTGATAGTGGTTTTGTGGCCCAGAATAGAATCTTTTTTGATTATATCCATTTGAAAAAAATGTTGTTGAAAGGAATATTTTATAAATGTCATATAGGAAAAGTTGTCTAAAAGAGTTGTAGGTCTTCAGTATCCTTACTGAGTCTCTCTATACTTTCTTCTATCACTAACAAGAGAAGACACTTGAAGTCTCTAACTGTAATTGTTGGCTAATCTATTCTTTTCATTCTGTCAGTTTTGTTTAATGTAAAAATATATGAATAATGGTAGATTATTAAGTCTTATTGATAAATGTATTCCTCTATCCCTAGGTAATATTCTACTTTATTTCTAGCAATATTCTTTTCTATAAGGTATGCTTTGTATGGCATTAGTATAACCATTGCATAATTTCTTCTGATTAATGTTTGCATGGTGTATTCTTCTATCTTTTTACTTTTAATCCATTATGTTTTTAACAGCTTTGTTGAGATATAACCCACACACATTAGAATTAACTCTTTTAAAGTGTAAATTAAGTGGGTTTTAGTATATTCAGAGTTGTGCAACTATGACCATAAACTAATATTAGAACTTTTTTATCAATCCAAAAAGAAAACTCATACCCAATGGAAGTCACTCTCCATCTCTTCCACCAGTAGTAGCAGCTCTAGACAACTCCTAATCTACTTTCAGTCTCTTAAGATTTGCCTATTGTGGCTATTTCATATAAATAGAATCATACAATATGTGGTCTTTTGTGACTGGTGTGTTTCGCTTAGCATGATGTTTTCAAATTCATAGATGTTTTAGCATGTACCAGTACTTCATTTTTATTGCCAAATAACATGTCATTGTATGGATATACCACATTTTGTTTATCCATTCATCAGTTGATGAACAGTTGGATTTTTTGGACCTTTTGGTTAGTATAAATAATGCTATTGTAAATTTATGAATAATTGTGACCAATATTTAAGATTTAAAAAAAAATTTATTTTGAGACATTGTAGATTTACATTCAGTTGTTAAGAAATAATACAGAGAGATTTGCATACTATTCACCCAGTTTCTCCCAGTGGTAACATCTTGTATAACTATAGTACAATAGAACAGCCAGGAAATTGATAGTGACACAATCCGTTGAACTTATTCAGATTTCACCAATTTTACATTCATTCATTATAGGTGTATGAATTTAGGTTATGCAATTTATCACAAGTGTAGATTCCTGTGACCAACACCACAATCAAGATATAGAAAATTCCATCAAAAGAATTCCTCCAGCTATGCTTTTATAGTCATAGCTGTGGGCCACCTCCCCATGCCCTCAGCCACCACAACATCTAGCAACCGCTGCTTTGTTCTCCATCTCTTTAATTTTGCCATCTCGAGAATATTATATAAAAATTATACAGCATGTAACCTCTTTGAGATTGTCTTTTTCTTCACTCAAAATTTTTTGTTTCACACCTATTGCCCTTGAGAAGCAGTCAAGTTGTGTGTCGATAGTTTGTTCTTTTGTATTGCCGAGTAGTAACCCATGATATGGATGTATTACAATTTCTTTCTTTCGTTTTTTTTTCAAAGATTGGCACCTGGGCTAACAACTGTTGCCAATCCTTGTTTTGTTTTTTTTTTCTGCTTTATCTCCCCAAACTCCCCCTGTACACAGTTGTATATCTTAGTTGCAGGTCCTTCTAGTTGTGGGATGTGAGACGCTGCCTCAACATGGCCTGACAAGCGGTGCCATGTCCGTGCCCAGGATCCGAACCCTGGGCGGCCGCAGCCGAGTGCGCGAACTTAACCACTCGGCCACGGAACCAGCCCCCATCTTTCTTTTTTTTCCGCTGAGGAAAATTCACCTTGAGCTAACATCTATTGCCAGTATTCCTCTTTTTGCTGAGGAAGATTTTCTCTGAGCTAACATCTGTTGCCGATCTTTGTTTTTGTACGTGAGCTGGCGTGGTAGTGTGGTCACTGACAGACGAGCGTTGTAGGTCTGCACCTGGAAACTGAACCCAGGCTTCCAAAGTGGAATGCACTGAACTTAACCCCTAGGCCACTGGGGCTGGCCCTACTACAATTTGTTGAAACATTAACCTGTTGTAGAGCATTTGAGCTCTTTCAAGTTTTGGGTTATTATAATTAAAGCTTTTTTGAAGATTAATGTATAGTTTTTTGTATAAACATAAGCTTTTATTTCTCTGGCATAATGCTCATGAGCACAATTGCTGGTTTATATGATAAATACAATTTTAGTTTTATAAGAAACTGAAATTCTCTTCTAGAGTAGCTGTACCATTTTGTATTCCCACCAGCAATATGTGAGTGGTCCAATTTCTCTACATCATCATATTTTATTTTAGCTATTCTGATTTGCATTCCCCAAAGGCTAATGATGTAGAATATCAATTCATATACCTGATTTTCCATCTGTATACCCTCTTCAGTGAAATGTCTATTCTTGTCCTTTCCTCGTTTACTAATTTTTTTTCTTAACAGTTGAGTTTGAGAGTTCTTTATATACTCTAGATACATTCTTTGCCATATATGTGGTATGCAAATATTACTTCACATCTTGTAGCTTGTCTTTTCATCTTCTTATTCAAGATCTTCTGCGTAGCAAAAGTGTTTAATTTTGATGAGGCCCAATTTATCAGTTTTTCTTTTATGGATCATGTTTTTGGATTCCAGTCTAAAATTCGTTGCCTAGCCTAGACTCCAAGGATTTGCTCCTAAGTCCTTTTTGAACTGTTTTGTACTTTTACATTTTACATGTAAGTCCATGGTCAATTTTAAGCTAATTTAAGCTAATAAAGTGTGATGTTTAGATTGACGTTCATTTTTTTGCCCATGGTTGTCCAATTGTTCCAGCATCATTACTCCCACTTCATCCTAATTTTTTCAAATTTTTTTAACTCTGGGTCCTGTGCTTTTCCATATACATTTTATAATTACCTTGTCAATGTCTACAAAAAGAATGTGCTGAGGTTTCAATAGGATTGCATTAAACCTGTAGTCCATTTTGGGGAGACCTGACATCTTTACTATGCTAAGTCTTCCAGTTCAGAACATGGCATGTCTCTCCATTTATTTATGTTTTTGATTTCTTTCATTGCGTTTTGTAATTTTCCTGATACAGGCCCTGTAAATGATTTACTAAATTTACACCTAAGTATTTAATTTATTTGGAGCAATTGTAAATTGTATTGTTTTTTATTTCAGTTTCCACAGGTTTACCGTTATTGTTTAGAAATGTGAATTATTTTTGTATGTTCATCTTGTATCTAGCAACCTGGCTGAATGCACTTATTAGTTCTAGGAGTTTATTTTGTAGATTGCTTGAGATTTTCTATATAAATAATTATGTCATCTTCAAATAGGGACAATTCTTTCCTTTCTTTCCAATGAATATTCCTTTTCTTCTTTTCCATGCCTTATTGCACCCATTAGAACTTCTAGCACAATGTTGAATAAGAGTGATGGGCCATACTCCTGACCTTAATGAAAAGCATTCAGTAATTTAACATTAAATATGATCTCAGTTGTAGGTTTTTTGTATATGCTCTTTATCAAGTTAAGAAAGTCCCCTCTATTCCCAATTTGCTAAGAGTTTTTATCATCAAAATTGGATTTTGTGAAATGCTTTTTTTGTGTCCATTGATTTGATCATTTAAATTTTCTTCTGTAGCCTTTGATATGGTGGATTCCACTGATTGATTTTCAAATGTTGAACCAGACTTATATAACTTGAATAAATCTCACTAGGTCATTGTGTATAATTCTTTTTATACCTTGTGGGATTCAATTTGCTAATATTTTGTTGAAGACTTACATCGAAGTTCATGATAGATATTGGTCTGTAGTTTTCTGTTTGTGTCGTTCATTTTTTTTACTTTTGCATTGACTTTTTCTGGTTTTATTATTAGGGTAATACTATCCCTTAAAGTGAGTTGAGAAGTGTTGCTTCCTCTTTGATTTTCTGGAAAAGAATGGGTAAAATTGTTCATTCTTTCTAAGTTTAGTAGAATTTTCTATTAAAAAACATCTGAATCTGAAGGTTTCTTGCCAGCTTTTTAATTACAAATTCAATTTTGAAATGGTTATAGTATAATTCAACTTTTCTATTTGATCTTAATTAAATTTTGGTAGTTGAATACACACACATTGTATCTAAAATATAAAAAGAGATTTTTCTGAGGCATATGTTTAGATAAAAGTAACACTATTCTGCAGCAGCCTGTTTTTATAAAGATTGTATCTGAAAGATAGGTCATGGAAATAAGGGATAAGGGGCAAAGCAGAGTCGGGGTACAGATGGGGGTAAGCAAGTGGAATGTGTTGATAAAGGGGGAGAGAGAAGAGAAAAGAGAAGAACACTTAGTGTAGCCACTTCTCTCATTTGCTTTGCAAATACTTTATAACATCTGGCTTCTGAATAATTGGACTGCATAAAACAATGCTTAGCTTCTTAATGCTCTTGTTAAAACCACATGAGATTGTGTATTCTGCAGTTCAGTGACTTTTGAATATCTAATCAAGAACACAGTCAGACATCTGTGACAAAAAAGCACAGCCAGGTCAGTGTGGATATCTGTACACTTCACACACACAGTATTCATGACTTGCATAGCATGGAAGGTTAGTGCTTTCAATGTCATCCCAGAAAGGGATTAATTTTGTTGCGAAAATGATTTTCTAACTTATAACATGCTACAAAACATAATAGAAAGCTTCTCAATTTTTTTGACTAGTTTTAAAGAAGCTGGTTTTTCTCAGGACTGTGAAATGCATTCACATCATAACTGAAGGAATAATAAAATTTGTGGTTTCTGAAATAGTTGTGTAAAATACCTCCACTGCATATTATTTGATTTTATGGCAAAGCATGGAAATGCAAGAGTGTATGTTGAAATAAATTTAAGGAATTCTGTGTTAAAACATATTTTTAAAAACTACAAGAATAGGATATGGTTACAAAAGAATGATTCAAAAACTTTTTGAGTAGTGTACCTTCCCCCATCCCCAAAGGCATTTTTGGTGGCTAATATTCAGGAGAACACACTTTAAGAAATTTTGTAGTAAGATTTTACTGCAACTAATTAGCATCTGTTCATTATCTATAATTTGAAATATGCTTGTACATTCAGAGATAAATCCAATGTGGATCCTGCTTCAAAATTCTTATAATTTGTAGACTATGTGTAATATAGTAAGATGAAAGCAGCAATAAGTGCCGTAAGACGAGTCTTAACAAGTGCTTTTGATGTTCCGGGAAGAGAGGGGTAACCTTCAGCTAAGGGAATTGCAGAAGACTTATGAAGGAGATAGAATTTTAGATGGATCTTGAATTAAAAAAAGAACCAGAATTTTGATAATGGTGTGAAATGAGATTATTGAAAATATATAGAAAAAATTATAGACAAATATATAGGTACTGAAAGTTAGAGCATCTGCCTAAACAGCTTATATTCATGTATTTTCTTGATAAATAATAGTGTACACCTGCTATTCATCAGTCATTGTGCTCAGCACCAGGGATTTAATAACCTACATTCAAAGAAAATGTAAAATAATAGTGAAGATAGAAAACTTACTACTATACAAAATAATAAATGATGTGACAAGAATATGTAAAGGTGCTTTGTGAGGACGGAGAGGGAGATGGGACATTTATCTTAACCTTGAAATTTTACAGCTGGCTTCACTGAGAATGATTAGGAGTAAGTAGATAAATGTAAAAAAAGATATTCATTCAGCCTTAAAAAGAAAGTCCCTCAGACCTACATAAAAAAGGCACTGAGTTAAGATGAAAGTATGAATTTTGGGAACTAATTACAGCTCAATATAGGACAATTAATCTGACACAATCTTAGAGAATAGCGGAAGCATGAGGAATGAATCTTACTTCAACACCAGAGACAGAAGGAGGTCAAAAGAAGTGAAAGAGGGAGAGAGGGAAGAAGAGAGGGGTAGAGTAACAAAGCAAGAGAGAGGAAGAAGTGAAATTAGGGGAGAGTGGGAGAATTGTTGTGGGATACTGTGATTTTATAGTCATGCAGGTGAAGATTTGAGTAATCATAGGTTTAAGGTTTGACTGTGTCTATGGGACTGAAGATGAGGAAAGACAGATAGGTCATTAGGTGTCAATAATTTTAGGGATTGGAAAGATTAAAAACTAGATGTTTTATTGGAAAGATTAAAAAATGTGTTAGTGCCACCAAAGATGACACCTATTGTTGTAAGTGCTACTTTTGAGAAAATTGAGAACCAGAGATTAACAGATGGAGCAACGAGGATCTAACAAGAGAGTTATAAACCAAAGGCATAGGCTCAGAATAGTTATAGAGAATTTTAAATAATGTGGTTCTCTTAGGTTTCCTACACTTAACTGATTTGTAAAAAAATTTCTAAGGATTATAATCATATTCTCTGAGGTACCATTTAATAGAAAATGTAGCATGTGATTTTAAATATCAATTTATGATTTAGTTATTTATATCTGCGTAAAATTATATAAGTTAAAACAGTTTTTGCAAAGATTAATTATAGCAAGGTACACTATTATTGTCAGTATTTCTACTGAATATGCAGTGAAACTTGATGTCATTATTAATTTACTGTGTCTGTTCAAATCTGTTAATTACTCAAAAACATGTCTTGAATTCTTCTTGGATACAAATAACTATAGTATGTTACCAATTTTTGACATTTATCATTGTCATAATTTTCTTTGTTTTAATTCTCCTAAAATCCAGTTTAGTAGTTTAAAACATATAATCACGATTATGGCTGTTTTGAGTGTAAAATGGAAAAGATATTAAAACAATTGAAACCTCATTTCTAGACATTCTTTATCATGTTACTGTTTTATTTTTTTGTGCATCATTTGCCACCATCTGAAATCACCTTATTCATTTATTGATATATCTTCTTTATTTTCACTTTGTAAGACCATGGATCTTGTCGGTCTTGTTTACAGCTATATTTCCAACCCTTAGCATCAGTGTTTGTCATATATTAAGTGTTTAGTAGATAATTGTTGAATACACTTTATCTCTTAATTATCAAGAGATGATTCTCACTGACTTTATACTGAAATGAACCCATATGTGCTTACCTTCAAATGACCACAGTGATTTGATAAAGGAATAAAAAGGAGTTATATTTAAGAAATCTGTCCTTCTGTATTGAAGAAATTATCTAAATTAATTAGTTTGATGAAATCCTTCCTAGCAGCATGTATTCTCAATCCACCACTTCCCGGATCTCCTGATAGCATGTGACATATGGTACAAAGATGTGTATATTCGTTTAGCAGATTGTTCCATAAGCCATAAATAAATCACATTGTGTTATTTGTGTTTAGATATCGAGGAATACTAGTTGACCACAAGCTGGAAAGTCGTTGTGACTCCCTTATAATCAAGAAAGGTGTTTTTCCTCTCTGGGGACAGAGGGGTCCTGTGGTGCACTTGCTTTCTAGTTCAGTACCTTGGCTTTTCTGCACTTCTGCTTCATGAGCTGAAGCATTGAGGCTGTCAAGAATACCCTTTTAGTTCCACCCTTGTTAAACCAGCATTGTTTTCTCCGCCTCATGCATGTTGTGCTTCTCGCTACTGCAGCTCTAAAATCTTCAGTTCCACCTTTCTCAATTCCTGAAGGTGATTTCAAGTTGCAAACAATAGTTCCATAGTAGTTACTACTTGCCTTTACTACACTCTATTGCTGAAATTATCTTTGATATCCCTAAGAAAGAGGGAAGTTTATCCTCTTATTGTCTATTTCATCTTCTTTCCTCTCTCACTTTTATTGATATCATTGTTGCGTTGCTTCTTATTTATTGGATCTTCTAAGAGCCTCTCTCCAAACACTGTAGTTCAGTGTCTTACACCATCCATGTATTATAGTCTCATTACTTTTAGAAATGTGTGCCATCTGTCAAAAATAATTTTGGGGCTGGCTCAGGGGCTCTTCAGTTAAGTTTGCACGTTCTGCTTCGGCAGCCTGGGGTTCGCCAGTTCAGATCCCAGGTGCGGACATGGCATGGCTTGGCAAGCCATGCTGTGGTAGCCTTCCCACATATGAAGTAGAGGAAGGTGGGCACGGATGTTAGCTCAGGGGCAGTCTTCCTCAGCGAAAAGAGGAGGATTGGCAGCAGTTAGCTCAGGGCTAATCTTCCTAAAAGAAATAAAATAAAAAATAATTTAAACTTTCCCTAATGGATATTAATGCTCATCAAGTCAGGCAATTGAAGATGACCAAAGTGTAAATCAACTTCTGACATGAAACATGCTACTCTATTGAAAATATAATTGTACCAAATCCAAGTATTTTTTCATTGAATTTCTACTTCAACCAAACCAACCAATAGGCAAATTGGATATTTTCTGAAAATGATGAAGTAAAATTTTAAAACTTGAGTCTTAAAATTATACAAGTATATATATATTTTGATTTACTAAATTCAGATATGAAAAAAACAGTTAGCTGGACCAATAAACAGTCACTGTTATGAAAAGAGACAATAGGGCACTGATAGGGCAAAGTTAAAAAAAATGTATTCCATTGTGGGGGGAGAAATGAGAAATGTATAGAATAGAACCCAACTTGTTCATGATAGAATTCAAGAAAACTGGATTACATTATAGTGTTGCCAAGCCCATTCAATACACCCATGGGAACAATGATACAACAGTGGTGAATTCCTATTTCCATGCCATGGAAGGTGGTCATCCACGAAAAGCGATGGCTAGCTCCAAAATTCCTAGGAAAGGTGGATTTTAGGGGTTAAGGGAGGGAGGGTGTTGGATAGAGGATCATTGCATCACTGTGTCTACACCTTACCACTGATTGCATGTGCAATGACAGGTATTCCAATCTCTCCCTTCTGGTCCCCTAGAATGACTGACTGCCAAGAACTGAGAGAAGAGTTGTAATCATCTCCCCCAACACACACACACACGCACACACAAATAAATCAGCTGTCAGTTTTGCCTTCTGGTAAAGAAAAGTGCGTGCTTTGAAGAATGTAATGATGCATCATATACTTGTTATTAGGAAACCTTAGTCTGAAATTCTCCTTTGCTATGTAAGAATCTTGCTTTTGAGAATATTTTGTCTTGGCTTTATAACACACACCTACAATTTAAATGGTTAGGTATTGGAGTGGTATTCCTTTATTGAATGAAATTATAAAAACTGCTTCACTGAAAATCTTCAAAAGATTATAGAGCAAGAGAGTCAGTTCATTTATTAATCGTGGCCAATATCTGGGGCATAGTTTCAAAATTTTGCTTTGTGCCTTGCTCTACAGAGATTATGAAATAGTACCTTTGTAACTAGATATTTGGAGACTAAATATATATCCAAAATACAATCTGTTTTCTGCCTATCAATTGGAGCAGACCGCCAATGCATTATAGAAGAATATATTATAATTAAATCTAATCGTGAAAATTTATAGTATTGTGAAATTACATTAAAATAATGCTTATCATATGAAATTACATTGTGAAACTTGCCATTGAATGTGAAATACTGAAAATATTAGATGAAAAATGTATATCAGTTGCTTTGAAGTCTTTCTATTTTGTAAGTGTGCTGTGTCAGTTCATTCATAGGGAACACAATGACCAATGCCATCAGGTCAGCATTCATTATATTTATTATCTTTGTGGTAAATCTGGGTGAATCAAAACTCATATGCAGTTTAGAGTTGATTTTATTAATATATGCAACCTGATTGGAACAGCACATGTGTGGAATCGCACTATTCTATGATTGACTTTTCTATGCATGCAATAACTATTTTATTTGTGTTTAAAAAGGCAGCAATGCAAAATCATGCATATTGTATACAGGTAGACATTTTTTTGGGTCCCAATTCAGTGAAAATGTTTACTGCTGAAAAGCTGTTTAAATTTTTTTGTTGTTGTCTTCCATAATTCAGGTTATCTGGAATGAATATACCACCACCAATTATCAGCAACAAAAACTGGCTCAGACTGCATTTTGTTACAGACAGCAATCACCGATATCGTGGATTTAGCGCTCCATATCAAGGTATATTTAATGAATACCTCTGCCTCTTTTGATGTGTAAAATGATTTTAGTATACACAACTGCATTTTGTGATAGAAGCAACATATCTTTATCATTTGTAAATTGTAATTTGAATAAGTATAAATGGTTGTTCTCTTGCTGAGACAATAATGTGATCATAACTAAATTACAATATAAAAGTTAGTTGATTTTTATAGCACCATGTTCAGAGTAAAGAATATTGTGACCTCTAAAAAGTAATATGTAACAGATGTAATATTTTACTTTAATAAAGTGCTTCAGCAACTGGACATGCTACCTAAAGCTATACTCCAAAACACTGCAGAAAATCTGCAGTTGTAAATAGCGTCTTCATCATCTGAAATCCTTTTTCATATACAGTGTGTTTGCTGTTGCTAGTTTAATTAAACTTGTTAGGATTATCTACCATTTTTATTAACAGGCATAATTTTAACTAAGCAGGATATAATATTTGATGTATTAACTTAACAAAAGCTCTTTGTTTAGAACAAGATTATTATGAAGATAAATAATGAAAATGTAGCTTCTACAATGTTCAGTAATATTATGTGAATTTAGTGTACTTTATCCTCAGACTACTTCTGTAAATAATTCATTTCATTCTCAGTAGTGCATCAACTACTATTCAGGGAATAGTGAGCATTGCTCGAGTTACATTTTTCCATTTATCTGTTCTTTTTAATGCTTTCCTTTTTAGTAGTCTTTAGTCTTAAGCACTTTGCAAATTTAATATTGTGACTTTAGGCAGCTTATAGTAACACTTAAAATGGTATTAGACCACATGTCATTTTCTGGAATACAAATTTCAAGAATTAATTTATATTTTGAAGACCGATAACCTCTCTATATGTGTTCTATTAATAGGATTTCTCACAATAATAACAGATTAATGTGATTGGTATATTGACATTTATAATAGTGTGATGGGTGTCACTGTCATAAAAATCCCTAAGATAGTAACTTAAAAGTAAAGACTTTAGACAAAATCCACTGTAGGAAAATCTATAATTTACATTTCTAATGTAGTTAATTTTAATGGAAACATGAATACAAATATGCTTTTAAAGATATGCATTTTATTAACATTTCTCATAATAGAATATATTACTTATCATAAATTGCTATATTTTAAAATTAAAAATTAAATATTCAGAGAAAAATTTATTTTCATATATTTTATTAAAAATTACTGTCCAGGGCATAGTAACTTGAATCTTACCAGTTTTGGCCAGTGTCGCTTTTAAATTTGCAAAAATATTTTGTTGAGTTTCCAATTGCAGTTTTCAAAAGTTTTGTGCACTTCAGAAATCAGAGAATGCTTTTTATTGAAAAGATATAATTATTGTGGAGCCTGTTTGTGTCTGTGTTGACCCCTTCCCTTGTGGAGTTTTCCAACCACATAATTTTATGGCTCTGATTCCTCTCTGCAATGAGTTAAGGCAGATGGCATGGCAGAAATTCAAAAGACTTTCATCTTTGACTCATGTGGTGATCTTTTCTAATAGATTATGGAATCTTTCAGTCGGATAGCTTCAACTCTTTAACTGAATAGTAATAAATTAGCACCTATTTTATATTTAAATGGACAACCAAGAAGAAAAAATAGATTTCCAATCTCAGAAATAAAATAGTACTTCAGTTGCTTTATGCAGTATGGATTCATGAAACTGGTGTCTTTAGATAGGGTTGTATTGCATTATAAGACAATAGTGCAAAGCTGCCGGTAGTTTTGTGTGTTAATTATTATTATTTTCAGTATTCTACCCGCTGATCTTAAATTGACTTTTATAATACTTTCAAGATTCAATTTGATTTTCCAGCATTGCCTATCTGGTTTAAGCACTGAAAAATAGCATATCAGTGAATTCACTGTTGTAAATTAGAAGGCAAATGTTTTATGGGGTATGAATTATTTCTATTTTCAGCAGGAAAAGGAGCTCAAAAGAGGATAATTTTTGGTATAACCTATATCTACACAGTATAGAGGAAATAAAGAACATAAGAAAATGGAAGCTATGATTTTATAATGAAATCAAGAAAAAGTTTTATTATATAAAAATTTACCTTTGCATTGTATCGTTTTAAAACTTTCTTGATTCAGGCTTGATTTTTCTAATTGCATTATCTCCAAATAATATTTTAACTAGATAACATAAATTCACATAGAGAAGTAATTCTTGAAATTATAATCAAATAAAGAAATTTGGATTAAAAAAATGTAGTAAGCTAACATAAATAGCTGTAAAATTTATAATTCTTACATACTGAATTACATATCCTAGGTGAAATGGTAATCATGCTTTTTAGATTTTTCCATGCTACAATTTAATTTCAGTGATATCTAAATTAAAACTGATTCAAGATAGAAAATTTTGTGGAATATACTGTACAAAAGACACAACCAAGTCTCCATGTAGTATAATTTCTTAATAACTCAAATACTTAAGTGCTCAGTAATTATTTTCAATTTATCTATTATTTTGAATTCATTTAATGTTTTAATGGAACTGTAGTTTTCCAAAGACTGATTATTTTCCTCATAGCATTTCTATTCAACCTGTGTTCATTATAAAATACCATGAAAATTAACTACAGACTACTAAGGGTTCCTGAATGCCATTAGCTAATTTTTATGGTTTGTCCAATAATTGATGGACTAGGTATATAAACACACCAACATGCTGTCCCCAGTAAAGCGTCCTTTCAGTTGTGTTGTAGGCCAGCTTCTTTATTAGTTTAGATATTATAATAGAGTTAAGTAGAGGTTGAGGATGACATACTAACAAATATAGTTCTGGTCTAACCTAAAAGTACTAAGAAAAGTCTTGATTTAAATAAAATGCCTTTGATATGGAAAATGCTTTCCCTTCCCCAGGTCCCGAATTAAATATGCCCACTCTCATCTAAAATAAACAAAAGCATCTCTTTTTTCCCCCCTGAGTTTGTTTATGCTGGAAATCTCTTCTTTTAAAACTCTTTATTCTATGCTTTAAAAAATTTTTTTCTTTAATTTCAACTCTCCTCCAAAGAAAATCATTTCAGTATCATTTTGCTATATTTATCTTTGTTATTTAATATTCCTACATTCAGGTTCTATTAAACCTCTTCTGATGGGAACTTGTATTGTGTTACTTCACACATAAATAGTGTAACTTTTCTTTAACTGTGGTGTTTGGAAGTTCTCTTATTTATTTGTTGAAATCTCCATATTATTGTCACTTGATCTTTATTATAAACCTAAAATCTATTTATTTTCCATTTCCATAAATTTTTGATCACTTTTTTATAATTTCTACATTGGAGGGGGATTTTCAGATGATATTCACCTGTCCAATATATAAAATTTTACTTCTAGATGATATTTATTAAAAACTGTTATTTTTTATCCATAAGGCTCAATTATTCTAGTATGAATATTATTACATTTTTCATTTTAAGTTATTCAGCATCTCACACTTTTTTAAAAATGTGCAGTCAAACATGCTGTAGCTATAGATATTCACAAAATTGTCTTTGACATTACAGCATTTAATTAATTCCAAATACCTAAATATATGAATATTCTTATATTATAGATTAAGATTTTAAATCCTTACAGATTTCATCACATTTTGATTTTTCCCTTTTCTTCCATGATTTTGTTTATGTGATTCTTCCTATGCAGGTTAATATTTTATAGACACTTATTTTCAATTTAACAATGATACATCAATAATAATAAGGTGTATTTTTAATTTATGAAGAAATATATTTTACATATGTTCTCAAAGAGACTATCGTTATTTTGGGATCAGCTGTGCATCTTTTTGGTAAGAAAAATATATTTAATGGGCAGAAATTGTATTGAAAATATACTGCCATAAACTTCAATTACACAGAGACCCTTGACATTTTAGATACACATAATTTAAGTGAAAAATAACTTTGGAATAGTTATCCCATTTTTTACATTTGGAAATGTTTTGACATAAATGTATACACAGTTATTGAACAAAGATAAATACGATTATTGAGGATGCAGCATTAGTGTATCAGGGAAAGAATAGGATTTGGGGTCAGAAGATGAGGGTTGAATTTTGAAGTTACTGATTGATGTGTGAGTTGTCTGAGCCTTGGTTTCCCCATCAGTAAAGAGAGTTACAAGAGCCAGACACATAATTGTTGTGCAAATCAAAAGATATTAGGATATCTTATAGTAAAAGTTAGACATGGAGTGACTAAAGATACTTCAGTGGATGGAGATACTCAACAATATGGAGTAGATGAGAAACATACTTTCTAACACTGAGCTATAGGTACTTTAAAAACTTGTGATCAAATATAAAGTTTGAATTCAGGAAACACAATTAAAAAGGAAAAATGCTAGGTTTTTTATTTTTTACTATCACAAATTAGGATACCTATGTTTCTCCAGGGAAAAAGCACTTTTCCTTAGAACCCAATTTTAAATACGATTTTTGTAAGTAAAACTAAGAAGTAGTTTCCTCTGTATAACAGAATTTTTTCCATCATAAATATAGTCCAAGTTTGAAAATAGAGCACAGCATCAAAGCAATCTGTTTAATTATATATATTTTTTCTAATTTTATTTAGACATCAGTTTTTCTTGCTGTATCTTCATATATCCATTGTTAATAAAAGACACGGAATCAGATACCACCATTCTAATTGTGAAACCTCTCCTCAAATTTGATAACCATTGTGAGTCATGTTTATGATTTTGTCATTGGAGGTAGAAGTGTGACATAATAAGAGATCAAAACTTTTGTTTGGGAAAATTTCAGTGTAGTTTACTGTCATGGGAATGTTGGATAGGAACAAACTGGCTCCTTTCCAGATAGTGGACAGGGCTTTGTCAGAACAATTCAAGAAATATTCAACATATATATATATATTTTTTTCCATGTTATGGTAGGTATTATTTAATTTTTAGTGAGTACATGTCACTGGAAAATTTGTGAACTGTATTTGAATTCTTATCTCAAAATAATCCTCTTTTCAAACATAGACAAACTGATTTATTTTAAGCTTATGAAGTAAACTAGTTATTTTCATTTACTGAGTTTTGAGAGAATAGAAAGTTGAGTTTCACTGGTGTATAGTGTTCGAGAATAATTTCTAATCTTGTACTTTACTTCCTTTTGATTTTATTATTAGTATCATCTTTTTTTCTTTGTCACCTTTAATACTAAATAATTACTTTCACCTGGAAATGCTTTTTTTAAAAAATTTATTGCGGGGTTAAAAAAAAAGAAAGAAACTTCTTTTACTTCTTGTTTTATGAATCTGTCTGGTCTGTGGGATTCATCATCTTAATTAGTACACAGTCTACACAACCAGCAGAGATAATTAGAAGAAGATATTTAGTAGTCCAAATGTTTTAAGTAACCACGGGTCTGTCTAAAACAACCATTAAAAACTGCTCGGTAGCATTTTCTTCTGTGATTTAAATGTATGTTGCATAGGCATGTCAATATAAAATGTAAGGCCTTTTACCATATTAGTTGATAATGATGTTAGAATTACATTCTTCCATAACTAACTATTTTTATTTTTTCACTTCAATCCTTAAAAGTTATTTGCCAATCTTCTTATGTATCTTCCAACCTGAAATTCTGTTCATAAATTGTGGGTGTTTGACAGTAAACTAGCTGATTGTCATTTCATTTCAAATTTCCCTGAAATACAAATTCTACTGAAAAACAGTTTAGTAAACTGAATGATGTGTTGTATATCAGAAACACAAATGCTAGTGATTCAGTTTTGCTTAACTCTAGTCAAACATAAACATTTCTAGTAAAATACTTTATCTTGCTAAACATTTTAGCATTTATGAATTAAAAATTGTCATGTTATTGTGTTTAGAATTGGAATATAGTTTTAATATATAAAATGAGATTTTAAAAATAAAGTAAAATATTAACAATAATGAATTTCCTTTATCTCGCCTAGCTGTTTTATAGTCCTTTTTATTTTGGTTATGAGATAATGATGCATATTAACACTGAGACTACCCAGAATTATTATGGGCATCATTCATGAGAAAAAAGCACTCTTGAAAACATTAAATTCAGATTCTGGTAAAGAGGATAACTTAAAAGCAAAAAATAATGTCTTCTTAAGCAAAGTACAGCAGGAAAATATAAAGAAAACAATGTATCTACTTAAGAAATAGTCATAGAAATCAGCATAGTTAAGATTGCATGGCGATTCTATTATAAAATTTCTATTATTCTCTATGGAATTGAATCAATCTCTATGACATTGGTACTAGAATGACTGTGACTTATAGTCAAAAAGGAAAATATTACAGATTGTTACTTTGAAAAAAGATTTTTAATGCTTACGTTTGCTAAGTGTTCTTTCTTATGTCAGTGTTTAATCCATATATATATATATATATATGCATCCTTTATTGATATACCTTAAAAAGTGAGACACATTACATTAACCTTATGTTACAATCTCATGGATTTCGTGAGAATCCAGAAATACCTTAGTAAAATGATTATGATTTAGATTACTATCTTCAAATACAACAACTACTATGAATAGGAGATTATCAAATAACAGTTATAATATGGTTAATATTTTCTAAAACATACAGTAGGTTTAAAATGTAGTACCTGACAATTGTAAACTGAAAAAAAAATTATTTTGGTGTAACATTTTGATTTGGCTCACACATTCCTGCTGATAATAGAATAAAATTAAAACCTGTCAATCTTTTCTAGGATAAAAGTCTCTTTCGTGTTAATTTAGCTTCCTTGGGATAAATGTTCAAATTTTCAGGATTTAGATCACCTCTTTTGTCCTTTCTAAAGAACGTTTCTAGATCTAAGTGATATCCTGTGAGTCCTAATAATGATGAGATGAAGCTGACTGATCCATTTATAAACCCTTGTTCTCACTCATGAATATTAGCTGGTTTCAGTGGAGATGTCACTTCTTGGCAACTAAGAATCCTGCAGACATCTACTGATGATGTCAACAAGGCAACAGTGGTATGCTCTTTTAGCATGGTCAGTTGTCCCCCTTTCTGACTCTACTCCATGACACGTTTTGCTGGGTCTTCCATCCATTCTTCAGATAGAGCTCTTTAAGCCACATTTTCTACCTCAAATTCTCTTTTTCCTTTACCATAAGGCAGGGTCCTGACTCCCTAACTCACTCACAGCTATCTGCCACCCAACACCCATCCTTCAACAGATAATACTCTGATGTTCTGCTGAGTGTGGATATATCTTTAAGGGGCTTACATTTTTCTATAACTCAATGCTGTAAGATTTCAGAATTAATTCCTTTAGCAAATAGAGTTTAACAAATCCATGTAGATGTTTGTACTATTCCTCACTAACCTCCATTTTTCTTGAGAGTTTTTACACAAAGGGGCAACTTAGACTTCTTCATCCTGTCAGATGGTGGGAGAGCTTTTCTTTTGTCATGTCCTGAGTTTGCACAAATCATGACTTTTTGTAAACCTCTGTTAACTGAGGCTTCCAGGCTTGCTTCTTGACCTGAAAAAGGAGCTATTTGAAATTTATATTCAACCATCCATCCCACCATAGCATGACTCTCAAGACTAATATCTGGGTATGTACCTTAAAATATGCAACTTTCAGTCAAAGTTGTACAAGAACTCTTCCAAATCAGAGGAACCAAGGAACTGAAAGAATGAGGAAAGCCCACAGAGTTGAGATTTATAGTAAAAAGAAATAGAAATATTTAAGATTTTCAAAACAGCCCAGCTATTATTAGATAAGAAATTGATCTCCTGAAGGAAAGATACATATTATCTTTCCTACATAAGCCTAAAATATATTTTTTATTGATTTAATAGTGTTCAAGCTACATTTACAGCTGCAATTTAATTTTTCAAAATACTGAAGTCTACAATATTTGCTATCTTTATTATCCCAACTAACTTTTGGTAGGACTTTCTCGTCAGTTAATGCGATTTCTATCAAGTATTTAAAATTATTAGAATATAATGAATTCATGAATCACACTTCTTTTAGTCTATAATTGTATGAATTTCTTGTATTTCAAAGTATATTTGGTAGATTGCAAAAGTTGATATTGTTTTATGGTAATACATCATGATGTTTCAATGTTTTTCCATTTAGTATTCACTTGTATATGAATATATATGATAGAGCTTTACTCATATTAAGAATTCTTAAATGCTCACATTTACTGTCTCTCATGAGGGCAGTTTTGTTACATCACCTAAGGATGAAAAAATAATGCTAATTAAGTTGATGTTTAATAAACAAAATTCACTGTTTATAAATTCTGTTGAGGTGACAAATGTACTGAACAAGGAATTTTGTTTTGGTAATGATTCAATAATTGCACAAAGTGACCACCAAAGGGCTTCAGTCAGGCGCAGCAGGTACGAGCAGTGAAACACATAGTATATGATTGATTGCTCCAAGTCATTACGAAAAATTGGGTCTGAGGCAATAAGCTTTCTGGACCTTACTTATGTTTATTTCATAGGCAATTTATTATGCCATTTGAAAATGACGATGAAATTAAAATCCCTACACTGTTTAATTCAAATTCACAGATATGCAGAAATAGCTAAAGGCAACTTAGTAAAAGTTTAGTCAAATGATAAATATATTATTAACTTAGTATTTTCCTTAAATTTAGAATTGTATGGTGATGGGCAATCACACAGGGCTCTATTTTGTGGCCCAAAAACCTTTGGAAACACTGGGATAAACAAATTTGAACTGATTTACTTTATTTAAGCAAAGAAGCTTTTTTTAGCTTGCCCTAGAACTGCTATTCCTCAGGACACATTTTGGGAAATAATCCTATAAGGTATGATAGAAGGCTTTGGGTTTATCTGACAATAAGTTTATCATTACTTAGCCTGATCTTTTATTCAATTATTTAATTAACTGAATTTTTAAATGAGACAGGAAAATTGCTAATGTTGTTTAATGAAACTAAAATAATTTTTAGATCGAAACCCTCATTTGAGATGTGTTAATGGCACATTTATTTATTTGTCTACCCATCCATCTAATTTTGTTCAACAAAAATATTACTGAGAACTTACTCTGTACCAGACACTGTGCTGGGCTCTATTACACAATCCCTGAATTCAGAGAGTTTCCTGTCTAGTATGTGAAAAGATGAGTGAATAGTCCGTTAACAGAAAAATAATTTATGAAGTATTATAATTAAGAAAATGTGAGTCATGGGAGTCCAGGAAAGCTTTCAGAATTCCTGACACCAGACTTGAGTTTTGAATGATGCAGAGTAGGTTTAGGTTAGAATGGAGATGTGGTAACTATGTGATATAAAACTATGGCTGTACAGATTACTAAAATATTGAAATAGTACTGATTGGTAAATAGCTACTTCTGCTAGGCCCAGAGTACCTTCACTGCCTTTCTGACTCCTGAACTGTCCCATTTCTTTCAGGACCCACTGGATTGTCCTATAATACAACAAATGGCTATAGCCGGCACAGCAGGGCACCTTGTGGACACTGCTGTGGCAACATCCACAATTTACTTTCTAGTCCCCACCAGCTATTATTCAATATTCTCAATATCACCCCAGCCCTTTTAGTTTATGACAAATTCAAAGTGACCAGCAAGAAGCAAAAATTATTACTCTCATTACTATTGGGTGAATTTAAAAAGATGTATTGTTCACTTAAAAGAATAGCACCTATGTGTGCAAATTAAAAGATATGGACAATATAAATATTCTACCTACAGTATAAAACCTAGAAAACAGATTCTGAGTTGTTTTATGGTTACCTGGTTTTCTAATTTTCAACTTCCTAAAGATGGTGACCTTTTTTTTATCTCTGCATCCTAGAGTTTACTGTATTATAGGTGCCCAATAAATGTGAAAGAATGATAGAATTTTATACATTCATATATGTGTCACAGTTTACAAAATATTTGCATATAACATTATTTCATATAATCCTCACAATATCCCATCGATTGCATTATTATCTCTATTTTACCAGATAAGGAACAAAGACTCTGGGACAAGTTATACAGGCGTACTTTGCACAAGGACACCCAGGCTAGGTGGCAAGTGGGAGCTGCATACCTCTGGCTAAGCCCTGTGCCTGATGCCGTATCACCCAGCAAAAGAGACTTATTTATCTAATTCACTCAGAAGTCCTGTTTGAGCTACCTGCAGCCCTCTCAAGAAGGTCACATTAGAAAATAGCAGAACCAGGTCTTAACCTTTAGAGCTTTCTGTGTCTAAGGCCTGTGCTTATTCCTCTATGAATTCCAGCCTTAGTTATCCTCAAATTTGCAAATTCACAGAATAGATTTTTTATTTTTAGAAAAGACTAAAATTCATTGAGAATCAAATTTGGTAAATAAAGTAAGTGAAAATTGTAGAAATACACTCTAGTGACATGTTCGTAAAATATTACTATCAGTTATTAAATTAGTTAATGTATGTAAAGCACTTTGAATAGTGCCTGACAGAGAGTGAGAACTATATAAAATGTTAGCTATTATTGCTGTTATCAGCAGCAGGAGCAGGAGAAGCATCATCACCTTTATAGTTTGACTAAAAAGACCTGGAAGATGATTTCAAGCATATTATGAGTAATAGGAGTATTATTTGAAATAAGAATATCCTGACCTTTCATGGTAATTTGTTGGAACTCGTATTTATTTGATTACATAATAAAGTACTTGTTTGCTGATTTAAAATAAAGGAATCCATTTAACATAGGTTTCAATACAGTAGATTTTATAATGAAAATTATTCCCAGTGAAACTATATCAAATATTTAACAGATAAACATCTTACAGATCAACCATGTGGGACATCAGCAGAGTGTATTCCTTGCTACTGTGTATGTATGTGGTGAACAAGCAATAAAATCATCTGCTGTTACAGACTTATTTATCCTTGTTAGATCAGGTACTACTGACTGTTATTGGAAAACCCAAGAAGGAATCTGTAGCTTTTCACCTTGAGATGAAAGAAATATAATAACCCTTACTAGGAAAGGTAATGGTTTCATAATACCCAGTTCACTTTTACTGGAAAAGGTCAAATTAAGACATTATATTATTGATCTAATAAGAAAACAACTTTCTTGCATTGGCTTATATCCTGTCTCTTTACAGGAAAAGTACAAGTCCTCTTTAGAGATTCCATAACTAACATGAGCCTCCAGATTTTGTGGTAGCTTATCAGTATAACAAAAAACAGTAAACTTTTTTCAGAGGAAGATATTTAAGTAAGAAATAACAATAAAAACTAAGATTGACAAAGTAGGGAGAGGTAGAGATACCCAGGAATAAATTTTTCTTTCCAGAGTATTGTTCTAGAAAAAACACATGACTAAAGTTGATGAATCTGGATACAAACCCCACTGTGTGAACTTGAATGGATTCCTTAACATCTCAGGACTATGAGGTCATTACGTAATGGAGTAATAGACTTCCTCCAGGTCTAAAATTCTTTGGCTTAATCTACTGTTCCCAATGCCAGTAACTCAAAAAAGTTGCTCTGATGATAGCTCAGCTTCACAGTGGTATGTGTATATACACATATGTTTATATATATAAAATTTAAAATTTTCTTGTAGCCACATAAAAAGTAAAAGAAACAGGTAAAATTAACTTTAATTATATTTAACCATGTTCAAAATATTAATATTTCAACACTTCATCTATGTAAAAATGTTAATGATGTATTTTGCATTCTATTTTTCAATTAAGTTTCAAAAATCTAAATCTGTATTTTACACTTACAACACAACTTGTATTGAACATTAAGTTTTCATTGGGAAGAGTTGATTTTTTTATAGACTAGAAGAATAATTTACTTAGAATTGAAATAAGTATTTCAATTTGTTAGCAATTATGATTTAGTTAGGTTTCACTGTATTTCTTACTGTCTGCATACAATATTTAAATAAACACATAATGTTACGTCACTGTATGCTTCCAACACTTTCACTGCAATACTACATCTTGCATAATGTAACAGTTAAAATGTAGGCTATCAAAATAATAAAGTTGCATTTAATGGAATAATAATTTGTACTACCTATTTCTAAACTTAGATTCAACTTAATTACAATAAAATCAAATTAAAAATTTAGCTCTTCAGACTAACTACATTTCAGATGCTTAAAAACTACAAGTGGTTAGTGGCTACCATATTGGACTATGCAGCCTCAGCAGATAAGGTGAACAGCCCTACTGTGGCAGCTAAGTTAATGCTCTCCAATTATAAGAAAGTAGAAAATTTGTTCATAAATCATAATAAATACTCTGAGAGAATATGATATAGTGTAATTTTTCTCATTGTTCCTCAGCTTTTTGTTGTTATTTGTTGGTATTGTCCACTACCTCTTTATGATTTATTGTGTATGATCATTTTACTACAAGATCTTCCATATTTTGGAACTGTAGAACCTATAATTAATTTAAAAATTATGATTTCCCTCCCTGCCATATATAATTTAAAATAAATCCATAAAATAAAAGCATTCAACAAAATTATCACTTTCCCCTTTTAATACTTTTAAAAAAATTAATTCCTTTGACAACCAATTTCTTTCCTTTTTCTTTTTCTTTTTGGTGCCCTTAAACGCATGCTCACTCTTGTCAGACGTGTAGCACAGATCTGTCTTTTCTCTACCACATAGATATTGGGAAGGTTTAAGCTCATATTTAGGAAATGAGATGAATGTGTCTGATTCAGGATGTTCTGATTATCTACTGTAGGCCTGATTTCATATATTTCGTTATGTTTCATTTTCCCTATAAGGATGTTCATTCTTTGATTCAGAAAGTGTGGTAACTGTATGCAAAAAGCAAAATATCATAAATAAACGTTAACTTTTAAGAAAAGCTTCAGATTTCTTCTAGTTTTCACAGTTAGATATTCTGATAAATTCTAATAAATAATTTCAGTTTCATAGAGGAAAGACACCTTCAACATAGCTCTGCCCCAGGATGAAAACTCAGTCTGTGGTCACATTCAACTGGTGAATTACTTCTCTAGGGCTGCTATAACAAGATACCACAGACTAGGTCCTTAAACAACAGAAATTTATTTCTCATAGTAATGGAGGCTAGAAGTCCAAGATTGAGGTTTCAGTAGGTTTGATTTCTTCTGTAGCTTCTCTCATTGGCTTGCAGATGGTCGCCTTCTTGCTGTGTCCTCATATGGCCTTTCCTCTGTGCATACCTGTGCCTGGTGTCTGTCTCTGCATGTCCAAATTTCTTCTTCTCATAAGAATGTCAGTGATATTGGATTAGGTCCCACCCTATCGAACTCATTTTAACTTAACCACCTCTTTAAAGAATTTATCTTTAAGTACAGTCACATTTTGAGGCACTGAGAGTTTACCATATGAATTTGGAGGGATACACTTCATCCCATAAAACTAGAAACACAGTTTCAATTCTATAATTAGAATACTAAGCCCCAGGTATTAATCAAAATACTAAATTTGATTGAACATCAAAATGTTCTTCCATCTCTCCCCTCTCAGGCCTTGTTAGCCAGGTATCTATAAAGAAAGAAGAGGGTTGAGATTGGCTCTTCTGGTCTGTCCACCTCGTACTTTCCTCCTTCTTCCAAACTCCTTGCTTGTTACTGTTTTAGGTTCCTCTCAGATGAAACAGAGGTAGAGTGGAGAAGAGATAGAGGGACTGGACTAGCCCTAAGTCCTAAGCCTGTTACCTGCTCTCTGGTCCTGATAGTCAGGCTGATGCTGTCGTGGGTGGTCTTGGGGCCTTTTCAGTGATTCCATTTGGGCCCCTCTCTTCTGCAATTCCTTATCCCAGGGGGATGCATCTGTATTCTAAATGAGCATTTGCCTGAGTTGGTTCCCAGTCACTTGATACCCCCGGCTTTCTTCTGCTGAGATATTTTTTACCTTTCAGGTGGCTAATTGGACAGGTATTCAGATGATGCCATTTTGAATCTCTGCAACCCATGGCACTCCTCAGTGAAACGGGAAACAAATCCTTGCTCTGAGAAACACAAAAAGATCAAGCTTGTCTCAATATAGAAGTTCTCTCTTCTCTCTTACCCTCTAGATTGCCTCAGCAGATGTCAGTGTTAGCTTATTCCTATGTGAATTCAACTTTCACTGTCTCAGACATAAATAAACGCCAATCTTTTTTGTCTGCCAACTGCACAAAACAAATTTCATAGCTGAGTCTTCCCATTGAAGCCCACCTCACTAGACTAGCACTAGAAGGTATCATTCTTCCACTACTTCCTCAGACAGGCTCTGGGAAGGGTATTCAATGATCTACAAAGGCTCTTTCAAAGGAAATAATTTCACCCATCTCCTTCTCTTCTCTCTGTCCCCCTTTTACATCCTTGCTGTACCTGAAGAGTCCAAGAGTCACTAACAGATTTTCTTACATTTCCTTTGAAAATGATTCATATAAGAAGCTGAATCTGTCATATGTTCGCTTAAATATCATAATATCTACTAAATTGATGCTTCCTTTGGAATTGAATCAGGAAGAGCCCCTGTTACACATTCCACGCATACATACATGTATATGCAAATGTTTACACACTTGCTGAAATCAATCCTTATACTTTGCTAGAGTATTTAATAGCCAGTGGGAACTATATTTATCATTTTCAGTACTTGATATAATATTTGTACATATGGTTTTTATCTTTGTCTTCTTTTGGTTGTAAATTTTCTCTCCCAATGATCTCTCTTTCACATTGTGATTGAACTCCTATGTTATTATATAAAACATAAACTAAATTTGAAAAGGAATAGAAAGTGAAAAATCAGCCAATAGTTGGGAATTTCTGGAGGCTAGGATGAATCTGAAGTAAATAGAACGCTGCACACTTCAAATTTTTTTTCAATAAGAGCAATTAAGAATGACACTAATATTAAGCTGAAGATCTAAAGTTATGTGTTTCAATCCCAGCTATGTCACTGGTTAACTGTATAAAAATTACTGAATGTCTTTGAATACTAATTTAGTCATAAAGAAAATGAGAGAGATGGATTATATAATCATTACACATTGTTTTGGGTAATTTTTAAAAATCTTGAATGAGTTCATTTCTCATTTAAATGGTATTTCAGTGACTCTCAGTGAGTCATTTGCAGATGACAAAACATTTGAGAGCATGTTTATATTTTAGATTTTGTTGCAAAATTTGCATATGTATAGTTATGAGAATAAATTTTTAGGGCAGCTATTATGCAGATCTGACTTGAAATGAGAATCAAATGAACTTGATTTCTATATGGTCTAAATTTAAATTATATAATCCATGTTTTATGAATATGTTGATATACAGCATATATCCGTCCTAAGATGACTTTTTTTAATAAAGTCCCAGGGCATCCAAAACCATAGCTTTGTAGCCATGGTCATTTGTTGATTGTGTGACATGGCAGTTGAAGAGCTGACTGAAGAAACTGATGATTTGTCCTTCCTTTCTGGTTTACACAATAACTCAGTAGTAGTTGGTGAGGGGTTTATCTTGGCCATCTATTTTTCTCAATCTGTCGTGATAGAAGGATGGATGGATGGATAGTTGGATAGATACATATAAATCATGAGATAGATAAATAGATAGATATCACTTAATGCAAGTTAAACTACTCATCCATGGAAATTTAAGCAGGACACCAAGTTTATTCTAACATGTTTGACAATTAAAATTAAAAATATGTTTGGCGTTTAAAATATGTTTGACAATTTTATTATTAAATTTTTTAAATCTTGAAGAAAATTATTTACCAAATATCACCAGCCATGAATAAAAATTTTAATGAGTAATTAAAACTTTTGCCTTTGATTCATTTACCTCTCTTCCCTAAAATTCTGCATAAGAATTGCTAAAATAAACTAACATTCTTTCTTGATGCATAGATTTTAATTTTTAGCTTTTTCCATTGAGTTATGCTATTGATTCCACCGCTATTAAATTACTTTGAAAAAAAAGACGCTAAATCTAGTGCTAAATGCTCTGAATTGGAATGATCTTCCCACAACTACTGACTACCCATAGAGGAAATGAGGTCAAGGTCCTTTTTTATGACAGAGTAACTTTGCAAATAAAGGACCCAGTATTTTAAGGCTTCCTCTACATTGTTCAGTAACTCTTGTACTTTCTCTCATTTTTCTCTTTGGATCTTGAATGCTTTATAGTATACCTTTGTGTATAGATAACCCTGCAATACTCTTATCTTCCTGTGAGAATTCTTTCTATGTAATTTATAATGTATTTTCATGCTATGTTTCTTTGCTTCTTTTGCTATAGGACTGACTGAATAATTACTCTGCATAATGCATTTCCATTTAATTAAATGATAAGTAGGACTGTAGGCCAAAATCAGTCTGAATCTGACTGGGACCAGTTTGTTTCATTCTCTACAAGAGGATTTTATTCCTTAGTATATTGTTGGTAATTAGAGAATAACACATTTTAAAAGTGGTACAATTGCCACTCTTTTAACTTAATAGAAAACTTTACAAAAAATATCTATACCTGAGGGCCTGTTAACTAAGGTGATGTCATCAAAACCAAAAAGAAAAACAGTGACATCCCCTTTAAAATAAATTATATTGTTACAATATATTTCTGTCTTTAGCTGGGAAATAAACATTTTATGTCTACTGAGTCCGATGTCTTCACAGATGTGATAGAGATATGTTGTCAAAGCTGTATTTATGTGGCATATATATTTTTTTTAGGATTTGATTTGTATACTGTTGAAATATACAGTTCTTATGTGACATAATTTGAAGATAACAGTAATACTGGTTTTTATAGTATAGAAAGGAATAGTGCTTCTGGAATCAGAAAGTCTGGAGTCAAAACTTGGTTTTTCCATTTGTTCCAAAATTATACTTTGTCTTCATTTTCTTTTCTGAAAATAGCTCACTAAATAATCCAGATTCCTGCATCTATTAGTTCCTCTCCCTCCCTCAAAATCTCTGCTCTATATTATATTTTCTCAGAGCCTATTTTGTTTTTTATTAATCCATAAAATACTACTGTTAAGGTATTATAATGATTCTAATAGTTTATGTCCGTTTTTAGATAAAATTAATGTTACCCATGTTTTAGATTAGCTAACTGGCAAAAACACACATTAAAAATATTGCAGAACAAACAGTAATAAGGAAAGTATTTGCTAAAATACCATAGGATACTCTGATTTTTACAGAGTGTGAAATAAATGATCAATCTTTTGAAAAACAAATATATAAAGAAAAGATAAGTAAGTAAATAAGGAAAAGTTGGTAATTTCAATGCAAGTTAATTTCTATATTAAGTTATTAAATATAAGAGCAGATTCTGAATTCCCACTCTTCTCACACTTACCATGATTTATAACCTCGTGCAATTATTTAGACATTTTTCACAAACTGGAAATCCATATAAACATTGAGGTCAATTGTGGTAGGTGTCAGATGAACAAGAAGATGTTCTCCTGTAAAACAAGTTGACAGGAAAATCCGTATCTCTTTATGATAAATGTCAGATAACATGAGGAAGAAGATGTGTAACATATGATAAAAGGTATAACCTAGTCAAATTAAACCATTTTTCAGACCTTTAACCCAACCTGATTAATGAGCTAATTGAATCTTCCTTTAACTTCCTACATTCTGACCTCCAGCTTTCTCATCAACATAGCAAAGTTAAATTCAATATGATACTTGAGCAAACATAGTCATTTAGATTCAAGTGATTATTTCAAAATTTCTTTTTAATTAAAGCTGATGGCCTCATTAAAGAAGGCTCATAGTTCTGATTCCAAGTTTTCCCTTCTCTAAGAGTGAGCATTTATTTTTTCTGTTTTCACAAAGACAATTTTTACAACTATAGTTTAACACAAGTGAAAAAACATAGTACATGTATCAGAAGAAAATATAAAATAATTTCAATATAATTTGTGAATAGTGAAGGGTTTTATGATTCATGGTTATGAATGCAGACTTTGGAAAAAGGAAACCAAGGTTCAAATCCTGTTTTCACCATTTAGCTGCTCTAGGACCCTCATAAACTTAGTCTCTTCAATTGTATAAACAGAGATGTTAATATAACTTGTCTCAAAGAGTTGTATTAAACAAAATTGTGTACAAGAAAATAAACACATTGACTCACATCCTAAGAACTAAATAAGTCAACTCTTATTATTATAAATTTTCTACCAAACAGGTAATACCTAAGATATTTTGTTTCATAGTTATTTGTAAGTCCTTGTCTTATTTTTATTTATTTATTTATTCTTTTTTTTTTTTTTTTTTGAGGAAGATTAGCCCTGAGCTAACTGCTGCCAATCTTCCTCTTTTTGCTGAGGAAGGCTAGCCTTGAGCTAACATCTGTGCCCATCTTCCCCTACTTTATATATGGGACGCCTACCACAGGGTAGCTTGCCAAGTGGTGCCATGTCCGAACCCAGGATCCCAACCTGCGAACATCAGGCCGCCGAAGCGGAACATGCGCCCTTAACGCAGCGCCACCAGCCCGGCCCCAGTCCCTCCCTTATTAATGAAATTCCTTTAGAGACACATTCACAGTTCACTCCCACAGTCCCACTCTGACCTGCCCATAGCAGTCATTCATCCATCCATCCATTCATTCGTTCAACAAATATTTATTGAAGATGTTCTATGTACTTTGCTAGGGGATAGGGTTGTAAGGGAGAGGTGCAAAGTCCTTGCCTTCATAGCTATTGCAATGTAGTTGAGAATACAGTCCAATAAAGTTAAACATATATATATATATATATATATATATATACACACACGCACGTTAAACAAATAGACCAAAAAAAAGAAAAAAGGAATTGTAAGTGTGACTGTGTGCCATAAGTGAAGAAATGGAGAAAGTTGGAATAGAGAATAAAATAGGGGATGTAGGACCTAGGTGAGGAAGATACCCAGGGAACATATCTACATGATGAAGTGATGTGAAAGGTGAGAAGAAGCTTACTATGAGAATAGTGGAGTAGGGGCAATGCCGGAGCAGTGAGATTAAGGAAAACAGGCCAGTTAGAAGAAAAAGCTTAACGTGTTCGGAGAAGCTTAAAAATACTCATGTGGCCAAAACAACAGAATTAAATGAGAGTGACCTGAAGTAACGTAGAATCATGTCCTCAGGTGATGATAAGGGATACACAGAAGAATTTTAAGTAGGAGAAAGGGCAATATGATTTAATCTTTGAGATTTTCTTTTTTCCACATCTGTGTAGAAAATGTTCTGTAAAGGAGCAAGAATGAAAGTGGAGAAAGGAGTTGTGTTGCACTGTCCTGCTGGGAGAAATTACTGCCTGAATTAGGATGAGGAGGTAACAGTGAAAGGAAGGCAGATTTGCTATAAATTTGAGTTGAAATTGATGAGATTTACTGATTAATTGGATGTTGATATGAGGAAAAAGAAGAAACTATCAATGATTTCTAAAATTTTCTTTTTAAAATACAAAAGGCTCTAAGGAGAAAATGTCTTATAGTGGAAAGAAAATGAAAGAACACACTCTTTGAGGCCTGTTATATTTGAATTTTACAGTGTATATTTGTGTCATCACAGAAATTATTATATAGGTATGTTAAGAAGGAAGGTGGATATCTATGTCTGGAGTTTACAACAAATTCTAAAGTGGAGTTTCATTTGGAATTCAGCCTGTAAAGGGACCATTTCAATACGTGGGATTTGATGAGTTCCCTCAGAAGACACAAAAGTGCAAAGTCAGAGAAAAGACAATTAAGGATTAAGCCCTGAGAAACTCACTGTTTAAATTTTATGTAGAAGAGCAGGAACCAACAAGAAATTGAAAAGAATTGACTAAGTATTGGTAAAGTAGACGGGAAACTAGAAGAGAGTGGTTTTGTAGAAGCGAAGGGAGTGGTCAATGTATGCCATGCTTGGAAAGCTTTGCTGCTCTCATTTACATTAAATTCTTAGAAGAATTTTTAAAATATTATGTCCAATTCCTCTCTTCTCATTCTCTCTTGGACCACTTCCTATCAATGTCTATCCCTATGATGAATGTAGGTCACTGTTTCTCAATTTTGGTATTATTTAACCTATTAAGAGGATTTGGCACAGTTGATTTTCCCCTCCTCATTGAAGTACATTCTGCATTTGGCCTCTAGAATGCTACTCTTCTGCTTTCCTCCTACCTTACTGGCGGTTCCTCCTCCATCTCCTTTGCTGGTTTCGCCTCAGACTTCTGATTTGTATTTAGGTTTTTGCCTCAAGTTCTTTGGTCATCTCATGCAGTCCTGTGGCTTTACATACTCTACAGTGATGACTCCCAAAGTTATATCTCCAGCTCAGATCTTCTGCCCTGAACTACAGCTTCACATGTGCAAGTGCCTGTACAACATCTCCACTCTTGGATTTCTAATATGCGTCTCAGACTTAACTTCTCCATAATTGAACTGATATTTTCTTGCAAAATTTTCTCCTTCCAGCTTTCTCATATCAGTGAATTCAGGACAAATCTTTGAACTTATCCTTGACACCTCGTTTTTTTTCGCATTTTATATCAGCAAGTCATGATCAGTTCTACCTTTAAAATGTCCATAATTTGAGGGGCTGGCCTATGCTGTAGTAGTTAAAGTTCCATGCGCTTCACTTCGGAGGGCCCCATGTATGTGGGTTCGGATCCCTGGTGCAGACCTACTCCGCTCAGCAGCCATGCTCTGGAGGCATCCCATGTACTAAAAATAGAGGCAGATTGGCACAGCTGTTAGCTCAGGGCTAATCTTCCTCAAGTGAATAAAGAGGATTGGCATTGGATGTTAGCTCAGGGTGAATCTTCCTTACACACACACACACACACACACATGCAAATCCATAATATAACTATTCACTTCCACCTCCCTTGCAACCATCGGTTTCCAGCCACCATCTCCTCTTGCCTCAATCACTGCAACTTCTTCCTAATAGATCTCCTTGCTTCTATCTTTGGCCTTCTATAGTCTACTAGAAACAAAGCAGGTAAAATAATATTTTTAAAATCTGAGTCAGATAGTGTCGTTCCTAAGCTCAGAACCCAGCAATGGTTCTGTCTCAATCAGAGGAAAAGCTTTTCTAATTATATGATTTAGCCTTTTTACCTTGCTGACCCCCTCCTTCCTTCCCTACTCGTTTTCTTGCCACAGCAGTATCCTTGCTGGTTCTCAAAGTGTCATAATTTCTCATGTCCTAGGGCCTTTGTGTTCACTGTTTTCTCTGTCTGGAAAGTTCTTCTCTCAGATATTTGCAGGCTCAATCTCTGATATACTTCACATCTCTGCTTAAATCTTGCTTTCTCAGTGGGATCTTCTGTACTATCCTATTTAAAATTGCATCTCTTTCCTGGCATTCCACCCCTCCAAATTGCATTATTTTTCTTCATAGTACTATTCATCATCTAAATATAAACTTCCTAAGACAGGGATATTTGACTATTTTCTACACTGTTATATGCTAAATCACTGGAAGAATTCTTGGCATATGGTCGGTGCACAGTAAGTATTTGTCAAATGAGTAAGTTGAGGATGTAGAACAGGATTTGGTAACATTTTTCAGTGGTAAAATTTGTGGAGAACCCTAAACAAATTTGTTTGGGGTGTAAATGTGAAGTGCAGAAGTAAAAATAGGTTGTGTATGATGTTTTTTAGAATGTCAGCTAAGAAGGAAGAGAGAAATGTGAAGGTGGTTAGAAGTGAAATGTAGGGTCAGGATATGGCTTTTCTTATTTTTTATTTTTATGTTTTTGGTGAGGAAGATTGGCCCTGAGTTAACATCCGCTGCAGTGTTCCTCTATTTTAATTTTGTATGTGGGACACTGCCACAGCATGGCCTGTTGAGCAGTGTGTAGGTCTATGCCTGGGATCTGAACCTGCTAACCCCAGACTTCTAAAGCAGAGTGTGAGAACTTAAATGCTACACTGGCCCCTTTATTTTTTGTATTTTAATCTTTAAGATTGAGAATATATATCACTAGTGATGTAAATGACCAATTAGAATAATAGAAATTAATGATGTAGAAGAACAAAGAATGTAACCATAAGACCAAAGTTCCAGAGGTGTCATAGGATGTGATCCAGAACACAAATGGGTAGATATTTTGTTTGTTTGTCTGTCTGTCTTTGGTAGAAGGAAAGATGTTTCTTCCAGGATCTTGAAAAGGAAAAGGGAGATAAATGTTTACTGAAAAAATATCATTAGAAATGCTTCTTTAGGGGCCAGCCGCATGGCCAAGTGGTTAAGTTCACACACACTGCTTTGGCAGCCTGGGGTTCACCAGTTTGGATCCTGGGCATGGACCTACACAAGCTTATCAAGTCCTACATAGAAAAACTAGAATGACTTACAACTAGGATTTACAACAATGTATTTACAACTTTTTTCAGGGGGAGAAAAAAAAAAAAACGAGGAAGATTGGCAACAGATGTTGGCTCAGGGCCAATCTTCCTAAAAAAAAAAAATACTTTATTTAAATTATTCTCAAGGAATGATAGCTAAACTCAAGGCTGTTTTTCAATTTGGAAAGAGTCATACATTTCAGCATTATAAAAATTAAAATTATTTGATTTATAAAATAATTTAGTAGAATGGGAGAAAAGATAAACACACAGTCTGATATTTACCAACATGGGTATGGCACAAAATAAAGGTAGTAGGTAAGAAAATTAGGAAAGAAATTCTAGATAAAGTACAGACAAATAGAAACAAGACTTGAATCTGAGACTTTTTATTCCAGATCTCACACTTTTTCTAATATAATTCACAATGTATTTTGCTTAAACTTTTTTGTGTGAATATTATAATGTTTAGCTAAGTATTTCTATACAATTTTTCAAGAAATGACTTGATAAGAGAAGTTTCTAAAAAGTCCATCCATACAGGATTTGGGAAATATTTTTTAACTGTGATGTTGTTAGTTTTGCCATTTTGTGACAACCAAACTTATAGGAGAGAGATTCAGTTTAGGGATCAAACTATCGAACTTGTAAAGCATCTTTAGTTAATTAGTATTTTTAGTCTCTGATAATGTCAACTGATATAAAACTAAAGTGCAGATATAATATCCCTTTGACCATCAAATTGCCATCTTTATTTATATTTTGGAGTTCTGATATAATTATTCTGCAGGCTGTAAATTCCCTATAATTACCTGCCACCTGATTGTTAGCTATTATTCATACATTCATACAACAAAAATTCATACAACTCTGTCTCATAAAGACACTTGCAGGGAGAAAACAGGTACTCATCAAATAATCAGGCATTAATGTACATTACAACTTTGAGTGAAATGACTAATTACTCTAAAATATGGTGAAACAGATGTTTAAGAATAAGTAATTTAGAAATTGCATTTTTAGTTAATAGAAATGTTTTAATTATGTAATAAGTGTGTTGAAGAAACATTAGATTCAATGTAAAGAAGAATAAAAGAATTTTATTCTCTCTTGTCACTACTTTTGAATAAGCTCTATCAACTTTCTGTTCAGTATTACCACTAAACATTGGTTTTCTGCCAGGTGCTGTGTCAGATATTTTATTTTCTATATTTATTTCATCCTCACAACATATGATGTAGTGGTTTTCTTTTCTCAATTTTACAAATTAGGAATTGCAAGATTCATAGCTACTATTCAATTTCCTGAAGGTTTCTCAACTGATAAGGGTGGGAGTATGGATTGGTTTCGAGGTCTGCCTGACATCACAGCATGTGCTTTTACCGAGTATAGTACACTTGTAAAAGAGGAACAAAGTGCTGTGAGACTTCCATCAGAAACCAGTAACAATAATATAATTAGATATTATCTTATTATAAGTCTCTTGATTGGCTTCTTTCAGATTCCAGAAATACTGTTACGTTGACTCTTATAATATAGCAGATAAATTTACCTTTTTGAGTTAGAGTTCATGTCTAGCCTAAAGTGTCTACTTTATTTCAAGGCTGCTAAGATATAGGATATATATACATATGCAGATTTTTTCATGGTTTTCTACCCTCTATCTAAAACTATTGGATATTTTTCGCCCATCTACTTGAAACACCTTTTTTTCTCAAAGCCCTGGTTAAAATATCTAACTGACAGCCATGCTGAAAAACTACTTAATTAATTAATTATTCTCAGTGAGTGCCCCATTAATTGAATTGCTATTCATGTACTGCTTCCCACTAAATTTGAGGTTAGGTTTGGTATTTCCCTGCCTGTGCCTACATATGTCTCTCCCAGAACTACTAAATCATTGTCCACTTTCAAAATCCCCCTTCTTCTCATAGACTTAATATTAAATTACATCCTGAACCTTATAAGATGGAAGGACAACCTAAACTGCCCTGTCCCTCAAAGAAGGCAAAATATCATTTTTAATATAGCATTCCAACTGAGAATAGTAAGGACAGCTACAAATATACCCATTTAATCAGATATAAAAAAATCATGGAACAATTAAAAGTACATATTATAGGTCAAATCACCTGAATAGAATTTCAGCCATGGAAATGTTAAGGATGTGAAAATGACAGACAAGGATTCTCTCTTTCATTTGACTATGTCTGCTTCCATCCTCATGATTTCATAAAATGCTTTATGAATTAAAACTATGTCATAGTTATGTTCATTACTTTTTTTTTGAGGAAGATGAGCCCTGAGCTAACATCCACTGCCAGTCCTCCTCTTTTTGCTGAGGAAGATTGGCACTGAGCTAACATCCATGCCCATCTCCCTCTGCTTTATATGTGGAATGCCTGCCACAGCATGACTTGATAAATGGTGTGCAGGTCCATGCCCCAGATCTGAACTGGGAACCCCAGCTGCTGAAGTGGAATGTGTGAACATAACCGTTAGAACACTGGGCCAGCCCCATATTGGTTACTTCTGTTATTTAAGGCATCTTAATTATTTAGAATTTAAATACGTAAACTCCTCAATTACTTAAAATTTCCCATTGTAAATTTTAATTAAATATTCATCATACCTCCAAGTGAGGCTTACAGAGAATTAGAACTCAGAGATAAAAGCTGAAAGATGTGACAGGTTAAAATCCTTCAAACAAATCTCTCATCCAAGAACTGTGGTTTCCGGGTGGCCAAAGAGTTAAACAAATGACTACTTCAAACTGCTTCGTATCTTTCATGCTACCCTTTATAGATTCCTTCTAACTTCTCTCACATTATCTGCACCCAAACAGAGCTAGCTGTCATTTTCTATGTTTGTTCATATTTAGTCATCCTTGCACAAGTTTTTCTTGCAATCTCAGTTGTCCCCTCACACAATTGCCTACATCTCTCAAATGCAATCTTCTCTATATTTTTCCTTCTATTGCAATTCAGATATAGTCTTTCTCTTTTGCCATTCTTCCCTTGATTGTAGCTGCTTTGTACAAATCTTAGAACTCCTTTAAGGTAAAATATATGACTTATTACCCTTTATATCCCTCTTCAGACTGAGAATAAAACCTTGGATATTATAAATCTAGATATCTACCTTTTATAGAATGAATGCACGTAAGAAAAATGTATTGATTTTGTTTGTAGAATATTTTATACCAGTTATATTTTATCTATTTCCAGACTCTTACAGGTGTATTTTTTTCCAAATATAAGAATAAAAGACATTCTTACCACTGGTGATATTTAATTCTATTATTTTTAATTGGCAAGGCTGCTATTCTTCCCTGTTTTGGAAGGAATGAATTGAACTGCTTGTATATCTATTCTAATTTCTAAATAAATATGGCTCATGTGCATAGATGTATTAGTCCTATACATCTGCAGTATAATGTGAAGAAAGAATGAACATGAAAATGTAGGGCGTCAGTGTAGTGTTGCAGAACAAAGAACATTTATTTGACTTGGATTCAAACCCATGAAATTCTTAGCCCTTGGAATCTCAATTTTATCAGTAATAGAAATAATAATTTCTCATATATTGTATTATTGTGATAATTATATCTCATGATATTTTTGAAAGCACCTATTACAGTATCTTGCCATTTTAGACATCCCAGGGACTCACATAGCTAATTTAGCCAATCTGTGTATGATTATTTTTCATGAAAAAGATTGACAAAATAGCATTGTGTAGGGGAGAAAGACATTTCCTCTCCCCAAATGGGGGTTCGTCTGGCCGGAGAACGAATTAAATTCACATGAGACAGAATAGCAAGAGAAAATTAAACAAAGCTTTATGAGGAACCATGGCCCGGTGCCTTTCTTCCCGAAGGAAGAAAGGGCACCGAAGAAGTGGGGTGCACACAGTGGTTATATACCCCCAAACAGGGTGTTTCACATGTGATTGAAATGTTGCTCCCACAATAGTCACAAGATTGCCCTGTCAGCACAGTGCTTGATGGACACGGCAGGTAGTGGTCTGCTATCTCGGTGGGCATAGCAGGAGGCAAGTCTATCGTCTGGAGCTGGGTGGTCACAGGTGAGTGCAGCAATCAGTTCCTAGCCTAAGGAAAGATGCTTAATCCTTAAAATAATGCCACAGTTGGGAGGGGGAGGGAAGTCAGTTACAGGAGGTTACCAGACTAGCACAATAAAATGCAGATTTAAGTCCTTGCCTTTGGTATTGATTAAGAGTTTTTAGAGAGAAGGTCATCTCCTTTCTTCTTCCTGGTACAGAGAGGGAGGCATCTTTACAGATAGAGATTTACCTTACAAACGTACATGTGTCCTAACAAAGGGCAAGTTCCATTCCTCAGAGCCTCCTTCCCTGTCCCAGTTTATCAAAAGCAATCAGCCTCAAATAATCCTGATGCCAAAGAGACATATCTTGGGGTGGCCAATTTCAGGTCCCCACAATTGTATATCTTCTTTCTTTTTTGTCTTTATTTATTCTCTTCATTTGAGTAATAATAATGAAATTAAATGCTGTGGTCTTTTCCAGTTTTCAGTTGCCTTTTGCATCCAATTATTTTGTGCATCAACCCTTTTTTTGCTAGTTGTTGGAAGTATACATGTCCATTGAGTTGGATATATCTAATGAAAATAGGAGATGTTACTCCACATATGCAGACTGGTTTTAAAATTCCCTTGATAGGTATAACCAGCACAATCACACATTTGTACTTGAGATTTGGAAGAACTTAAGTAAATATAATCTAATTTAATATTCATCTTAGTTTTAATTATCCGATGACCATTGATTTGCTTGTTGAGTCAACCCACTCTCCCCATTCATCAAGAAATATTATCTCTGTTCTTTATAGTGTACCAGCCTTTGTTTTGGCTTTTCCTCTGATTCTATTGCTTCTCTGTAATCTGTTCTGTACACAAAATTTGGATGATTTTTTAAAATACAAATCATCTCAAACTCAACACCTCATCATGGCTTCACAGCACATTTATTAAAAAAAAAAAAATTATCCATACAGTTGGCTATAGTGATGTGCTACATAATGATGTTTTGGTCACTGATACTCCTCTATACAATGGTGGTCCCATAAGATTAGTACTATATAGCCTAGGAGTGTAGTAGGTTTATACCATCTAGGTTTGTGTAAGTACTGTAGGGAAGGAAGAAATTTTCCTCCGCCCTTGTAGGTTCTTCTGGATGATCTAAGAATTAAATTGACATGAGACAGATTAATAGGATAAAAACAAACAAATCTTGATAACATGTATACATGGGAGAAACCCAGGAAAACTTGTGAAAATGGCCTAAGCTCTCACCTTGAAAACCATCCTCAGCTAAAGACAAAAGAAGAAGTTGAGGGTGGGGAGAGTCAGGGATTTCGAAGGGAAGGAAGGCAATTCACAGGTAGGTGAAAAGGAGCAAACATTTGGAAAACAAATGTTTGGCCACACAGAAACAGAATAACACAGAGGGGAGCCCAACAAACAACCTTTTATAGGTTCCTTCCTGTCTGCCACCTAGTTCATGTTATATTAAGATGATAGTCCACTTCCTGAGACAGGTTCTTTTATCTGAATTCTTTAGACCATTAAGGAGGAGGCAACGAGAAAAAATTTCTGAGTCTTTTGTTTCTTAAAAATAATCAGCCTAAAATAATCCTCATTTTAGAGAGACACATTTAGGGGTGGCAAATTTTGTTACCCTTCAGTACACTCTGTGATATTCATATAACAACAGCATCACCTAATGATGCATTTCTCAGAACGTATCCCCATTGTTAAGTGATGCATGACTATATTTGTTTCTACGTGTTTAACTCTTGCCTGTTTGACCAGATTTTTCCCTTCTCCCTGCCTGTGTCTCAGCAACATGCCTTTCTTTCTGCAGTTCTTTCCCCCAGTCTTCATGTAGTTGACTCCTTGTCTTTTAGGTCGTAATATAAATGTCCTCTTCTGAAAGAGGCCTTCATTGACCAGGTACCAGGCACTCTCTATTATTCCCTTTTTAAATTTTCTTCTATCCACTACTGGACGTTTCCTTTCTTTGTTAATTTGTTGGCTTATTTTATCTCTTCCCTTTAAAAATGTAAGTTCCTTAAAAGGAAGATTACTTATGCTTTTTACCTTTGTTTCCTCAGCAACATAGTGCCTAGCACATGGTAGGCATTCGATAAATATTTGTTAAATGAGTCAACAAAGAAATGCATGCTTGTTGTTAGATATATTAGCCCATTTTCTTAATTCAAGAATTAGTACATCTCATGTCATTCTGTAGAATGCCATAATCTCATTTTCTTCTTGTCCCATTTTAGCTTTGGCATCCTTCTTGTTCCTTAAAACTTCAGAGATGAAAATTTTCTGTATATCTTGGATACACTTTCTCAGCATGTATGATAGGCTTTAAGGGTCATAGAAGAGCATTATTCACAGTCATATTTGTGCCTGTTACGCTGGTGTCTCCCTGCTGCTCACAGCATCTGTTTCTTTCAGGGACTGTGCTCCTCAGCTTTTAGCATTCCCATCACTTCGTCTGTTATTTATTTGGAACATTGGTTTCAATTAGCCATTTGGATATTTTTTAAACCTCAGTACTCATTATACTTTCCATATCGTCCCCAGCAGTTTCTCATTCTGCATGGATCTGCTCTTGGCTCTTAAAATGGAGTCTCTGTTCTGATGTATTTACCTTTTCAGCCTTTGCAAATGTGCATTCTGGTGCAGAAGCTCTATAATAGCTATTTTTGAACTTTTTCATCTTTGGAATACTCTAGTAGGGAAAAGGGCCAGGAAATCTACTTCATTTTCTTTCAAATGCCACTGAGTCATGTATTTCTTGTCATAGTAGCAAAGTACTACCATCATCAACTCCCTGTACACATGTATACACACATACAAGCACACACATGCACACAGACACATTATCCATTAACAGCACAGTGATTTGTTTAACTTTGAATCAGATCTTCTTTCTCCATTACTAACTTATAATAAATTAGAAAATAAAAGGCAAACTTCTTACAATGGCATACAAGTCCCTAATTTTTGAATACTTAGTATTCTCTCACTGCCTTTTTGGACGTACCATCTTCTTTTCTGTCTTAGATTCTTTGTATTTTGAGGTTCTCTCTAAGAGGAAAAGTATGTCCTCGAGTCTTCCCTTGACATGTTTTTTTTCACCATTCAGGAGTCAGCACAAAAATCTTCTCAGAGAGGATAAGCCAATGTGAAATAGGCTACTCTCAACAACCTAGGCATTATAGAGGAGGAAGAAATTTTCCTCTACTCTTCTAGGTTCTTCTGGATGGTCTAAGAATTAAATTGACATGAGACAGATCAGCAGGAGAAAATAAAAGAGTTTAATAATATGTATACATGGGAGAGACCCAGAAAAACTCACCACAGTGGCCAAAGCCACCACCTTAAAGACCATCTTCAGCTAAAGACAGCAGAGGCTGGTGGGGTAGTGTTTTAGAACTTCAAAGGGGAGGAAGGCAATTCACTTGAAGATGAAAAAGCAAATATTTGGTAAATAAATGTGTGCCATGCCATTCAGAGACAATGGGACGTGGAGAAGATTCTGATCTCTAGGCCCTGTCTGGAGTCTCCCCCACCACACCTACCCCATATTCTTTGTAAATATGTCTGGTGATAGCTCTGTTCCTTTTAGAGACCATTTATCTAATTTTTTTAGGCAGTTAAGAGGGAGGTTACAAAAAAAAAAACTTCCTGAGTCTTCTGTTTCTTAAAAGTAATCAACCTAAAATAATCACTATTCTAAAGAAGCGTATTTTGGGGCAGCAAACTCTGTTCTCCTTCGGCATTCACTGTCTCCTGTATTCGTGCCTTCATAGTACTAACAATTTTGAAATCACTGTTCTTACTGCCTTGGTATCTCTTTCCTTCCCTTGATCATTTTAGCAACCAGAGGAATGCCTGGAATGTATTAAATTCCTAATACAGTTTGTAGAAGGAAAGAACAGAAGAAAAAAAGAGAGAAAGAGAGTGAGGAAAGCGGGGGGAGAGAAAGAGAAAGGGAGGGTGAGAGGAAGGAAGGAAGGCAGGCAGATAACGTAATAAATGTATTATTTAAGTTAAATTCTGTATTCCCTTAGATACATAGATTTGTAGAGCTGAAATGGACCTTAAATGTCTTGTAGCCCAGTATTTCCTTTTTGGGATTTCCTGGAAGAATAATAATGGTGCATTATTTTCATAATTTCAAAAAACTTAATTAAAATTTACCCATGACAGGGCCTCACGTGCTAACTAAAGTATCAATTTTCTTTGCTTAGCACTATAATTTAATTAACCCAGTGATATATTGGTTGCCTCATGGTAATTAGAAGAGCTGATTAGCAGGTGCCATGATTGATTTTTTAAAAAGAGCACACATTTCTTACTGTGAAAGTGATTTAGTTTATTTGAAAGATAGAAGTTCTCAAAAAAAGAATGATTTCTTGGGGAAATATAATGAAAGTAGCATTTCATGGTGAAAAATTTGAGAACCACTAATTCAGTCCAAACTCTTCATATGAGAAGTGAGGAAACTAAGGCAAATCGCCTATAATTTTATTCCTAGTTTCAGCAGAGCCAGTACTGAACCCAGAACTAATTTCAGAACAGTATTTCTTCTCATGTTGTATATAGCTCATATATGAAGTGGTGTTTAAAAATGATTGTAAGTAATTATATTTTTCAAAAAGCAAAAGTGTAGATTATTCACATAATTATTATAGATCACTTCACTGGGCCAACTCAAGAAAATGTACTAGACATAATTTATATATACAATTCTGAGATCACAGAATAATATTGTCTGTATCTCATTCTTTTCTACACTGCAAACCTCAGTTTATGTTATTGACTGGCATATTATTTTTTTATTCCATTTTGTTTCAAGACACATCATATGAAGTTTTATCTTAATTCAATTTTAGAAGTTATTCACTTGTATATAAAGGTATTCTACCTCTGTATCAGGAAAGCCAGAACTGCACAGATTCAGTGATATTTTATAGCAGAAATCATCTTTCTGAAAGGAAAATGCAATTTTTGAGAACATATTTTGAAATGTAATAGCACATAAAGAGACACTAGGAGCTGAGAATTTTGGCAGATAGACTCTGTAGGTGATGTTATGGCATGATTGGGAGCTCTGAGAACCCCTGATGTCCTCCCAGTTCTATGCAGCCTTCTGGCTAGTGACTGAAAGTCTGCAACATGAGTTTCATCTTCAACAAAAACCCTTGATTGACCTTGTTGTGAAACATATTTTTAATTCAACAAAGAATTCTACCTACCATTTTGAAAAAAAATTGATGAAGCAGGTCCTCATAGATATGGCATTGGAAAGTAGAAAAATGACTACCAGGGAAAATGAACACATATAAGATTTGTGTGTTAAAAAATCAAATATTTTCTAATTTTCAGCTTTGCTTTAGAAATGATCCCAGGTAACCACATTTACAAATTACTAAAATTTTACTTTTTAATTTCAAGAATGCTTTTTATGTTTTCCATTGGTGGAAATAATTCATCCTATTACAATATTACTTTCTTTTTAAGAAACGCATTTGGTTCTGAGAAGGGATAAGAGAAATAGAAATAAAGAAAATTGGTGATACTATTGCCATTAGTTTAATTATTATTCCAGAAATGTGGAATTCAAATATGTAAATTTTACTCTCAGAATGTAATATTATCTTTAACGAAAATACATATTACTTCATAGAAATATAGAGCACATGAGACTTTGGAACATAGTTATAGAGAAATAAAGTGAAATGCCCAAGTTATGTTGAATAGGAAGCAGTATGTCACCAAGATTAAGAATACACGCTATGGAATCTGACAGTCTGAATAAAAGTGCCAGATCTTTCAGGTCTTTTATTTTTATATCCCATTCTTTCATTTTATTAAGATTTTAGCTTATTTGTCACTATGTGTTTCACCACTAGCTATTATATTAATCTGTCCATTCTTTGTCTTTCCCACTTGAATGTAATCTTTCTTAGGTAGCATAGTGTTTGTACTACTCACCTCTAGATCATTCAGTACCTGGCATAGAGTGGGCACTCAATAAATTCTTGTTGAGTCAATATCTGAATGAACGAATGAATAAATGAATGAGCTAAGACAATAAACACTAGAATGATTACATGAATGAATGTCTTAATCAAATTATTTACCCTCAATTATATAAATTATAATAATATCAGTTGCATATGATTGATGTGAAGATTAAATGTAAAATGTTTATCATGGAACTTGCATGAAGTAAGTGATCAGTAATTGTTAGAGGCTATGATTATTAGGACTTTGCATCAGTGAGGAATAGTTGCTGAGGACTGATTGATCCCTGGGTCTCTGGGGCAAAAGTCCTCATAGAAAGCATGTACTCTCCATGAACAGTTAAATTTATGTGAGAGTGAGAAAAGAAAGATTCCTCCCATGAAATTTTCTGAAGGTTGGAGAAGTCCTTATCGGTAAAAGTTAAGAACCAGAAATTTACAGAAGCTGTGTTCATGCCAAAAAAGGATCCAATTTAGCAACATGTAAGAAACCTCAGGCATGATAATGCAAACCTTGTTACTATTGAGCAGTGCATAATTTTCCAAGTGAAATTATATTACTAAGAACTGTTTTATGGGGAACAGCCTGGTGGCGTAGCGGTTAAATTCCTGCACTTGGCTTAGGTATCCCCGGGGTTTGGAGGTTCAGATCCCAGGCAGAGAGCTAGCACCGGATGTCAAGTCACACTGTGGAGGCATCCCACATAAAGTAGAGGAAGATTGGCACAGATGTTAGCTCAGCGGCAGTCTTCCTCAAGCAAAGAGAGGAGGATTGGCAATAGATGTTAGCTCAGGGCCAGTCTTCCTGACAGAAAAAAAAAAAAAAGAACTGTTTTATGAGAGAAAAACTATAATAGTTAAAACAGGAAATAGTAAGAACACAGAGGCATCATATGTCAAGCTGAACTTGAATTATTTTATTTATTTTTTTTAAAGATTGGCACCTGAGCTAACAACTGTTGCCAATCTCTCTTTTCTTTTTTATCTGCTTTATCTCCCCAAATCCCCCCGGAACACAGTTGTATATCTTAGTTGCAGATCGTTTCAGTTGTGGCATGTGAGACACCGCCTCAACATGGCCTGACAAGCGGTGCCATGTCTGCACCCAGGACGTGAACCGGAAAAACCCTGGGCCGCTGCAGCAGAGCGCGCGAACTTAACCACTCAGCCGCGGGGCCGGCCCCATGAACCTAAATTATTAAAAAAACAAAAGACAGTTTATTGGCGTGTGGTGTGCAATTTTTCTGTATTTACAAGTGAAACAGGTAGGAAATTTAGTCTACAGACTTGGATGGGCAAGAAATATCACTGTGTTCTCTTAAATTCAAATAATTTGAGAGCCTCCATTCAACCTGACAGGATGAAAATTCTATCCAGGTCATTGTGGAGGAGGGTACAAGAGACATTTTCACCTTCTTCTTCCGTTGAGTTGCACAAGAATCTAGGGAGCCTTTGTAGTGCCTGGACAGTGGGGAGAAAGGCACCCAGTCATAATTGTTAAAGCCCGCAATTCCCATGAAGGCAGATGATCCTCACTTGCCTTGACAAGCCTGACTGAAGAATCTTAGCCAAAGGTGAGAGTTCCTGGACCCTTCCAGTTTCCTGCGATGCAGCAGGGAGGGTGTGTATGTCATCTTCATAGCCCCTCCTCGGCCTCCAATTCTACCTCAGTCTTTGCCCTTCTCCTGTCACTTGATGAATCACCTGAAGAGGCCTAGGCTGCCAGGAAACAAAAGCTATGGAGAGATCTTAGAGAAAATTTCCCTTTTAGCCCTGCAAAACTATCTTCTGCTGAGCCAAGGGAATTGCAAGAAGGACCTGGAAACAGACATGGATTGGGGAAGGTGGTGATAGGGGAGAAATACAATGAAAACAAAACATAAATAAATAACTTGCATGTTGATTCAGACACAAGTGTTTACATTCTGTATTGTACTGGGGAGGCTAAGTAGAGGTGTACTCATTTCACAGGAGTTAGGATTGTGGTTTTGGGATTATGCAGTTTGGGTCCAAATCCTAGCTTTTCCACTTACTAGCAAAGTGAATCAGTGTATGTTTGAAGCAGCTCTAAGCTTTAATATCCTCAGCTCCTAGGTACCTTTGAGGATGAAATGAATGAATCAGGACTGTGTTGAGAATATAACAAGTGCTCAGTAAATGCTAGTTGCTCTTTATAACATGTTTCTTTAAATAGTTCTGTTCATTTCATAGTTCTACTCATTTCAAGTAAGCATATTGGAATGCCAAATAAATTTAAAGTGTCTTTTTCACCCGTATTCAGAAATTTGGGGAGATAGAAAGACACCAGCCCACAGATGAGAGCAGCAAGCGTCCATCACCCTTATAAAAGTTAAAAGTATAATTCAGAAAAATGATTGGCTGTTCATATTATTACCTGTAGTTGGAATATACCAAAATCATCTGGGTAGATATAAAATTTTCAGATATTTAAAACCGCTTTAATGATTTAGAAAACTTCTTTTGCTTTAATTAATCCTTTTCAACAGAAAGTCAACCAATTAAAATGCATATGATCTTGATCAAATAGAACATTCTTACTCAAAAAAGCCTTTCAGAATCCAGAGATTTTTTTATTATATATATTATATATATATATTTAGTTTCTCTCTCTCTCTTTCTCTCTTCGCCCTCCCATATGTATATGTGTATATGGTCTCTATCTATAAGTCTCTCTCTCTTCTCATATATTTGAGAATATGTATATTCTGTCTGTCTGTCTGTCTATCTATCTAAATAAAAGCATGAGAGAGAGAGAGAGAACTGAATTTTCTACTTTCCATTTTATATTTTCTATCATCTGGAAAAACAAGGATGGAAAAAGACCAATAGGTCAAAAAAACTTACTTGATAATTTGAGAATGGTAACTGTTCAATCTTTGTTGCCATTTCTAGTATTTGGATACAATTCAAAGACCAATAAAGTCGTGCTGGAAGTATCTTCAATTCAGGTTTCTACGGATCGAGGCACTGTTAAAAAAAGCTGGCATTTTTTGGTGTGTCATCGATAGATTTAATTCTCAATATGTGTTTTCTTCCTCAAGTATAGAACATAATGTTTTATAATGAATAAAGGGCTAAACTAGGATATAAGCTGTTTTTAATACTAAAAAGAAAGCTGTAGGATTTAAATACACATGGCATGAAAGGCCCTAGCACACCTCATTCAACTTGTCTTCTTTTTATTTCTCATGTCATTAAAAATAAAAGCTTGTATGAGTTTTGTCTAGATGTTCTTGTGATGTCATCATGCCTACTCTCTGTCTTTCCATAAGTTTTAACAGGATCTATCAAAGCACACTTAGATTAAAGGGATCAATATTTGTTAATAGTTTTTACTTGCTTGGTAGGCAGAAAATTTTCAGAGTCTCTAAGTCTGAATTACTTTCAAAGTAGTGTTTCAGATAATATCCAGGATGCCTGGTTGAATTTGAACGTCACATAAATGATGGATAATTTTTCATTATAAATGTGTCTTGAGTACTGCACAAGATATACTTAGAGAAAAAAATGTTATCTGACATTAAAATTTAACTGAGTGCTCTATAGTTTTATTTGCTAGATCTAGCAACCTTATTTCAAGGTTCTCATAGTCATGTAGTTGAGTCAGTTAAATGTTAGCCCTGCCTTAAGTCCTTATATCTCTAATACTGTCTCCACATTACAAAAATTTCAATATTTCTAAAATGACAATCTTGTCATATCAAACTCCTGCTAAATATCCTTCAGTGATACCTCATCTTCTCAAGCTCAGTTAAAATTTCTTGGCTCTTCAAGCATTGGTCCCTGCCTTCCAAATCTCCTATTGCTCTCTCTTCATTCCTGCTATGACAAATAATTTGCAATTCCATGAACATGTCTTGCCTTTTCCCCTGCCACGCCTTTTTTTAAGCTATTTTCTCTGACTAGGATGTTCTTTTACTTCTCATGCATCAGGCAAAACCTGTTCATTGTTTAAGCTCAATTGCAATGTCTCTTCCACCAGAAGATCTTTCCCATTTTGGAAGCATAGCTAATGGCTTTCTAGCTGTTTTCGTAGTTCTCTGTGTATCCTTCATCAAACATATAACATGGGTCTGATTTTTTAAATTCATAACTGTTTACTTGCAAGACAAAGATAGATATCTATATCTGTATCTGTATCTAGTTATATACGTATATAGATGTGTGCGTGTGTGTGTGTGTTTGTACTTGATGCATAGTAGTCATTTAATTCATGTGATTGAAATAAAAAAGAGGAAGGAGAGGGACAATGGAAAGTAATAAGTTTTGTAGTCAGATTTTTAAAATTCTACTAAACATAGAAAAAGCAAAAGTCCTCACTTTCCTTGGTGCAGAAAGGATGGGGAATGGAAAAATTCACTAAGCAAATAACATTTGCTTTCTCTGGAATGAATGCAAGATGAGGTTTCTTTTTTCAATATCTGCAAAGATGTAAAAGCACAAGTCCTTTGCTGAATCTCTTTGTTCGTATTTCATTCTTATTTTTCCTGCCTTACCAAGTAGTTTCTGCTCTAAATAAGATGCAATTTCTTTGTATTTAAAACACAAACTTATGTGTCTCTTCCCCAGGGAAGATTTGACTGAAGGGAGCTCTAATTAACCTTCTGATTTGTATCACCCAGAGGATCAAACTCTCTACTCCTAGATTAGAGAGTGTCAAAGAGAGTTGGCCAGATGTCACAATGTTAAAATAGATGGGTTTTGAGATCCTCCTTGGTCAGGTCTCCACATTATTCCTAAATTTTAATATCATCTATTTCTATAAATGAACTAAAAACCAAAACATATCTGAGGCCAAATATAAATGTAAATCTCAGCTGTAATTGTTATAGTATTTGTACCTTTGTTTTATTGATGGCATTAAAAGACAGTCTTTTTACTTATTGTCTTGAAATAATATGTATTCTTTATAAGAAAGGAACTTGGCAGAGTAATTATATGAAGAAATATAATGGTTTACCTTTCAATATGGAAATATGTATTTCAAATATCCCAACATATAATTATATGTAAAAACCCAGTCTGTAATGTATAATATAGTTGCCTTCCCAGTTAATGGTAGGCTTTCCATGATAAGCTTTATAGGTTCTTACAATTTCTGAAGGTTTTTTTTTTTTCCTCTAACATGCTACTTTTCTAAGCCAAGAATGATACTTATTTTTTAAGCAAATCACTCCTTCTACTAATTAATTAGCTTCTATAGAATAAAAAGTGTTTTACAGAATGTATGATGCAGGAAAATAAGACCTTTTTTGGCTTGAGTTTCTTATTAGGCTGCTCTACTTCAGCATGTTTATGCAGATATTCACCGGTTGCTCAGCAACTTTTCTACAGTCAACACTACAATAGTCTTTCCTCCGTAATGTCACCCTTTCCTACCCATGCATGCCTCCCTTATACCCCTTCTGCTAATAATGAACCCAGTTCTTCCAATCATATAACAGTCGTGGGATCAGATATCAGCTTATGATAAATGCCTCAACAACGAGTGTTCAGTGATCTTACTGCCATCTTCATACTCTTCACCAAAACATGTATTTCTCAAACTGCCCCTGTTATTTTTTGAGGAGAGGAAAACTTTACAATAAACTAACTTAAACTAAATAGTTAAGCAATTACTCCAGTATATTTATTTGCTCAACCAGAAAGATATTTGTCTGATTCTAAGAGAACAATCTTGAGAAGCCAATACCTAATCCTAAAGAGCATCTTTTTAGTAGCATCTCTGTACACAGAGAGAAAAATGTGGGGATAAAGGTAACTCCTTGGTTCCCTTAAATCATATCACATATATGAAACCAGTATTATGTATACTTTAGGCTTTAAAAAAAGAGGCGCACATACAATTAATGAAAAATAATGAACAACTGAGCCTCCCCAAGCTAGAAGACCATTATAGAAGGAATTAGAGGATAAACATTCATACAGTCAGGTTGTTAAGGTAAGCAGGACTCGGGGACATGATGGGCTAGATCAGCATAAAGCCTTCCCTTATTTTTCCTTTTAGCCATGATTGATAGAAGGGATAACCTCAAAGTTCCTTTCCCTTACTTCTTCTGCTTCTCCTTCACATTACCAAATATCGTCATTATGAATTATTTTTTGGGGGGAAAGTGTGCTGGAGAAAGGAAGAAAAGAGAAATGCTACCCTCATTTGAGAAAACACTAATGAAGTAGTGATTTTTATGTTCTTAGATGTTTCTTCCTCTCTGTTCTTTGCTTCTATTCTAGAACATGCAATATAAATTGCAATCATATTATAATTATGTGTTTTTCTGTTGTTTGAACATATCTGGACAGGTCCAATTTCTTACTTATATTTATATCCTTGAAAGTACATTTAACACTCAATAAATCTTAAAGATACAATAAAATGTTTATATTTTTGAGAAAAGAGAGAATAGTACATTTAGCCACATTCTTTCTTCCCTCATATATTTATTAAACTTTCAAGGGGGAGTAGGGGATACACATGTATAAGACATGATCTCTATTTTCAAAAAGTTATTGCTACATATTGATTATCATAGACAGCAAGGCTCTGAAAATGAAAGAGTTCCCGTTATAACACTTTGGAATAAGAACTATTTGGTATCCCTTTTTCCTATTATCACCTTTTAATCTTCCCTGAGAACTGGCAGCTATTCCACAAGACTTCGTGTGGAAGGAAATTGAACAAGTGTGTGTTAAACCACATTTTATTTGTTTAGGGGAAACCCAGAATGACAAATGCTTCTACTTTAGCTAAACGGTAAGAGCTGCTACAGGAAAGAGGTCTAAAAATGCAGAATTCTAGGAGATGGTTTTAGAAAGGTGTGGAGGGGCATTCTATTTCTTTTTCTTACTCTTATGAAATGTGACAAGGATGCCACGAATCTTATTTCAAAACCTGGGTCTTCAAGTTTTGTCAGTACTATGACTTTATGGAAGAACATTATGCTTAGTTACACAAGAAGGACTTCAGTTTGCATTTTGTGGATATTTATTCCTGTGAGTGGTGTGTGTGTTTGTGGTTGTGCACATTAAAATAAAAAATGACACCTAGGATCCACCACTACTCATAGTCTAGACTTCCAAAATGTATCAAAAAGAGTGATAAGATGCTGAAGCTTGATTCTGCAACTTCATTTTAATCAACTAGGTAAAGCAGGAAATGGTCCTTTAAGAGAGAATATCTTCAAAATTCTTACAACCTTCTACTTAAAGAAACTTTTCCCTAGCATGCAGTTACTCTATTTTTAGTGCTAAGAAAGGAGATGTCTATTCTCTCACATTTTTATGACAAAACTGATGATATTTAGTATAGCACATACATTTATAACATTATATAGCATATATACTATATAACACATATATTTACTATATACATAATACATATGTAGTTTTGTTGTAGTTGACTAACACAGCACTCTCCATATGCTTTCTAAAGCTTTTGATATTTTTTATGTTTTATTTAGATAAAGATACTTATGCTCGTTTGGCATATGGGCTTATCATAATTTTAGACAATTCAGAATATGAGGTTTTGTCTTGCATGTAAACAACTTGAAAATACATATTTTGTTGAATATTCATTTTGTAATCGGTTATTTAATCATAGTAAGTGGACTTAGTAGATGTATCATTAGATCCTGCTATCATCACTTTCAGCTTAGATTGCAAATGTGTATTCTTTCACTGCATATTAAATCAGTAAGATTACTTATACTTGATAATAACAAATTCACTTGCAAAACTTAATACTGGTTTCCCATTTAATGCTTAGAAATTTAAATTGAAATATGTAATGTAAATAGAAACATAAACAGATATCAATATGTCAGTCAATTCAGAAAGACAGGTTATATTTAAATTCTCAGTTCTATTTTTAAATTAATACACACCTAATTAATTGAGCTTACGATTATAAAAAACTTTGTTACTTAAATTACTGATTTTTTTTTTTTTACTCTACTAAAACCAACTTCACATTTTAACACCTCAGACATCTGGATGCAGGTGACAGCATTTTTGCATTGTCATGTCACAGTTTAATTGGCAGAATGTTTTCTTTCTTGGAGATGCATCTTATAATCAAGAGTATCTTATATTCATTTAATTAATATTTTAAGATCATAATCTTGTGCGGTTTCAAGGTAAATGCAGGATTTTAATTTAAAATCAAAACTGTATAAGACCAGTATAGACCTACTCTTTAAAACTAAGTTACAAACTAATTTTTTCATTATTTGTTCACTTAAAATTCTAGTCAGAGAGACAAACTTTATATTAAGTAACAATTAATCAAAGATAGATCATTTATATTTATTCTCTACTTTAAGGGCTACTTTCTATTTCAGTTTACCCATCTGTTCACTACTTTGAATATTCATAGTACACATACATCCACCAATTTATACTACTAAGTACTAAGTCCCTCAGATTTTAGGATACTTGAATTAGTAATATTTAAAATGCAAAATACTTAACTTATTTTTCCAACTGAAATATGTTTCCTGAAAATTGCAACATTAACATGCAACGAAGCAGTGGCTTTGTTTCGCCTTATCCATACTCATACTTCAATTAGTTTTCAAGAGTCCTCTCTTATTGACCTGTTCCTATAAGTTCCACCTAAGTCATATTGAATAAAAGAAGAAATACAACATACAAATTAAAGTATTAAATAGGCTAAAATTTATAGAATATCTAAATGATCGCTCAAATAGAATTGTTGCATTAGTTGTATTTAGATTTTATTTTGCTGTTATTTTGTATATTTTTTCTTTTGCATGTTTTCACGTTAAATATGTTCATTGCATTTTTCTTCATTATATATCATAATGCCACAGAATTTTTCACTTAGAATTATTGTGTTAATTAAACTTTGTTAATTAAACAAATGTCTCATTTGAAATACTAAAATTAATGGAACAGAATATATGTTTTTTAATATAAAATAATATGCCAAACATAAATATCTAAAAATTACTTCTTTGAATATGCAATTATCTTTAACATGTACTTATATAATTGTATACATATTGGGCCATTTACTCATATCTCTAGCAATGTATTCTGTTCTTTACTTCTGTAATGAATTAGGCAATAATTACAAAGCAACATAGCATACAATTTTTTATAAAATCTCTAAGATAAAAAATCTAATTGAGGGGACATCCCCAAGGCATTGTGGTTAAGTTGGCACTCTCCACTTTAGCGGCCTGGAGTTCACTGGTTCAGATCCTGGGCCTTGACCTACACACCGCTTATCAAGCCATGCTGCGGCAGGTATCCCACATATAAAATAGAGGAAAATGGGCATGGATGTTAGCTCAGGACCAATCTTCCTCAGCAAAAAGAGGAGAATTGGTGGTGGATGTTAGCTCAGGGCTAATCTTCCTCAAAAAAACACAAAAATTTAATCCAAAAGAAATTCAAATTCAATTATGAGATGAGTTTTTATTTGGTACACTTTTTAAATGACTTCATGAATTATTCTTAGTTTCTTGCAGATATATTGTTGAAATTAAAAAGACTTCAGATACGTAATCTTTGCTATAATACATAATAAAATCCAAATTTAATATTCTGAGGATTACTATTAAATAAATTTGCCAATTTACACATGTAACTTTTGCCATTTTCCATTATCATAATTCCAAAGATGACATATAGTTATGATTTATAGAAGCATGCTTATATATGTGATCATTTCATTTTATTTTTGTTACGTTGGGAAATTTTTTGTTAAAGAATATAAATAAAATTATATTATAGACGTGTTTATATTGTAAACATCTAATTTTTAAATATATCTTAAACAATTTAATGACAGGATAATCTAAGTGTGATAAGCTACATCTTGTAAACATGATTTGATTTCAAACGAAGAATGAATTTTTCTGAATGTACATTTTATTCCTTAGTATGGGTTGTATGTATTGTAACATTTGCATTTAATACTGTGCTATTAAAGATGATGTTTACACATTCGTGTAGCATATTTAAATTTTTTAAGAGAAAGTAAAATATTATATTTTAATATTTGATTAGGTATATTATATATTTGATATTGGGTTTTTGCTATACATAGTCCTAAGGCTTTTTCCAACACTTGCGATTACTTCATAAAACAGTTATGTATGCAAAAATGTTGAGTGTTTTTAAACTGTTAAATGGTACATTTTGACAATTTAAAAAATCTGTGTTTCACACACTGCCAATTTAAAGTGGTACCAAAATCAGTATTCTAAGTTGGTCTACATTTTAAATAAAATGATTATACAATACATGATATAACTATATGTCATGAATGATTTTATTGCCTTCTAAGGGAAATCAGTGTTACTTCTTTATGGTTCTACTATATATATCAAGCATATCTAGGTAAATCCATTTCACACTAACACTGTAAATTTTCCTGTTTTGGGAATGATGAGAAAAATCTTCAAGTAACTCTTTCTTATGCAAATAAATCTTCAAATTCCACACTTTTTCAAAGTAATGTTTTTGAAAGTTAAAAACAAAAGTATCAATTTTTCCTTCCTTTGGAATTACTGCTTGAAGTACAACATTGCCATGATGAAAATTATAATCATATTTCTTTTGTAAAATCTCTCCTCTTTGTTATTGTTAATATTATTTTAGCATTATTATTAAATTGATTCATTCGTTTGTTCTTTCTTTTGAGGAATATTTCTTGAGCATCTACTATGTACCAGGCACTGTTCTAGATGTTCATAATTCAGCAGTGAATAGAAAATACAAGTCTCAGCCTTCATGGAGCTTGCGTTCTAGTATGAGGTGGAAAGAATATGAACATAAAATATAAGTAAAACGTAATAACTGGTTAGTAAAATATCTGGTAAAATAGACTGTGCTTATTAAAGAAATGGATTTTTCAATGCTTCATTCAAACATTTTCCCCTTTTCTGCATTTAAGAGAATAGTATTGAATCAACACCACCATTAGCCAGAAGTAGGCCTCTGTTACTGAAGATTTTAAGGTTGAGATTGCTAGCAAGTCCTGGGTCAAATGCTACCAAAGATCAATTCTAACTCTCAAATTTGTTCAGGAACTATATTTATCCTCTGGAGTCTTCAAGAAAATAGGTGTTTGGAATTGGTCTGTAGGTCTTGAAGATTAGTTACAGAAGCAACATAGACACATTCCCAAGAATTACCCCAGAATCATTGACCCAAATACAAAAGATCTTTTTTTTTTTTTTGAGGAAGATCATCCCTGAGCTAACTACTGCTAATCTTCCTCTTTTTGCTGAGGAAGACTGGCCCTAACCTAACATCCATGCCCATCTTCCTCCACTTGCCCATCTTCCTCCACACTTGCCCATCTTCCTCTACTTTATACGTGGGATGCCTAAAACAGCATGGCTTTTGCCACATGGTGCCATGTCCACACCCGGGATCGGAACCGGCGAACCCTGGGCCGCCGAGAAGCAGAAGGTGGGAACTTAACTGCTGCGCCACTGGGCCAGCCCCCAAAAGATCTTTTGAGATTAATTGTAATGACCTCAGTGATGGAATATAACAAATAGCTACTCAATTTACTCCATTGTTAAAAGTAGGAACACTTAGATTTGAGACAAGAGTCCAAATTCCATGTTTTTATGCTTTTCAATTATATCTAGCAACCTATGTTTATAGTTAAATGGTTTCCTTCTTTAAAGTAATCCTGAAAACCTGGAAATTAGGATAAAGTTTTGAAAAATTTTAAAGTATTAGTTTTTCATCCTGATTTCATACTTCCTTTCAAAAATGGAAGGTGCAATTAAATTCCCCAGGAGAATAATATGGATCAGGTATTGTTTTTGTAGTAATGAGCACATGGACAGCCAAGATGTCCGATTTGCTGTGAGGTCAATTACTGAATGTTAGTAGTATAAACGTAGTTATTGCTTAACCACATGATTAAAGAAAACGCTTACCAAATATCGGCTTAGTATTACTGGCAAATTTTCACAAAATAACTTGGATAAATATTCAGTAGCAATTTTTTTTCTGATTGATGCTTCAAAATATATTAAAAGTCTTTAAAATAATCTGATAATGACACTTCATTTACCCCTGGAGCTCTCAAAATATAATCATCATTTAATTCTTTGGAATTTCTAAGTCAAATTAAAACAAAATATGACAACTCAGGCTGGAAGAATTAGTAGCAGACATGTGCTTCTTTGCTTGCTTATGAAGGAGGGGCTCCAGGTTTAACTTCTTTTTTGACTTTAAAGCAGAAGCCAGAGTTACTAGTCCTAATAATCATCTGCCTACAGTACAGCAGGAAAAAAAAAATTAAAACAGAGCATGTCAAACCACGTTAAAGGATATAACTACTTTCCTCTTGCAGGATGGTTAAAAGATCCATATGTGTTTTTGTCTAAAATATCTGATTATACATTATGGACAGAAGTTTGAAATGCAGTTTATTGAGAAGGCAAGTATATGAAAATGTATACCACTCGTTGGCTTTAAAAAATATTCAGAAGTTTTCTAAGTAGCACCTGACTATTATTCCTAATTAGTAGCTGTACTTCCAAAATTCAATAATTTTTTTCTTATTAAGCATTTTAACTGTCAAAATTCTTTTAAATATATCTTCATTCAGTTTCATGTATCTATTATAAGGTTACTTTTTTTTTCATTATATGAGAATTATGTACAACCAAGGACAATCTTGTGAAAAATTTAAGTGAAAGTATAAAGAAGACCCTAATTTAGCACCTTTAAAACATTTTTAAGTTATCGTGAAACTTTAACAATGTCAAGAATGTGGAGAGATATATACCATGAAATGCTTGTGAGATATTTGGAAATTCTCAACCATATTTTAAACCTAGTTTTGTATGAATAAAAGTTCCGTGCTAATAATTTTCAGTCATTTCTAAATAAAATGATTTGTTTAATTAGTTGAAAATTGGTTAATCTCAAATTTTACTCTAAAATAGTGAAAAATATCACCCAACTTCCAAGAACAACGCAGTAAATTCTAAAGTATATATAGTTTAGGACATTGAATATTTTGTCATGTTGGTTGCTTTCTGACAAATGAGGTTAAGATAGACATTTACATAGAGTAGTTATTTCAGAGTTTCATTTTTGTAAAATCATTTTGTTTTCATTTTGGCTTTGATTTTAAATTCTCCTTTCTTCACTTGCTTGTCTTGAAAATAGAAATTTTGATATTTTTCCCAGAAATTATGATGAGATATGGCACAGACTATTCAAAGCATACTTTTGAGAAAAGTGTGGTTACATAGTTACCCATTCTGTGAAAACTTTTCACTTGCCAGGCATTTGTTGCTAAAATTCATCTGTAGATAAATAACAAAGAAAATTGATTCAAGACCCCATAAGGGTTTACAATTTCACCTTTTGCCCACTAATGTGTTAGAGTTAAAATGTGGTGTATTTGTGTGTAATATCTATTATTGGTTGATTGATACAAACCAACCATCAGATCTGGTTACTTCACATTTCAGTGGTGTGTTTGTGTTTTGCCTCTTCATGTTGATTATCCTTAAGGTAATAGAAGGGAATATAATTTATTAAACTTATCAGAAAAAAAAAACAAAATTTAAAAGAAAAAGTTAGCATCTAGTGCTACTGTGTCCCACAGGTTCTTCTACATTGACCCACACTACCTCCACTGGTGAGTTAGAGGAGCATAACAGGACTACCACTGGTGCTATTGCTGTTGCTAGCACATCTGCAGATGTTACTGTATCCAGTGTTACAGCTGTCACCATCCATAGACTTTCCGAGGAACAGCGAGTGCAAGTTACGAATCTCAGAAATTCAGGTCTGGACCCCAACACGTCCAAGGACGGGCTCTCTCCTCACGAAGCAGATACACAAAGTACAAGGAGAAGACCAAGAAATGCTGAACAGATAGAAAGAACTAAAGAGCTTGCAGTTGTTACTCATAGAGGTATTGGATGTTATTTTCTTGTGCTCATTTAGTTACAGCCAAAGCTATGTTTTGGTAATGATTCTAATTAGAGAATGAGCCAAAAGAGAGCCAAGATGTAGGAAGTGAAAGAAAGAGTTCAAAGCAGTTGAAAAATAGAGATAGTAACAGGCAAAACGTGAATAATTTGAAAGCACAAAAATTAAAATAAAAACCAAGTCAAAGTGCAATGCAAATGTTGGAGGGAGGAGGGGGTAAAAATAGAAAGAGAAGAGTGCATAAAAGGGATAAAAAAAAAACAAGTATTAAATATCTATTGTTTATTATATCCCAGTTACGATGTTGAGATAACATGAAAATAAAATAGCCAATTTCTATTAATAACTGCACATATTTACATATTGATTTCGTAGTAATTTCCAGTATTTGCATGAGATTTTTGTTACACAAGTGCTAACTAATGATTGAGAAAACAGATCATCTGATTGGGAAAAATAGAAACATTATGTCTGGTGATTGTTTTATATAGCTTACTCTTCTATTTCTAATTTACCTATGCCTGACCCATATGATTATATTGAGAACAAATTTCTCTTTTTGAAAAGGTAACATCTATTCATTGAGATTATGGCTCAAAATTAAATATTCCTTAACTTCCTAATTTAATTTTTAGAGAAAAAATAGCACAAAGCCAAATCATAATGATAATTTTCCAGTCAATTAATATAAGCCTGCCTTTTATAAAATTAGGAAATATAGCAAGCATATTTTCCTTTTTCTTGGTAGCAGGGTTCATCAAACAGTTTAGGAAAAAATCAGTGTAGTGTCAAAGGGAATCATAAATATCAGTATATGCATCAGTGAAAATATTCATTAATTGAACATATTTCAAGTACAAAATATCTACCCCCACTCTATTTCTAATTCATCATCATAAATTCTCTAGACTGGCTATACTTTATGTAGTGTAGTTAGGCATGATTTATGCAGAGCATGATATAAGTAATGGAAAACCATTCAATGCTTAGCTCACACTAAGGAAAAAATAAGTTGATTGAAAATCATACAGAAATATCTCAGAAGCTTACTTTCATTAGAATTCATGCTGAAAGTACTTACCTTAATTATCTTTAGTAAGAAGCATTCTAAAATGAATTTTTAAGATTTAGCAGTGTCCTTTAAAGGATTAAGTCAAATCACCTTGCTTCTCTATTCTCTTTTCTACCATGAATATTTCTCCTCATAAGACTATTAAAGATCATAATAAAATTTGATTTGCTTAATCAAGTAGACTATTTTTTTTAGTAGCAGTAAATAAAAATGTGTAAATATTACTAAACTATTGATTAAGGAAAAAGCCACATCTCTTTAGTTTTTTTCACTCTCTTTAGAAAATTCTGTGAGCTAACTAATAGTGAAAAACTCCCCTGTAATCATTTCATCACCCATTGAATAGTAGGTGGGTAATTTTCAGACATCTGTTTATTATAGAACTCAACTAATAATACAAATACCGCTTTAGCCAAAGTTTACTACCAATTGATTTGAGGAACTCTGGAACTACAAATTAATATTTTGTAGAACTAGGAAAAATAATTCAGTTTGAAAAGAGAAAACGTAGTTGTCAATTATTAATTAAATAAAACGATTTAAAAATTTCTCAATCTAAAATTTTGAAGGACATTCAAGTAAATTTCAATTAAGCATCAAGATTACTTCCTTGGTAAATTCCAAATCAGTGCTCAAATTTTCTCAGTTGTTGTCATAATCTCCCAATGCTATTTTAGAGCTAATACCCTAATACCTGTTTCATCTTTCCTCATATTCTTTCCATAATAGAGTTTATGAATATAATATTCATTTAATGATTTCATGTACTTCGGAAATAAATATTTATTTCCGAATATTGTTATTGATATTTAAATTATGTGTCTGGAAAACATTTTGAATGTTATATGCATCGTTTTTAGTGACTTATTCTTTTATCAAATCTCTATTTTAATTAAAATTGGACCTTCTGACTCTTCAATAACCTACTACTATTTTAGTCGATTTCAGCTGGCTAGTTTTCTATTGTATTTCAGACACAAACTACTAACATTTTTGGCAAAAACCCCTATCAATGCTAGAAGTAAAGGAAGCCTATTATCCTATGTCTATTAATGTTTTTAAAAACCCTGAGTATATAGCTGTATCTTCAGGCATAAAACAGTCTTTAAAGTCATAGCAGGACCAAATTTCTCAATTGGAATTGGCTGCCAGCAAAGCAATACTCTTTTTAAAAATAATTCCAGTTCAGCCAACATGCCTGAAATGCCTACTGAGTATCAGGCTCTTTTCTATCAGAAATAAAGATAAATCATTCATAACCCCTTTTTTCACGAGATTGAGATAGAGAGGAGGACATAGAGAAACCCATCCTCATGGTACAAGGAAGATTTTGTAAAGCTCATGACTGATCAGAGTGCTAAAGGAGGTCTAGAATATATGCAGACAGTAAGTCATTTAATTGACATTTTAAATGAGTCAATAGACATAATACAAAACTATTAATTCCTGTTCTTCTATTCCATTCTCCGCAATGTTTAAAATGAATCACCTTTTAAAAATGAAGATGTGATCACATAACTTCACTGCTTTAAAGCTTCCAGTGATTTCCCATCGACCTTAGGAATAAAACCAAGACTTGGTGATACCTATGGGCACCTCCATGGTCTGGCTTTTTCCCATATCTCCAAATTTCATGTCGTGAGACTCTCACAATCACTTTCTGTTTTTTTCGCCAAACATAATTTCTTTTAGTTTGTCAAACACACCATGTTCTTTCTACCTCAAGCTACTCTCATGAACTATTCCTTCTTCATTGTAACTTCCTGTCCAAGTTTTATCTTAAATTGTCACCTCCAGGTAGCTTAGGTTTTCTTGTCATAACTCACCATTGTCCCTTACACTTTTCCTGTGCTAGTGATTACTAGGCCTGTGATTGTCCTTTAAATTTTCTGAGGGTAAGAAGTGGATGAATCTTTTTCAGGCTGCATTCCTGGTGCCTAGAATAGCTTCCGACCCATAGACATAGTTAGGTAATATTTGCCAAACTAGTGAATAAATATTTACAATTTCACTAGCTAGAAAATTCACCTAAATTATTTAAAGGCTTACAGTTATATTCTTCAACATAACCAAATATCTGTATATTTCAGTATTAAAGACAACTACTTCATTTTATCACAGTTATGAAAAGGCTGGTGTTTTTAATTTCTTTTAAAGCCAACAATATTCTCATGAACTCACAATAATATATTGCCTTTCTTATATGACCACTTCAAAATTCACAACATAAAACTAGATATAAATGCCTTGCTTATAGCTCTTATACATTTATGAAATCAAAGGAGATTTATAGTTAAACATAAGAAGACTATAAAGTCAATGATTTTCATATGAATAAATACTAATGTAATGCAATGGATATTATTTTGCTGAAATTAATTAACATCTAGGGGCTCGCCCGGTGGCGCAGCAGTTAAGTGCACGTTCTGCTTCTCGGCGGCCTGGGGTTTGTTGGTTGGGATCCCGCGTGCAGACATGACACCGCTTGGCAAGCTATGCTGTGGTAGGCATCCCACATATAAAGCAGAGGAACGTGGGCATGGATGTTAGCTCAGGGCCAGTCTTCCTCAGCAAAAAGAGGAGGATTGGCAGCAGTTAGCTCAGGGCTAATCTTCCTCAAAAAAAAAAAAGAAAAAGGCTTCAAAAAAAAACCTAAAGCAAAGCATGTATGTGATAGCATAAGTTCTTTTGATGCCTACAAGTCCATACTATTTTGCACTATGTGATAAATCAGTATTTTTAAACATTTTTCTCTATTCACATTGCACTTGAACTCTCATTTTTTTAGATGTCTTCTGATCATTACTAATTCCTAATTTATCTATTCTCAATAACCTGTAGCAATTAAAGTACCTATAGTTTACGTCAATATCACCATGAACACAAATAAAACATGGACCCTGAAATTGCACATAGTATTTGGTACTTGATGCTTGTGTGTGCATGGACTCAAAATCTATGTTAATTTGTGATAAATTAAATCTTAAATCAATATGACTAGTTACTTTATTATAAATAACATCTGTGCAATTAATGAACATTCTGAAAAAAATTGGGTTATTTATCAAAGATATTTTTAATTCTCTATAGGATACTAATCCAATTAACTTTTCTATTGTACTATTGGTAAAATGTCAGTAATTTAATTTCAGATATCTTAAAATAATTTTTTCACTTTTTACCTGTTTTCAGTCCAAGAAAGTCATTACCACTTTTTCCATTTAAAAGGAGTCTTTTGACATTGAAATTAAAAGAAGTAAAAGAGATAGAAAAATACTAATAATGTTCATTTAGATCTTCTTTAAACTATGTATTAACACCACACCACAGTTTCCTGTATTAGTGTCCAGTAGTCCTCAGAATGAAAATTCAGTTTTTATTGACTGGATTTTAGTCTGTGTTTGCCACTTTCTATGTGTGAGACCATGTGCAGGTCACATGAATTATTAGAGCTCAATTTCCATATCCGTAAAATAGTATCATAGTATTACATGAGAGTTATTGCAAGAGTTAAGCACGGTATTGGGTGGAAGTGCCAAAAAATCTTAGGTATTTTCTCCCAATGGAAAGATAAAACCAAATTGCCCACGATTGCTGGTTAGTTTTGAGGTCAGGGAACTAGGCTGACTCTGCCCCTTGTTAGCTATGTGATCTTGAGCAGTAACTTCAACTCTCAAGCTGCAAGCTGCAACTTTTTAGTAACTGAGAATACCTGTCTCACAGGTAGTTGTGTGAAAAAATTTAGTACAGTTGCTGACTTGTATTCAACAAATACTAATTATTTTTATTATCAAATATGTTCTAACTCTTGCTATGTGCATGACATTGTACTGTATAGTAAGGGTATAAAAATGAACAATGCAGGCTATACCATCGAATAGTCTATGTAACTTTTTAAAAGAAGAGTAATTACAAATTTATTAAGAGAAAAACTGCCACAGCAGTGTTTTTGAAATGTTATTGAAGTAAAGTAGAGGAACTGACTACCGCTAAAATGTAAAAGTCAAGGAAGGCTGCACAGAGGGTATTTGGACTAATTCTTGAAAGATGAATAAAAGTTTCAATCTAGTAAAGTGTGTTTATATCACTAAGATACATGGAAGATGCTTTGAGTAGATACTTGTGCTGAATAGAAATATGTTGAGTAAATAAATAAAGTGTTCGACTATGCCTAAAGGAGGATTTACATTCATATAAATAAACCTAAAAGCAGTTGATGTTTTTAGTTTACAAAATATCCAGATGTTTAAAATTAGATAACGTATCTAGTGATATTTTAAATTTCACTTAACTTATTTGTTGCCTTAACTGTAAGATCTCTTTTGAAATTATTTCTTAATATTTACTTAAAATACTTTTTTCGATAATCTCTAAACCCCATAGTTTGATATTATAGCCCTAAGAGATCTCAACTCAAAGTTCACTTAAAATGTCAGGACTTACATAACAATATGATTAAAAATTATCAGTAAAGTATCGTGTATTTCTAGAATTATATATTTTAGAATTAGATGGAATATTTCAGATCATCTAACACAACACCATTAATAGAGGAAATTGTGGTCTGGCAGAGGCCATATGAAAACCCAGTCTTTATATTGCTAGACTAGTATTCATTCATTCTTTCATTTCTTTAAGATTCATCAGGGTCTAATGTATACAAAGTCTTCTATTAGGTGATATTAAAGTTAAAATAAAATAGATTATATGTACAATTCAGCTTTCTTCCTCAAGAAGTTTATAGTCATACCATTTTAAAAATAATCATTAAAATGTACTTTACTCTATACAGTTTATTTTAATATTGTTTTTCTTGTATGTTGTAGTAGAATGACATTTCTTTCTCTCTCTCTTTTTTTTTCACTATGTAGACACGTTCTGTCAGCTGTTAATGAGCAGGATTGGTAGTGGCTGTTTTCAAGCACAAAATGTGAATATATTCTTCTGGAAAAGTTCCCATATATGTATATAATAATTATAAACTCTCTTTTATTGTTCTTCCTAGTGGAAATTTAACTTAGATGACTATAACATCTTGTGGAGTCAAATATATGTTACGAGCATTTACAGCTGTTGCTGCTGTTTGTTTTGACAAAGTGTAGTCAGTTCTTTCATAGTATGTTTAATAGCTAATGATCCTATCAATAGGATCAAGTAGGGTTTTAGTTTAGTTTATAAAATGACATGGAATTATGTTTAACTGAAATTAAACATGATGTAGACTTCCCCCCCTCCAAACAGAAGCTTAAAAGAAAACCTATTTTAATCATCAATATTTAAATAGATCTCTTTATTGTTTTCAGCTTTAAGGTAAGAATGGTTAATTCAGCATAAAACTATTCATTTTCAGGTCAGCAATTTTAACCCAAACAAAAGCAGGAATTTTTTTCATGTTTAGCATAAGCAGTAGTTTTTTGAAGTAAGATTATCGGAACATTTACGTTGCTCAAGAAAAAAGGGAAAACAGCATACTGTCAGACACATATCTAAACTAAATTTCCAGTTTATTTCAGAAGTCAAATTCTATGATATGTAGTCACTTTATTCAAAAAACTGGACTGTAATATGACAAAAACTGTATTGTGTGGAAGTAACAGTTCTTGAGTGCCTACCAAATGCTTTTCACTAATAGGCTATTTGGCCACATGTGAAATATATTTTAAATTTTTTTGACAGTTTGCAAGCAGCTAGTACTGTTTTTAAAAATTCTATTAATGCTTTCCTAGAGTATAAATTTGTAAATCCAAAACGTGTTCTTTAGATTTTTTTTATCTTCATAAACAATATCACAATGAGGAAGTTCATTTATGGGTGGTTGCTTAGATCTTTATGGATACTGATATATGTCCATCAAGTATCAGTTTTTATTGAATATATTATCTCTGTGCTAAGCATGTAATGAATTCAAAAGAAGTGTAAGATATAGTCTCTATTTTCAAGGAAAAGTTATAAAAATGAGACTACAGAGAAAAATTATTGGTCAATTCTAAGAGAATTACTCCAGAATGAGTATGTTATATGAGTGGGGATGAATTATAGCTGTCCTCAAATGTGTGATACGTTGTTACATGTGAGAGAGATCAAACCTGTTCTGGCATAGGTTGTAGAACTTAGTATATGGAACCTCAGGAAGATACAGAATAGTTTGCTATAAAGAAACTGTTCTAACTTTGAGTATTTTCAAATATAGATTGTATGCTTCAGGAAGCAGTAAATTCCTAAATCACTAATAAGATATTCAAGCATAGCTTGATAAACAAATTGGGTATTTAGAAAGCATGAAGCATCAAAGAGTGTCACAATAATATTATTGTTACTGTCCCTTCTAATCCTAAGTGTCTATGAATCTATCCAGAGATATTGTATATTAATTAATGTATTTATCATCATCTTCTGTTTTCTCTTGATGTTTGAGTTGACATGGACTTATCTTTATGGTTATCTAATTGTATAACCAATGATGAAGCACGGAAGTTTCCAAGGCTGCCATCAAGAAAGTTAGAGATTGGCACTCTCATGATGCTGGTAAATGGGAACTCAGCCACATGTACATTTTTCCCAGGGCCCAGTGCCTACAGACAGTCCTTAAATTTCAAAAACTCTCCATTTGAGGATCTAACTCTAGCTTGTCTTTCAGGTAGTGTCCAAGATGACGGACTTACTTTCTTCAAGACTCTCTTTCTTTCTTTTCTCTCTCTCTTTCTTTCTTTCCTTATTTTCTTTCTGAGTGTCTTTATTTTTCCTTTCTTTTTTTCCTTTCATTGTATTTCTTTTCTCCCTTCTTTTCTTTTTCCTTCCTGCTTTCCTTTCTTATTTGTTTCTTTCTTCGGCAGTTGTTCACTGAATATTTATACGCCAAACTTTCTGCCAGTTCTTGAGTGTATAACACCGAACAAACTGAGTAGACCTTGTATCACTAAGTTTATATTCATGTGGGGAGAAAAGGACAACAAACAAATAACTAACAGAAGGTAGAAAGGGCTGTGCAGAAAATTAAAACAAGTATGTGATATATGGGTGACTACCTTAGTTTGGATGGTCAGGAAACGACTCTTTGAAGAGATGAAATTTAAACTGAGACCTAAATAACAAGAAGGAGACAGCCATGTTAATCAGAGGAGAAAGCATATTAGGCAGAGAAAACAACTGGCTAGAAGGAGCTTGAGTTTTGCTTGAGAAAAAGAAAGCCCAGTGTGCCTGCAGTTTAGTGGACAAGGAGGAGAGTGGTGGAGATAAGGTGGGAAACTGGCCAGGTAGGATCTGAGGCCCAGGTAAAGAGCTTTATTTTAATCTAAATGAGATAGGAAGCCATTAGTGGGCTTTAGCAGAGAAGTGATATTATCTAATGTAACTTTTTTAAAGAATTCATTTTAGCCAGAAATTAAAGAAGAAATTTTAAGTAAGTAGAAGCAGGAAGACAAATTCGTTAAGTATACAGAGGTGCAATTAACAGTTGATAGAGACTTGGAGTCTGAGTCTTAGACCATGCTACTCAAACTTCAGATCACCTGGCAGTCGTGTTCAAATGCAGATTGTGACTTGGGTTTGGGGTGGGATCTGAGATTCTGCATTTCTTACAACACTACAGGTTATGCTGATACACTGAAAAGCAAGAACTTAGGTAGGATAGTTATCATGGAGAGAGCAATATATATCATACAGTACCTGCTCTCTGTCCACTTTCTGTGAGATCTTATTCTCCACCAGAATAATCACAATGCTGATAATCTACGTCAGATAATATAGTAAAAGCTAAACTTTAATTCTGTAAGAATGACTCTAATGGTGGGAATTCATGAGTGGAAGGGATATATTAGGGCAGATGGATTCTCTGGGTTAATCTTAATGACAATAATTAATTATGCCAACACGTAAGAATGACTCATTTGATTATATTAGTTATGATTTTACTGGAAAGATCAATGAATGTTTGAATAAATGATGAAAGCGTTCTCAATTCAAATTTTAACTCATTTATTATTTTCAACTTTTATCCTAAATTTTATACCTTGAAGTGATTTTACTTAATGTGTTATCAAATAGGAGAAAGAAAAAACGTAAGGTTTTAGTTTCCCTTTACTTACCCTGTTTCATATCTCTGAAAGGCCAACCAATAGACGGAAACAAAACATAGTGGAAAGAAAGATACAAAAATGGATTTTTTCCAAAATCAATTCCAGATCAAAAATTTTCGTGATTAAATAATTAAACATTATCTTCTATTTTATATAAATGGTGAAATTGCATTTGCCTGATTGAATTCTCAGGTCCTTCTTTATGAGACTAACTGATGTATTGATTTTCATGCTTGTTTAGCATGAATAATAAAAAAAACGGAGAATTTATAACTTTTAAAGAATTTTTTGGTTACATATGATTCTTGTGAGATACTTTCATTTATTCAATTAATATTTTTTATGTAAAAACTTTGATATTGGTTGAGTAAATACATATGTAACAGATAGGGATTATTAACATTTAGGTGCGTGAACTGCATATAAATCTTGACTATTGCATGCTTTATCTTGTCTTTTTTGTTGTTGTTTCATTGTTCTCTTGATTTTTTCCTAATTATATTATTTTGTGGAAAGTTGTGTTCAATGTTGATATTTGTAGCAATTTAAAAATCCATGTCCAGAAATGTGCCAATTTATAATTTAAATGCATAATTATTTATTTGACTATCATCCTTATTTTCTATTCCGTTACCACATGTCATCACATTTGTGAAATTGTCAAAACTATGTTCTTCATAACTGTAAATATATTTTTATATTTCTACTTCTTTTACATTTTGTTGAAACTGCTAAAAGACAGAAAGAAGAGAAAAAATAAAATGTTAGAATTTACTTGGTAACAGGTTTATGCATTTTTAAAAGTTATTAGATAAAAATACTCTGAATCCCTGAGGACTTTTATGACAATAATAAGCAATGAAAATGTATTTTCTTCATAAATGACAAATCTGCAAGTAATCATTTTAACATTTTTATCCAATGGTACCCCCTCAAGCCATGCTTCTGACTTATTCTTATGAAGAAATTTTAAGAACTTCTAAGGACCTAATGTTTTTATTTTCCTTTGAGTAGATCCTAGGAAGCATATATCTTTTCATATTAACTGGAACCATCATCTCATAACAATGGTCTTACTTCATAAATGCTATTTTTTCAGATTTTCAGTCTCATTGTTATACTCACCAGTAATTGTTAATCAGGCATGTTAGAAAGTTACTCTTTATAATAACATACTATATCTCAATTTTTATGGAATGGGCAAACAAGGGAAGATGATAATAGGTACTGCACTGATTGAAAAGGAAGGCTTAACTTTAAAGATCGGAGATGAAAATGGGTTTGTGTGTAACTGATTTCCCCAAATGGTTACCAGAGCTAATTATTTTACCTGTGAATGAGATGTTCACAGTGATTGTGATGTTTGTGACTTTTAAATCTTTTTCCTTGTTAAAATATTTTGAAGATCTAGACTTTCTATTTGTGTTCAAAGCTGGTGCCAAAGTGGACTCCTCTGCCTTTGGAGTATGAAGTATGATCCTATGTTAGAGACATTTTTATCTTGTTCAGAATTATTTCAGGGCATTTTCACCCACTTTTGCAACAAGCTGCTTCCCTTGCATGTAGTTTTCTAGAGCATATGGCTGCCCTGCTGTGCACAGAATGAAATCACACAATTAAGCTTTATAATTTTAGGAAGAGCAGAACCTTCATATATGGCAGAACAGCATGGTGTTAGGTTTGGGGTGCATTGCATAGAATATTTTTCTCTTCATAATTGTGTCATTTGAATTCTGCATCATGGACTATTGCTTTTTAGTGTTGGTGTTGATTTGTCTTTGTTTAAAATATTCCTCAAATGGCAGTTCTTCATAATACCAAATGGGATTAAAGTGATAGAAATTTCTAGATTGATTTTATCCAGAGCCCAGAGAGCGTAGAAATCTCTGATTTAGTAGGCTTACATTAAGGAAAAAAAAAAAGTTCATCAAGTCTTCTGAACCTTCCCATTAGAAAGGAATGGAGCCAAAGATGATTTTACTAAAAAGACTACATGATGATTTGAATTTCATATAGCAGTTGGTTTTTCTACATCTTTTGTATTAATCTATTCACACTTTTAGAATAAAGTATTAAAATTCTTCAAGCTGTAGGATTATACTTGGCACTATCAGTAAATAATGTCTTTATTCAATATTAAATTCAGTTAATGAAGCTAAGTCTGCTCTGTACTAAAGTAAAACATGCTTACAGTCATATTGTTGACTGCTTAAAATTTTATATTAGCTTTACATTAAAAAGAATAAATGAAAATATGATGTACTAATCCTATCTATATGTGGTTTTCCATGATAAATACTTGGGAGTTCTGGTTGAATATATGGAATGCTATTATTCATAGTCAGGTGGTGGTGTAGATGCTAGGATTGAAGTTTCAGAGTCAAACAAATGAGTGCATTTTACTAACGTGTGCATAACCTTGGGCAATCTACTTAGCCCTTCTCTACTTTTACATCTGTAGAAAGGAGGCAAATAATCTCATTTTGAATGGGTATTTTGTGGCTTAAATAAGACAGTAGGCATAGAGAATCTGTACTTTAGACACACAACCAATAAATGATACTGCCCCCTTCTGGAGCATCTATGAGAAGAAAATATGCACTAGCTATATAAAAATCTCATAAGGTAAAGATACCTGAACAAATTAAGAAAACAGCATAGGGTTTTAAATTTCTTAGGTAGCTAATTTCCTTAGAAATAAAATGTATAGTTTAATGCAATATTGATAGAGAATAATGGAAACAACTGATACATACAGCTCTATTTAACACTATTCATATTGATCTCATATATAAGTTATACCTAAGTAATGTGTACCATTCAGTTCATCTCAAGTTTCTAATAGCCCCATATTTTTTTCTTGCCAGTTTTACTTCGATATAGCCAACTCTCTTAACTTTATTTTTATCTCTATCCTTGTGAATTTACTATGCTTCTTGGGGTGATAATTGGTAGAAAAGAGCATACATGTGTGATCTAGATCTTTAAAACATTCCCTAGGAAACAAGTAAGCAACCAATGGTAGAATGATGAGCAACAGCTGCCCCTATTTCTACTTAGATATTATTGTTTGAAGTATAAGAGTAGTCATGGACAAATTAAGAGATGTTTAATATAGTACCTGAAAAATCAAATCTCTAATCATTTCCATGTACCAGTGGTATATCCATCAGAGTCTGTTGGGAGACAATGGAACATGGGTTAATTCAAGAAGGGCTTACTTACAAAAGGATTATTTCTAACTGATTGGATATAAAGGAACCACAAGGGATCATGCTGTAACTTAGGATAGTAGCAGCTAGGCTGTTGCCATTCCCGACCCTTTGGGACAGAGAGAGAAATATGTATCAGTCTGGCATGAAAGGAATAGTGACCAGTTAAGGGTCCTAGTCAACTCCAGTCAACCCAATGGTGAGGTGCCTTGTGGAATAATCCCCATCTTACTTTCCTCCCTCCCTCCATCCTCCTGCTGGAATTTTCAAGAAAATAAGGGAGTCTGTTGATAGAATCTAGTGCTTCACAAATTAAAATGTTCATAAGAGTTACCTGGGGATCTTGTTAAACTGTAAATCCTAATTCAATAGGTCCAGGGTGGGGTTTGATAGTCTGCTTTTCTAACCAAACCCCCAGTGATGCCAGTGCTGCTACTGCAATGTCACAATTTGTGTAGCAGGAAATAGCTTATCAGATCAACCTTCTGTACAAAGAACAAGGAGGGGAATGGATCTGGAAAGGTGTATGGGCAATATAGAGCATAGATGAGTTATGAGGAGTGTTTTGCTGTCTTCACTAGCCATGAACTTAGCAGCATAACCCTGCATCAAAGTCACCTGTCAAAGCCCACCTATGCTTGTTTTTAATAGAATCCAGGTAGTGATACCAAGGCTTCTGGTGATGAGCTTGGATAAAATATAATAATCTGAAATCAAAGGGATGAGGAAAATATTATCTATTAAAGTTACTTATTAAAGTAATAGCATTTTTCTGAGTTTTTTATTTGGAATTATTTACTGTACTAATGAAGTTTGTAGTGGAATAATATATTCCACTGCCCTCAGTCTAATGATATTCATTAACTGTGGTTGCAGTTGCTTCTTTCCCAGTTAGGCTCATATTAAAAGGCATTATAGTGTATATAAGTGATCTCTGATGTTGAGTATAAAACAAATATGTGATATAAAATTTCTTTGTTTATTTTGAGTAAGAATTTTTTTAATAAACCTGTAGGTATATTTTTGTTGTTGAGATTGTTTGATAAGTTTTGCCTAATTTCCGTATTCTCTAAGGCATCCATGTGAAAACCAGGGCCATCTTAGGCATCCTAAAAAAAAAAAAAAATTGAATGTTATCATTTTTCATGTTACATTTTATAGTGAAATTATCTTTGGTAAAATTAATTTATGAAAAAAGAACAGAAATTCTAAACAAAACAACAGAAAACCATTTCCATTCAAAAGAATATGATATTTCAAAACTAAAAAGAGCCTAAGAGAATGAATGAATTGAGTGGATCTTAATATTTAACTGTAGGATGAAAGATAAAAATGTTAGTTCATTTGAAGCTGTCAGAAAATGAGGATTAAAACTTAATTAAAGTCTGAGACAGGTTTAAAAGTATCTATGAACCATACCAAAGGTAACTTCTCCCATATGGTGACTTTCATTATGCCTGTTATAAGAATCCCTAAAGAGAATATAGAAATTCCACATTTTTCATAGAATCCTGACATTTTACAACATACCGTAACTGCAAGACCTGTCAGGCCAAGCATTGCGAGTGCATCTGCTGGTGTCTACATAAATGTTACGGATTCCTGAATTTGTTCCACTTCTGGGAGGGAGGAAAGTCCATATACAAATTTTAGTATCTTTAGCCAATAATTCAGTTGTGTGATTTTCAACCAGTTCTTTAGTCCATCCACTGTCTTAAATAAAAAGTAACAAAATTAATTCAATCTAGAAGACCTGTGAAAATTAACAAATTGGTTTTATAAAATATGATTTCTCCATTTCACACTTGCCCCTCTGTTCAGTTTTCCAGGTAAAAAAAATTACTCTATTTTTCAGTCTGAAGTGGTTGAAAAATAATATTCCAAACATTTAGTGTCTACACTGATCTCATTACAACTTTGAGACCTTGACGCTTCAGAATCTTCTTTTGTAAAAGTGAAAATGATACTGTTACAAGAATACTTTAAAATATGCTGAATAACTATCCATATATTCATAAAAACTAATATGATTATATAAAGATGTTTCCATACTTTCATACTAAATTTACTATTTTGGTCAGAGGATTTGGGGAAGTTTCTAACTTTATATTTAAAAAATTAAATTTAAGTTAGAAATCCAGGATGATTTAATTGTATGCCATCCCTACACAGTGAAAAAGACGTAATACAAAATAATTGAAAAGTTTTTAGTATTGCATCACCAATTGGAATGGCTTCTGAAACTGACTAGATCTTAAAATTGTAACTGGTAATAACAATAACAAAAATAACATTTACTGAACTCTTGCGAAGTGTCAGTTTCCTGAAATTATTGTAGAATTTAAGCATGACTGTAAATTTTCTTTCAGCTGAAAATGGGTCATTATATAAATTTTGTATTTATACATTGTATATGCAAGAATAAGTGCTAGCCAAAAACTAGCGTGATAGCATAAATAGAAGTTTAGGATTTAAAAAAAATATTAGACTATCTGAAGCATGTTACTTATCTCTACTGATTTTGAAAAGGAAGACTACAGTAGATTTTAATAATAAAATTGAATATATATCATTTCTTACTAAATTTAATTGGTCAAATTCCATCATTTAAAATTTTTGGATCATGCATAGCCCTAATATGTAAGTGTCTACAAATGAATTTTTGAAAAATGAATTTTTCAGTGCTTTTGAACATATTTTGTTGCTATTTTTCTCATCAAATAGTGGCCAGTATAATTTCTCTTATTTTAATATATTGTGAAATATTTTTCACAGATTCATGAGCCTCTTGCTAATATGCTGTTGAATTTATTATATTTTTTTACTCTATAATCCAGAAACATGATCTAATTGCAGTATACTCTAATCGTTTTTTAAAATTCTACTTCAGTAACATTTATAAAGCAAACATTATTTTCTCGGAAATTCGTGTCCAGTGAGAAACCTTATATGAAAGATGGTAAAGTAGACACCACAGGAACAGTACCTAACTTTTATTCTGACATCAGTATAGTTTCTTGATGTTATTTCTAAGGATGATACAGAAGGAGTGACCATTGAGCAGCCTCGATGCTAAATATGTTCTGAAGAAGTATTTTGTTCTGTCAGTGCAGGGTGTAGGAAAAAAAGTCTTAAATTTTAACATTTTTAGGCCTGTAACATGGAGCCACCATTTACTTTTAAACGAACAAATGAAGAAAATTTATCCTTGTAACACAGTTAAATACTTTTATAATCTCTAGGGGCAGGCCTGGAGGCATAGTGGTAAAGTTCATGTGCTCCTCTTCAGTGGCCCAGGATTCACGAATTCGGATCTCGGGCATGGACCTACATACTCCTCATCAAGCCACACTGTGGCCCCTCCCACATACAAAATAGAGGAAGATTGGCAGAGATGTTAGCCCAGAGACAATCTTCCTCAAGCAGAAAGAGGAAGATTGGCAACAGATGTTAGCTCAGGGACAATCTCCGTCACCAAAAAACATTTAAACAAAACCAACTCTCATAATCTCTAATCCCATTTTAATCTTTGAGATAGAATTGAGAATTCTGATTACATTAGTCTTTCCTTCTTCTTTTCATCTAATTCTATACCTAAATACTTAAGAATAGTTGAATGAATCTCTTAGAAATGAATAGAGATGTTAAACAACTTGTCCCATGTCTTATGGGACCAGAACACAGGTCTCCCAGATCCTAGTCCAGTGAGAAAAATGCCACAAATCACACACTGTATTTTAACACAGTCCTGACCTGGAATAAAATTCCTAGTCAGTGATTGATTATATTTCTTAGTACCCACGTAAATGAATCTACTGTCAATAGTGAGATGTGCCATATTGTCAAAAACTAATTCACACACACATATACATTAGTTTTAATAACCAAAACCAAAACTAAAGGAAGTTATTTTCTTATTAGTATAGTTTATTTATTGAGTATAAGGAAAAAGTAAAGGTAATAATTAATTCAAAATAAAAAGTAGGAATTATACTTCCAGGTATCATGATATTAAACACAGCACAAAAAAGTGAAAGACATTATTGTACATTTAAAAAGTTAAAATGAGCAAAAATAAACACCAAAAAATGAATAAGATACAGGACTTACTTTCTCAGAAGAAATTATTTTCCTTTTCAGAAGTTATCATAATCTGATTTAATCTCAATAATGCAGCTACTGCCACTTGCAAGATAAATTTTCAAAATAAATACTACAAATTTGGAAGATTAAGATAATAAACAAAATATTGCATTTGTTTTATCTTTATTATTGTGTTAGAATACAATCTAAGAAAATGAAGGGGATTTCTGGATGTTCTGGTAACATTTAATAGATAAGGCCATCGTTCTACAAGAGTTCCATACAAATCTGAAGCAATTTTTTTTTCCAATGAAAAAATGTTCCATTCACTAATACTGAACATGTCTGTTTCTTCTTTTTCAAAGATAAATGTTCTGTAAAATAACAGATTTTCACTGTATACACATAGCAACGAAATAGAATAAAAACTTGGGGGTATATGACTTTTGAGATTATGTAGTGAAGAGTCGATCAATTTTCACATACGGAACTTGAAGCCAGGAGATGTTTTATGACTTTAAGTTTTAGAAGCTCATTGATAGAGGGACTGTTTAAAGGTCTCTTCCAAACCTCCAACTGACAGTTGAATTTCCTCTATCACCTCTGTGTAATATGATCAGTTTCCATAATGTTAAAGACTGGTAGCAACACTAAATACTAAATACTACCTCCCAACCTATTTTCTTCCAGTAATACCACATGTTCTCAGGTTACACTAACAAAGATTCTCTAACATAAAAATAAAGTCGCATGCCATTTTCCACAAAGAAAATGTTGATATTTGAAATAAAGTCAAACTCTTTATCCGTATATGTGCACTTTAAGTTATAATATAGTTAAGTTTTATATGTTATAACTTAATTTCAAATAAGTGACTTTAGCTGATTAACATGGAAGTTAGATGAGGTTTAAGTAACATCAGTCACGATCGTTTTTGTGTAAGTTTTTAAATGCAATTTAGAATTCAAATTGATGTTGAAGGTAACACAACAATGATTGATCTGGAAAATACTGTCATGATAATTCCCTACAGTGGTTTAAAACTACTTTAACAAAGATTACAGAAACAAATGGTTTTCCTAGTGTCCAGGGCTTACAATTAAACAAAGATGGATTTTGTTGTTGGCCTAATATAGTCTTTTCTACCAGACCTTTCCCATATTATATAATATTTCCATTATGCGAAAAAAAAATATTTTTTTAGGTTAAACTGAAAAAGCAGTAAATAACAATAAAAAGGAAGAAAAATTGTTTAGCATGTGAAAAGCAGAAGAAAACAGAGGAAATGGATCTTTGTGCTTGTGTCTACATGTCTTGCATATAGTGAAATTTGTTAAAAATTTATTAGAGCATGCATAGATTTTATGTATTTAAAAATAGTCAGTTTTACACGTGAAAGTACTTCATTTTGAACGTTTATTCCCCTATTACTTCCTCCTTTTCTAATTCATAATTAATAAAGGAAATTGTCCCAACAAAATGTCTTTAATTAAATGAGCCAGAATTTACAATATTGCATTTATTCATTCAATCATAGACTCGTACAACAAGTACCACATGAGTTAAAATACTATTCCTGCCTTTGAGAAGCTCACAGTACAGTGGAATGAATTGACACAAACAACACACTTTTAATATTTCCTTAACCTGTACAAAAGGCCGCAGCATATTTTAACTTATCTCCATGATGAAATGAGCTTTACATGCTTATTACTGAAATATACTTGTTAAAAAGATCAGATTTTGGGCCAGCCCTGTGGTGCAGTGGTTAAGTTGGGTGTGCTCCACTTCGGCAGCCTGCATTTGGATCCTGGGCGCAGACCTACACCATTCGCCAGCCATGTTGTGGTGACCTGCTTACAAAATAGAGGAAGATTGGCACAGATGTTAGCTCAGGGCTAATTTTCCTCAAAGCCAAAAAAAAAGGGAAGATTGGCAACAGATGTTAGCTCAGGGTAACTCTTCCTCAGCAAAAAAAAGAAAAAAGATCAAGTTAATTTTGTAAGTTAAATGTGGCCACTAGAAGAACTATTACTTGATGGCATGTGGTATTTAATGCATATACCTTGTAATATATAATATTTTAATATTTTAATAAATTTGCAAGTTTATATTTTTATGGTATACTTGAGATTTGACATTTAGGTTTAGAGTAGACTCTTTCAATTGGTATTTGCACTATTTGTCTTTTCAATTTATTCATAAAGAAATATACAATCTGTGTTCTTTCTGTTGAAATTATAAAAAGATCTAAAGTATGTGTTTACTGTTTAACATATTTTAAAGTTTTTTGTGAACTTAAATTTTATATTATGATCCATTCACCCTTTTTATCTTCTAAAATGGATATTCTCTTGGCCTTCCATCTTCTGCATCTGTATTACAATTATTGTACTTTCAAAATATTTAGGTTTCTTTCCTTCAATTTAAATTTACAAATAGATGCTTAAAAAAAAAAGGCTTAGGTCCCTTTAGAACCAGGAAGCTATTTAGAACTCCTTGGTCTGAGGTGACAGTTTCTTAGCTAGGTTTGTCCTTGACCTCATCCAACCAAATAATCAAGTTCAGATATAATGTTACAAGCATGTTACATAAACCTGCCCTTTCTCCAAAGGCACACACACACACACCCCTTCCATAGTTCTCATCATCCTTATTCCTACTAACATTATAGAACTGAGCTTTTTGACCCTTTGGACTTTTCTTCTTCTTCAGTTTTCTCCTTTGTGTTTATAATCTTTTCATTTATTTTTTCTTTATCCTTTAAGAGATTTATGTTAAAACTACAATGGAATATTCAGACTTATTTGTAATACTTAAAGTCAAATCTTAAAATGAGGAGAAAAGTAGAGGTAGAATTCCTGCTTCTAGTTCATGTTTGGATTGGGAGAATCTAGAATTATTCCTCAAAATACAAAATGCAAATTTGGTTTAAAAGAATTTTAAGATAGCAGGAAAATTCACAAGTGGCAGAACTAAATTTAGAGTAGTTGAATACTTCAGCAGAACTAAACTTTATCTTACCATTGGGGTGGGGATGTGGAAGAGAATTACAACAAAGAGAATAACTTGAGAGAGATGTAGTCATTCTTTCACTATAAATAAAGGAGCACAGATAAAGAATCTCAGAACTATGAAGAGACTGAGCAGTTATGTAGTCCCAGCTTCTTATTTTAAGAGAAAGGACCAACTCATAATTGCTAAGAATCAGATCTCTTAAATCCTACTCCACTGATCATTTTCCTCTTTTTTTATGTGTAGTATGTATAGATAGTTCATAACTATATATTCCAGTAAACCATCAGACCCTATCTCTACTTTTCTACTTTTGAAGGTATTAACAAGAAAAAAAAAAACACAAAAATCACCTTAAAATGTTTCAAAACCAATAAAATATGCATAATTTGAACTAATTGGGCAAAATGTCAGAATTAGTGAAATGATCATTTTAAACTTTTGAACAAAAATTTGTTTTTCTTTTTTCAAATTCATGGCATGAACAAACCTGATTGTCTACTGTTTCAGGCTATCATGCCTACCTATAAACCTCATAAAAAGCAATATGTAAAAAATTCTAAATTATAATTGAGGAAGTTAAATATATCCTTTGCATTCTTGTTCATGTTGGTTTTTTCCAAAGAAAATAATTTGGGTCTCAGATCAGATTGTATGACATTTTTTAATTAGTGGGGTTTCAATTAAAAAGATTTTCTTTGATTACCTTGATGTCATTAAAAATTTAAAGTCTCCTGAACTACGTTTATCACTTTCACAAATACAAAGCAACCATAGTTAATCAAATAATTTATACTTAAATGGAAATAATTCTTTTCCTTCATTGAAAATACTTGAAAAAATGTTTTAAAAATGTTTCAAGTAACTTTGTTGAATTTATATTTGTTTTTTTGGGCAAATCCAGTCATATCTATTTTAATATAGTGCACAATGAAATATACCATAATAGCAAAAATAGTAGCAAGGTATTTTAGGTGAACTCTAAATAGTTGTAATTCACTTTCATAAATTTTGTATGATATGGACTGACATCAATCATAGCGTCAAAAGTAATGATTATGAAAGGAAATGATTATTGGCAGAAATACTAAAATGTATTTTAAGTTTTTACAATCATGCCACTTTCTTAAATGTGCTCTAACATTTCAGTTAGGCTAAATTACCTAAAAAATAGTTTATTTTAAAAACCAAGTTCATTAAATGCTTCCCACTTTTATAATGTCTCAATATTTTTATTTTCTAGTTTAATTTATTCCACAAACTTTGATGAATTCAAGTGGTATGATAAATGTTAGCTTTTTGCTCTTATATAAAAACTTGGATAATATTAAAAAATATCTATACGTATATGCAGGATTCTCCCTAAAGAACACTTAAAATCCTTCTTTACTGCTTGGTATTTTATTACTTAGTGATTATATTGCTATTTCTTCTTTTTTATTTTATTCTGGATACTCTGTATCAGGCTTAAGAAAGCAGTTTCTTTAACTTGCATAATTCCATGCTAACAAAATTTGTTAACTTGAATTTCATTTAAAATTGTATATCCTGATACATGTTTTTGTTTGTTTTCTTAACTAGTGAAAAAGGCCATAGATTTTAAATCTAGAGGATTTAAATTGTTTCCAGGGAAAGACAACAGCAACAAGTTTTCTATCTGTGAGTGTACTCCTTTTTTGTTACTTTCTCTAGTGCAAGAGTGAAGTTTGTGCTGTCTGTGTTGTTTGTGTATGTTTTATAAAAATGTTTGTGTATTTACCAAATTAACTGCATTAATATCTGTATAACATGCATGATTATTATTCAATATTTTCTGGTATTTAAATGCGTGTTGAGTTAATGGATTAATGTGATAAGCTCCCAAGCTCAGATTGCTTGAAAATGTAAAAGAAACTTTTGATCTAGTGTGTTAACATTCTAGTTTTGTGATTCTAGGATGTGAGATTTAAAAAGATGAGTATGAGGCCAGCCTGGTGGCATAGCAGTTAAGTTCACACACTCCACTTTGGCAGCCCAGGGTTCGCTGGTTTGGATCCTGGGTGCAGACCTACACACCACTCATGAAGCCGTGCTGTGGCAGGCATCCTGCATATAAAAAATAGAGGAAGATGGGCACAGATCTTAGCTCAGGGCCAATCTTCCTCAGCAAAAAACAAACAAACAAACAAACAAAAAAGGATTGGCAACAGATGTTAGCTCAAGGCTGAGCTTCCTCAAAAAATAAAATAAAGAAAAAAGAAGAATGAAATTCATGGTTTCTTGTAGGAATTTTTGTTTGAACATCTCTAAATTTCCCCATAATTATTTTTTAAGGAAAAAATTTGAGTTAATTTATCCAAACCCCTTAAGTCTATAGTCCTTTTTTGTTTTCTTTTGAAAATCTCATGCAATGGCCTGAAATATAAATATACTTATATGCAGCCCCAATACACAATTTTACTTAACATTCAGGGATTTAGAGATCTTCTGAAGTTCATCCATGAATCTCAGATTAAGAATCACTGAATTAGAGCATTCATCTGTATTATCATAAATGAACATAAAGTCAAGTCTCTGGAGAGCTATGCATTTTTGTAGTATAAATCAACAGCAATTTATAGAAATTCCCTGCCTTACTGTTCATACAGATACATGTTATAAATTTGGAAAGAATCCATTCATGATACATCTGACTTCTAAAATGACATATTGACAGTAAATAAGATTATTGTAAATAACATTATTTTTTTTAACAAGAGTATATTTTTAGCATCATTATTTTTATTCAATTCAAAATCCTCTAATGAAATGAGTTTATAATTATTTAGCAAAAATCATTCATTATAAGGGTGGCTCCTTGGCTGAGTGGTTAAGTTTGCAGTCTCCACTTCGGCTGCCCAGATATTCACAGGTTCGGATCCTGGGTGGGGACATGGCACTGCTCATCAGGCCATGCTGAGGTGTTGTCCCACATAGCACAACCAGCAGGACCTACAACTAGAATATACAACTATATACTGGGGGGCTTTGGGGAGAAAAAAAATAAGAAGAAGAAAAAATAAAAGATTGACAACAGATGTTAGCTCAGGTGTCAATCTTTAAAAAAAATATCATTCATTCATTGTAGTTATATCAGAAAAGGATTTTACTTACATGTGTATTGACTTGTATATATATAAAAAACAGTAAATGACACAAATTGAGCAGTTACATCAATTATCAAGAAAGAAATTTGAGCCTATATGTTATCAAATATTTTAAAATATGATTTTTACATTTTGTTAGATTTGAGAATACTAAAGCAAAATTAGGAGATATCAATAGTAAATCATAGATCAAATTGGGTTACCCGTTTGGAAAGCACTAAACAGTTCATTTCAAAGTATTTAGCTCTATAATTATGATTTCTTGTTTTATTTTTTGAGTTGAAAATGTATTTTCAATATTGATACTGTCTGTTTTTATTAAAAAAAAAATAATGCTGCAGTATTATTTTCATATATTAATTGTTTGATACATTTTGGAGAGAAAGACATTTTCCTATAATAGAAAATATGAACAAAAAAGTTGTCAGATGAAATTATTCTGACACATTAAACTTCCTCCTGCAGCATGAAATAAAAGTTAGATGTTTGCAGACTTAACTATTAGGTTTACTACCTTTTTTCCTAATGTTTTTGTCTTCCCAATATACTTATTTTGGAGTTCTAGGTAGAAATTTATAAGCTATGGCTGTTGCACTCTTTCCTTATTTTTGCTACACAGATGTTATTTAGTATGCTGCATGCTTCAGACTTTCAGGTGTCCTGGGAAATTCAGGGTCTTTATACTAAAATATCTAATTTGTATCATAGCATTGAGACATATGTTACTCTCTATACTTGGTATATTGCCTGACTGTACAAATATATTACTTTCATTGTTCTTATATAGGGGCTATGAGGGTGAACAAGAAAAGGAATTTAGACATAATAGTGTATCTGTGGGAAAAAAAATTTGAATTTTTAAAAATATTTATTTAAAGAATATTTGCTTTAAAATCGTCAGGAGAAAAGTTAATGAATCAAAAATAGTTAACCATGAAGCAAAAAATGTTAGTTTACTTCGTAATTTTAAAACGAAATTTGCATTTATCCATTACATTTATGTAAAAGATAAAAAATACTCTTGTACCTTTTTGTTTTTAGTTTTGAACATAAATAGTACCACTTCAACTGACACAAATTATTTTTACCAATTTTTTTATAGTCACAAAATAACAAGCCATTATTTTAAATTTAATTTGATTATAATTTTTTCAAATATTTAATATCTAGTGTTAAGAATATATTCTCTATAGTTGTCTATAGAAAAGAGTTATATTGTTTTAATTTTTATCATTATTATATGTCTATTATCAAGTAAGCATTTAGGTCTTCTCTTTGATATCATTGATTTAACACAGGGTCAAATAATTTTAAAATTAGACCATTTTATCTGACATTTACCTTTCAAATGAAAAAATAAAGAAATAAAGCTTGTGTTCTTTGAAAAAAGAACCAGTCGGTTCTATTACTGGAACTGCCAGAAGTGAGCATAAGTGTGGAGGACGTGAACTACACACATTGCTAAAGCATGTCTACCCTCAATAGCAGCTTTAAAGTTTATCTAAGAAACAAATTAACAAGAGATTCAGGAAACTGAAGTAGTGTTTATGGGGAGCAATTGGTTTTTATATTTTAAACAAGGTTTTAAGCAAGTTTTATATAAATAAACAAGTTTTTATATTTTAAAATGTGTTGAACTTAGTGAACTAGTTGTCTTGCCAACTTTTCTACTAGTCTATTCTAGAATATTAAAGTGGAATTATAAAGAAACTGAGAGTTTCCCATAATGTATTGATTTTTTTTAATTTTGTCTTCAAATTCATACTTTCCTTCATTCATATTATCCATTCAGTCCACAATTCTATTTGGACTACTCCATGGCAGCAGCATGCTAGGCTAAGAAGGTAAAAGAGTGAGTAAAATACAGTCTCAGCTGGCAAGGATCCAATATTTTATTGGGATGCTAAATGAGTTAAGAGGCAACTCTGTGGAACATAAAGTTAGTATGAAATAACATTCTGTCAACATCAATGATGTTTGAGTTCAAAACAGGATCCAAAAGCACTGTATTTTATAACATGGAAAAAGATTTTAAAATCTAATATAAAAAAATCTAAGAAAGATAGCAATGTAACCAGCTAGATGAGGTCATGTAGAGATGATTTTTAGTGAAAATCTACATGTTTTACTTTTAGAGTAGATTATGTGCTATATAAAAGCAAAAGCTTCAGAAAACTTGGTTATACTAACAATATTATATTTTGATGTTGGCTAATTGTATAGTGTTTTCAAGCTAGAACATACAATAATAGGGTAAATTAAGATTCCTGTAGCATGTTTTATAAATGCATATACTAAAGACACTTCAATGTTATAAGAAATGGCAATTCATTCAATTTTTAAAATCCTATAAATTCTGCCCTCTCTTTTTTCCACTGCTTTGTGGGGAAAGGGACTCCTGTTGCATAGATAATAATAATAATAATAATAAAATATCCTTAACAATCAGAGCAAAAAGAGTATTCTCCATAGTGATGCTCTCTTCAAAAGGCAGCACCTTGTCCATGTAATTAAACTTTTAAAGAACATTCATGTTCTCACCACTCTGCAAGTTACTATTCAAAATAAAAGAAATAAAAGTGATGTCTGTCCAGTTGCTGGAATGGCATTATGTAGTGAAAGCAGCTGATTGAATGAATACTAACTTTATTCGAATGTCTTGGCATCACTAGCTGTGGGAAATTATGAACTATCTAAATATCAGAGAAGAGACTATATACTTTATTCTTTATTTTGAATGTTTTTAATTAAAGAACATTAAGTAAATACATGTATCATGCAGAAGCTCTCCTGTTATCTTTACATTTTAAATTAGGAAGTCTTTCTCCCATTGCAGATGTCCAAAAACAGTGGTTTAAAGGACACTTCCAAATAGATGAAAATCGTTTGACGATTAAAATAGTAGGAAATGGGATTAAGTAAAAATGGTAAAAATTATAAATATGCTCTACACTTTAAGATAAAATGTTTGGAAAAGTGTTTTTAATTTTAATTAGTGATGCCATTTTGCCTTGCTGAGCTTTCTGGACAGAATGTAGGGCTCACAGGTTGAGATTAGAATTTCTTGAATCAGTCTGTCAAGGTTTAAACCTAGACTAAGGCACTAACTAGCAATGTGACTTTGGGAACATTTTTTAACCTCTCCATGCCTCAGTTTCTCCACTTGTAGGAAGTGGTTAATAATAGGAACTACGCTTAAGATTGTTGTGAAGATTCAGTGAGTTCATCCATGTAAATGATGTAGAATAGTCCCTGACACATAGTACTATGTACGTGTTAGCTATTGTTAAAATTCATAATAACCTAGGTTTACTTTTTGAGGCAATGATGATGATGAAATGGAAAAACATGAATTTTTTATTTTTTTATTTTATAATATATATCTGTATTGTATTCAAAGACAGACCACTTCTAGATTAACCTATAATCTGTGTTATACAGTAGAAGATAATAAAATAGGTAAACCTTGGTCATGCTACCTCCTTTCTTTATCTTTATCCCATGTTAAAATTTAATAATATGTACTACTCTTTATAATATGCTAAAACAGTTTAAAAAATAAATATAAAATTGCCCATGTTATATAAAAAGAGAAAATAGAATAATCTGGAAGAAAATGAATGATTATCTTTTGCAAAAAGGAGATTTGACTGAGTCTTGAAAATTAGATAGGCTTTTGATAGCTAAAGGGGAAGAAAGGGAAAACGGGGAGACATGGAGAAAACAGAAATAAAACATGGAGTGAGCATGGCTAGCCAGTAAAATTGCAGAACAATGCAGAATCTGTTGGACTTGAGTTATGGATGCATCTTGGGGAGTAGTGGGAAATATAACTGATATACTAGAAATCTAAAATCATAGAAGATTTGAACGGTAATAAAAATTGTCTAGTACTCAAGGTGGATCGGAGTGAATGATAATGGAGTCACAAAAACATCAGTGATTAGGTGAGAGCATGCAGATGAGAGGACAATGGGAATTTGGGTGGGATTATCTAGTAGGTCATTGAAGGAACAAGAAAGGAGCATGGAAAAGATGAAAAAATCATAGCTTGGAGGTTGTTAGCAAAGAAGGAATTTTTCAAGCCATGAGGGAAATATGAAATACGGAGAACTGTGATTTAATTGTCCACCATATGTGATATCAGGCAAAGTAAGAGAGTGGCCCAAAAAGCCCACAGAAAAGTAAAGAGGAATTACAAACCAAGTCAGCAAGGCAAAAAATGCAAAAACATCACATGCTTTACATGGATCAATGAATATGTAGTAAAGTTGGCAATAAGGTTATTGTTGGAACTGTTTAGGAAACTGATTTTTATGGAATGAAGGACACAAATGCAAAATTTCATATCTAATTGAAAATACGACAACTTTACCAGAGTCATGACTGTTGGTCCGTCATGTGCTATCTGACAAATCAGTTTGAACATGTTGACCACTCCGAAGTAAATGATGCAGGGATCCAGTGGTTCTCAATGTTGACTTTATGTTAGAATCACTTTAAGGATTATTAAAAAAAACAAAAACAAAACAAGCAACAACACTGATGCAGGGGCTCCCAGCCTAGGGTAATTACATTAGAATATTTAGAGGTAGAAATTGGCATCTTTCTTCCTTCGTGAAAGCTCCACAGGTGATTCCAATCCACAGAGTAGGATGAGAACTATTGCAAGGTTTAGATTTTTTCCTCTCTGGAGTCTCTACCCAGGTATGGTTCTTTTCTTAAAAAGAGCAGATAAGTTGATGAAGAGCAAAATATGTTATCCTTCACTTCCTTCTAAGATTGAATTTATGAGACAGTATCACTCAGGTATTTCAGAACTATCTGGTTTAAAAATCTTCCTATTAAAAAGATGTATCTTGGGGATTTACATATTTACTGGGGATGACCACATTCACTGAAAATATTTATAAATCTTTCATTGGCTGGGTGTTCTAAAGAAACTGCTGAAAATATGTAAAATGGCTAAGTAAAACATAGTCATAGAAATTGCTAAAGGGTAAAGCCATTGTCTTGGTTTTTCAGTATTATATCATAATTCAATGACATGCTTGGTAGTTTGTACCATAGTTTTACTTTGACATTGGCAGGCAGAATTGCTTTATTATATGCCAAATAAGAAGTGCTAATAACCTTAAAGTTTTTCCATAGTGTCTTATTTTTCTATTGCAACTTTAAAAATAACAGGTACCCAAATTACACTGTCGTAACTGGTAGTGACTTATTTACTGCCATTAATAATTAATGGAAACTCTGGCATTGATATCCTGGGAATGCATTGCCAGAGATTTCACAGCTTGATAGTAATTAATAATAAACTTTAATTGTTAATTTCTTAATATTCAGAATAATATGTCATTGAATATGAACATCAAACTTATTTTTCTATAGGTACACAAGTAAAAAAATGTTTTTGTCTTCATTATTGGGTTTTAAAGTTATATTTTAACTTTCTATATTTAAACTATAATGATTATAATAACAAAACACAAGACTATATTTTCTGTAAATTTTTAAATTAGTATCATCCTTGATTTTCTAATCATATATGTTTTACTTCTTCTTTCCTTTTGTTACAGTAAATGAGGGAGGTATTAAAACAGCTTCCAATTTATGCCCAGATCCAGGAGAACCAGAAAATGGAAAGAGAATTGGATCAGACTTTAGGTAACATTTTAAATTGTTGATTTCATTATATAGTTTGTTAAAATGCATTTTAATTAAAATTTTACAAATAGCTAATAATATGGAGATGAAGACTTGATGACTTAAAACCATGGCAGCTAGATTCCATTGATGTGTTACTATTAATAATATTTTATTATTTTAAAGTAGCTAATTAAATAACATCAACTTTATTAGGACACTTTTTTGGAGTTTAAATGGTTAATTTCTTGTCAAGTACTAAGTAAAAAATCATCGGATTTACATTTGAAAGACATGAGTTTGAATTCAAATTCTTCTGCTTATTACTTGTCTGATCTTGGGTAAATCACTCAATCCTGTCTACCTGAGTTTCATATTCTGTAACATGTAAATCAAATGGACCACGTATAATGATGAGTTTCAAATGAGGTACCGCCTGTGAAACCTTCCTGCAAATGTTCTATAAACGTTTTATATGTATTTTTTAGACGTAACCATAGCTTGAATATGTTTTATGTCCATCTTAAAATTAATATTTATTTTATTAATTTGAAATTGTTTACAACAACCTAGAGAATGTATGAAGTATACTATGGTAGCCATCAATTTGCATAACTGTCAAATATTTTTTAAAAACGTTGAATTTTCAGTACTCCTTTGGTTGTAGCATTTTACAAATGAAAGATAGAAAAGATCCTATGAATACTAAATGATAATTTAGTTAACATTCACAAATACTTATTTTTACAAAGTATCCATGATATATTAAATTTAAAAAAATATATTGATAATGGTTATAGTTACACACACCACACATTGACTATCTTCTTTATATTATTTGTATAAAGTATGAATGATACTCTAAATAATATTCCTATAAAGAAAAAAGATAGTTCTTAAAATAGAGACATACAGAAATTTTATCCCCATGTATCTTTAAAGATGACTTAAAGTTATAATTGCTATACTTGGAGTAGAAAACAATAATATTATTTCAACATGAATAATATTGTAATTTTCTAAACATTTTGCAGATCTTTATTTAACCATCCTCATAATTTTTAAAATTATTTTGTTGAGGTCATAATAGTTTATAACACTGTGAAATTTCAGTTGTACATTATTATATATATGTGTCCCTTTACCCCTTATGCCCACCTCCCAACCCCCTTCCCCTCTGGTAACCACTAATCTGTTCTCTTTGTCCACATGCTTATCTTCCACATATGAGAGAAATCATGCAGTGTTTATCTGTTTCTGTCTGGCTTATTTAGCTTAACATAATAGCCTCAAGTTCCATCCATGTTGTTTCAAGTGGGACAATTTTGTCCTTTTTTAGGGCTGCGTAGTATTCCATTGTATATATATACCACATCTTTATCCATTCATCTGTTGATGAGCACATGGGTTGCTTCCACATCTTGGCTATTGTGAATAATGCTACAGTGAACACAGGGGTGCATAAGTCTCTTTGAATTGTTGATTTCAAGTTCTTTGGATAGATACACAATAGTGGGATAGCTGAGTCATATGATATTTCTATTTTTAATTTTTTGAGATATATCCATTCTGCTTTCCATAGTGCCTGCACCAGTTTGCATTCACATCAGTAGTATTCGAGGGTTCCCTTTTCTCCACATTCTCTCTAACGTTTATTTCTTGTATTGGTAATTATAGCCATTCTAACAGGTGAAAGGTGATATCTCAGTGTAGTTTTGATTTGCATTTCTCTGATGGTTAGTGATGTAGAACATCTTTTCTTGTGTCTATTGGCCATGTGTATATCTTCTTTGCAAAAGTATCTGTTCATATCCTCTGCCCATTTTTCGATTGGGTTGTTTGGGTTTTTTTGTTGAGATGTGTGAGTTCTTTATGTATTTTGGAGATTAACCCCTTGTCAGATATATGATTTGCAAATACTTTCTCCTAGTCTGTGGGTTGTCTTTTCCTTTAATTCCTGGTTTCCTTTGCCTTGCAGAAACTCTTTAGTCTGATGAAGTCCCATTTGTTTATTTTTGCTTTTGTTTCCTTTGCCCAAGTAGACATGGTATTCAAAAAGATCCTTCTAAGACCATTGTCAAAGAGTGTACTGCCTATATTTTCTTGTAAGAGTTTTATGGTTTCAGGTCCTACCTTCAAGTCTTTAATCCATTTTGAGTTAACTTTTGTGTATGGTGAAAGGTAATGGTCAACTTGTCCAAAAGCAGTGGTCTAATGATCTAAAGATAATGGTCTTTCATTCTTTTGCATGGGGCTCTCCAGTTTTGCCAACACCATTTATTGAAGAGACTTTACTTTCTCCTTTGTATGTTCTGGGATCCTTTGTCAAAGATTAGCTGTCTGTAGATATGTAATTTTATTTCTGGGCTGTCAATGCTGTTCCATTGATCTGCATGTCTGTTTTTGTACCAGTACCGTGATGTTTTGGTTGCTATAGTTTTGTAATATATTTTGAAGTCAGGGATTGTGATGCCTCAAGCTTTGTTCTTTTTTCTCAGGATTGCTTTAGCTATTCAGGATCTTTTGTTGCCCCATATGAATTTTAGGATAGTTTGTTCTATTTCTGTGAAGAATCTCAATGGGCTTCTGATTGGGATTACATTGACTCTGTAGATTGCTTTAGGTAGTATGGATGTTTTAATTATGTTTATTCTTCCAATCCATGTACATGGAATATCAATCCATTTCTTTATGTCATCATTGATTTCTTTCAATAATGTCTTGTAGTTTTCATTGTATCAGTCTTTCACTTCATTGGTTAAATTTATTCCTAGATATTTTATTCTTTTTGTTGAGATTGTAAATGGGGTTCTGTTCTTGACTTCTCTTTCTGATAGTTCATTATTAGAGTATAGAAATGCAACTTATTTTTGTAAGTTGATTTTGTACCCTGCAACTTTGCTCTAGTTGTTGATTATTTTTAATAGTTTTCCAATGGATTCTTAGGGTTTTCTATATATAGAATCATGTCATTGGCAAATAGAGTTTCACTTCTTCCTTGCCAACGTGGATACCATTTATTTCTTTTTCTTGCCTAATTGCTCTGGTCAAAACGTTCTGTTGTATGTTGAATTTTCAAGAGTGGTGAGAGTGGGCACCCTCATCTTGTTCCTGTTCTCAGAGGGATGGCTTTCAGTTTTTCCCTAGTGAGTATGATCTTGGCTTTAGCTTTGTCATGTATGGGTTTACTATGTTCAGCTACTTTCCTTATATACCCATTTTATTTAGAGATTTTATAAATGCATGTTGGATCTTTTCAAATGCTTTCTCTGCATCTATTGAGATTATCATGTGGCTTTTATTCCTCATTTTGCTAATGTGGTGTATCACATTAATTGATTTGCAGATGTTGAATGATTCCTGCATTCCTGGTATAAATCCCAGTTGGTCATGGTGTATGATCATTTTAATGTATTGGTGTATTTAGTTTGCCAAGATTTTGTTGAGATTTTTTGCATCAGCCATATTGGCCTGTAATTTTCCTTCTTTGTATTGTCCTTGTATGGCTTTGGTTTCAGGGTGATGTTGGCATTGTAGAATGAGTTAGGAAGTGTACCATCTTCTTCAATTTTTTGGAATAGTTTGAGAAGGATAGGTATTAAATCTTCTTTGAATGTTTGGTAGAATTCTCCTGGGAAGCCATTTGGTCCTGGACTTTTATTTTTTGGAAGGTTTTGGATTACTGTTTCAATCTCTTTGCTTGTGATTGGTCTATTAAGATTCTCTATTTCTTCATGATTAAGTTTTGGGAGGCTGTATGAGTCTGAGAATTTATCCATTTCTTGTAGATTGTCCAATTTGTTGGAATAGTTTTTCATAGTATTTTCTTAATCCTTTGTATTTCTGTGTTATCCATTGTCATTTCTCCTCTTTCACTTATAATTTTATTTATTTGAGCCTTCTCTCTTTTTTTCTTAGTGAGTCTGGCTAAGAGTTTGTCAATTTTGTTTATCTTCTCAAAGAACCAGCTCTTAGTTTCATTGATCCTTTCTGCTGTTTTTCTGGTTTCAATTTCATTGATTTCTGCTCTAATTTTTATGAGTTTTCTCCTTCTGCTGAGGGCTTTGTTTGTTCTTCTTTTTCTGGTTCTGTTAGGTATAGTTTAAGATTAGTTATTTGAGATTTTTCTTGTTTGTTAAAGTGGGCATGTATTGCTATGAATTTCCCTCTTAGGATTGCTTTTGCTGCATCCCATATAAATTGGTATGCTATATGTTCAATTTCATTTGTCTCCAGATATTTTTTGATTTCTCATTTATTTCTTCATTGATCCATTTGTTGTTCAGTAGCATGATGTTTGACCTCCACATATTTGTCACTTTCCCAGCTTTTTTCTTGTAGTGGATTTCTAGTTTCATTGCAAGATGCTTGATAGGATTTTCATCTTCTTCAGTTTGTTGAGGCTTGCCTGTTTCCCAACATGTGGTCTATCTTTGAGAATGTTCCAAGTGTGCTTGCAAAGAATGTGTATTCTGCTGATTTCAGATGGAATATTCTTTATATATCTATTAAGTCCCTCTGGTCTAGTTTGTCATTTAATTCCACTATTTCTTTGCTAACTTTCTGTCTGGATGAGCTATCCATTGATGTAAGTGGGGTGTTGAGGTCCCCTACTATTATTATGTCACTGTTAATTTCTCCTTTTAAGTGTATTAATAGTTGCTTTATGTGCTTTGGTGCTCCGTATTAGGTGGATATGTATTTATAGGTGTTATGCTCTCTTGGTGGAGTGTGCATTTTGTCACTATATACTGCCCCTCTTTGTCTCTCATTGCCTTTTTTATCTTGAAGTCTTCTTTGTCTGATATAAGTTTGACAACACCTGCTTTCTCATGTTTGCTATTAGCTTGGAGTATTGTCTTCCATCCCTTCACTCTGAGCCTGTGTTTGTCTTTGGAGCTGAGATGTGTTTCCTGGAAGGCAGCATATTATTGGGTCTTGTTTTTTAATTCATCCAACAACTCTGTGTCTTTTGAGTGGAGAATTCAATCCATTTACATTTATAGTGATTATTGATATATGAGGGCTCAATAATCCATTTTATCACTTGCTTTTGGTTGTCCTATATTTCCCTTGTTTCTTGTCCTGTATATTTTGGGATGCTAGTTCAATTTGGTATTTCTCTATGATGGTTTTCTCTTTATTTATTATTTGTGTCTCTGTTCTTATTTTTTGTTTAGTGGTTACCATGAGGTTTGTATAAAAGATCTTGTAGATGAGATAGTCCATTTTCTGATAGCCTCTTATTTCCATAGTCTAAGCAGGTTCCATCCCTTTCCTCTTCCCTATCTAAGTTATTGTTGTCACCACTTATTGTGTTTTCTGTTGTGAGTTTGTGATTAAAATGAAGTGATTTCAGTTATTTTTGATGCTTTCCTTCCCTATATCTTTAATTTGGAATTAAGTTTTTGCTAATCTGTTCTGATAGAAAGCTCCAACTTTTCAATTTTGTCTGTTTATCTCCTTTCTCAAGGCTTTGTAAACCCTTTCTTTTATTTTTTTTCAAGTATTAGGGCCTTCTTGATCGTTTCTTGTAGGTAGTGTCTTCTGGCAATGAACTCCCTCAGCTTTTGTCTATCTGAGAAAGCTTTTGTTTCTCCATCATATCTGAAGGATAGTTTCACTGGATAGACTATTCTTGGCTGAAAGTTTTTGTCTTTCAGAATTTTGAATATATCTTTCCATTCTCTCCAAGGCTATGAGGTTTCTGCTGTGAAATCCACTGAAAGACAGATAGGGGTTCTTTCGTAAGTTAGTTTCTTCTGCTTTGATGCCCTTAATATTTTTTCTTTGTCATTGACTTTTGCCAGTTTTACTAATATATGCCTTGGAGAAGATCTTTTTACTTTGATGTAATTAGAAGTTCTATTAGCTTCATTTACCTGTAATTGCTGCTCCTTCTTCAGGTTTGGGAAGTTCTCAGCTCTTATTTCTTTGAATAAGCTCTCTGCTCCTTTCTCCCTTTCTTCTCCCACTGGAATACCTTTAATCCTTATATTGCGTTTCTAATTGAGTCGGATATTTCTTGAAGAATTTCTTCATTTCTGTTTAGTCTTAGTTCTCTCTCCTCCTCCTTCTGAAACATTTCTGTGTTTCTGTCCTCTAAATTACTGATTCTGCCCTCCATAATATCAATTCTGTTTTATGAGGACTTCTTTATCTTTTTGTTTTTCATCTTCATTGTGTTTTTATTCTTAAACACATTATCATTGCACTTTCATCTCCAACATTTCTGAGTGGTTTTTTTTTTTGTAGTTTCATCTCTTTTGTGAAGAATTCCGTATGTTCATTAATTTTATTCCTGAGATCATTAAACTGTCTTTCTGAGTTTTCTTGTAACTCATTGAGTTTCTTTATGATAACTATTTTGAATTTTCTGTCATTTAGATTGTAAATTTCTATGATTTCATGATTGATTTCTGAGTACTTGTCACTTTCTTTCTTCTCTGGAGTGTTAATATATTCTTCATGCTATTTGATGGTGTGGATTTTTTGCCATCGCATAGTGGTAGTATTTGGTTGCAGATTCCACCTGCCACCACTGGGTGTGGGGGCAGCAGGAGCTGTGTTTTCTGAGCCCTCTGTAAGCCCTGGCAGTATGCCTGTCCATTGGAAGCTGTGCCAACATGGCCCATCTGCATTTACCCACTGGCCATTGCTGCTTTACACAGATATGTGCAGATGCTCTGGCAGGGATCCCCTGCTCTCACTGACTGGCCAAACTGGTGTGCCAGGAGGTAAGGAGGGGTGCTTTCTTTCACATACATGATCCTGTGAACCCTGCTCTGCACTCACTGTCTGCTTGCCTGGGCTGCTCAGTTTGGTGTGGATGTCCCTGTGATTGCTAATTGCCTCAGCAATTGCTTTAGTCAATTGCTAAATGCCTCAGCATTCCCACAGGCTGTGAACTTCTGTTCTTGCAGAGGGCTGGCTTTCCCCCTTCTCCTCTCCAGGTTGTGCGCTGGCTGCTGCACTACATTGCTGCTTCTCAGGAGGGAGAGAAGATACCCTTATCTCCTTCCACTGCCTCCCCGGAGGAGGTGGGGGGGTGTCCAGCACCCCTACCTTCAGATGTATGGCTCTGTGGATCTTTGAGATGTCTGTTTTGTTCTGTGAATGTCCTCTATTGGTTTATGAATGTCGTTTTCTTTGTATCTTGTGGGAGAGAGACTTAGGGAAGAGCTCACTCCACCATGATGACAATGTCACTCTCTCATCAAGCCCCATAATTAATGTAGATAATAATGTTTGAAGGACACATTAGAAAGAAATTCAAAAGATCTGGCATCTAGTCACACTCTGATCTTAATAAACTGAGTGACTTTATTAAGACTCAACCAGACCTCTCAGCCTCAATAATTAAAAATGATATTTTATAGACTGCAAAGTGGTAAGCAATTTACTGTGGTTTTTTTAATATGTCTTCTTTCTTTATTATGAAGTCTTATATGGTATTTATTATTTTTTACCCACTTTATAAGACAAACTGAAGCTCTGTTTACCCAGCTAATAATTTGATTGAACTGGAATTTGAACGTATTACCTTCTGATTTCAAAACTTGTCCTTTTGGGGCCAGCCCCATAGCTGAGTGGTTAGGTTTGCATGCTCCACTTCGGTGGCCCAGGGTTTAGCTGGTTTGGAGCCTGGGCACAGACATGGTGCCACTCGTCAGGCCATGCTGAGGCAGTGTCCCACACGCCACAACTAGAAGCATCCATAACTAAAATATACAGCTATGTACTGGTGGGGCTTGGGGAGAAAAAGCAGAAAGAAAAAGAAGATTGGCAACAGTTGTTAGTTCAGGTGCCAATCTTTAAAAAAATATTGTCCTTTTAATCACTCTAGCACATTATGCTTTGAAGTCAAACGAACTTCATTCAAATCCCATCCTTGCCATAAACTATCTTGTCTTCTCTAAGAGTTGGTTTCCTCAGACCTAAAAATGAGGATAATAATACTTATCTCAGAAGATTGAGAAGAAGATTATGTGAGATAATACATGCATGGGTAGTAATCACAGAGCTTGAGACAAAGTAAGTACTCAATTAATGCTAGGTGCTATTATAGTATTATATGATACATAGAATAATTATTAACACTTACTTTGCCCCTTTATTTAAAAAATATATGGTTTATTGAAAATAGACTTAAAACAATAGTAATATAGTGAATTAAATTACCTTCAAGTGTAGTGGATTTCACCCTAAGATCCTCTTGCAATCATGTTTCAAGCACTATGATAGATGTTAGGCATCCAGAAGCTCACAGTCAAACTAAGATGTAATACAGTTGTTAGAATTTAAGAATGTGTGAAATGTTGTAGACGCACAAAGGAGGTATGCTATACTTGGAGGCTAAAAGATAAGAGTCACAAAAAGATAACATTGAGCTAGGTCTTGAAGGATCATTAGAATCTGGTACAGAGAGGAAGAGAAATCCAGAGAAGAACATTTACACATTCATTATCTACATATGTTGTTTTCCTATTATGTGCCTGGCCTTGTTCTAGGAACAAATAAACAAAAAGCAGACATAGTACATGCTCCCCAATAGTTCTTAGAATTGAAATGCAGAAAAGACAATAAACAAATGAGCACATCCAGATATAATCACAAATTTGGAAAAGTACTGTGAAGTCAGAAAATAAAATAAAATAACAAGGCTCTATGAGAGAGAATAAAGAAGTCAGGATGGGAAACCCACTCAATTTAAGAAGGTCCCACTATCATTGATAATGGAAAACTTTTATGCATCTAGCCGACAGGGAATGCCTCACATTGAGGAAGACCTTGATGAACTGTTCCAGGAAAATAAAGATCAGTGAGTCTAAATTATAGAATGGAAACATCAGAAAAGCATAGAATGAAGTTGAGGAGGTAAAGAGAAACCAGATCTCTTCTGCAGAAGAAGCAAATTGGCAGCTGTCCAGGCCAATATGAACTGAAGATATGTTTTGTTTTAAGCCAACAGTATTTTTTTTTTTTTTTTTTTTTGGTGAGGAAGACTGACCCTGAACCAACATCTGTTGCCAATCTTCCTCTTTTTTTGTTTGAGGAAGATTGTTGCTGAGCTAACATCTGTGCCAATCTTCCTCTGTTTTATGTGGGATGCTGCCACACCATGGCTGGATGAGCAGCGTGAAGTCCACGCCTGGGTTTCAAATCTGCAAACCCTAGGCTGCCAAAGTGGAGCACATGAACTAAACTATTATGCCACCAGGCCAGTCCCAAGCACACTGTTTTTAAAAAATAGGAGCCAACATTTAAAAATCAGGAGATTTTACATGCACATATACATACACACACACACACACACACACACACACACACACACATATACACACATACACAAGATTTTCGTATTCCCTTGTTAGATTTGGCACCTGAAACCAAAGTACCTTCATGGTTTACATCTGTTGGATACAGTTAATAGCTGCTCCTGTTAGGCAGAGCAAGTTCTCTCTGGTTCACCATGGTCACCCCTAGGCTACTTCACTCATTTAGGTCATCTACGTATTATGGAAAGCTGTAAAGAGTTGTAAGAGAATGACTTGATCCAATTTATCTTTTCAGTAGATCATGCTTTATGTTTTAGATAGATAGATTGTAGAAAATATGGATTTTAGTTAGAAGTCTACTGAAGTAGTCTACAAATTCTCCATTAATTGGTATCCTCACATCTTCTGATACATCCTTCCTCATGATAGTCCATGTGTTATTCTAATGATCCTGGATGATATATATATATATATATATAAAATATATATTTTATAAATATTTATAAATATATATGTATATTTTATGCTTAACAAATTCTATGCAAATGTTCTAAAACCCATCTTTTAGAATGTGTGAGCACATAGCCTCATTTATTATCAGCCTTGGGGCTTCACCTAAAACTCAGACAACAGGAAATGTCTCATTTATTAACATACTTCTCCACAAATAATCATTTTCCCAAGAAAGGCGAAACTGTGAAAAACGTCTTATTGCATCTGTAAGTATGAAAAATTGGTAAGGTCCTTACCATAGAAATAAAATTAAATGAATAACAAATAAATAAATAATTCTAATAACAGAACATGAAACTTTGTGTGTCACATTGATTTAGAACTGATCCATAGGTCTTTGTGTTTCTTTAATCTTTATGTCAAATTAACATTGCTTCTAAGATAATCACACACATATGCATAAAGGTAAATATAAAACAACTTTTGAATATTGACTTCTCAGCTGTTAAGGATATATCCTTTTTTGTTGTTGTTATTTATACCTTAAAAAAAATCTACCAAGACAATTTATCAAGATTTCCCAATCACCATTGTTAATCTATTGGCTGCCCCTGAAAGTATTGGCATGAGTTTTATGAGGAGTAATTCTTGCACATTGGACCAGAACTCAGGTCTTATTTTCAAGTGCAATGTTATTTTCTCCATAACACACAAAAGTTATTTAGGTAGTAGGGTGGCTTCCAATTCTTTTAAATTGGAAACACCATTTCACAGTAAACCAGGCTTAAAATTTAGTAGTAATTGCTCAGTCCCAGGGGTTGAGTTGGCATGAGGGGCAGACAGGCAAGTAGGAACGGTTGATTACAGCACCAAGCACCACTTTTTTTTTTTTTTTGAAGTATTTCTGTTCCAAACTCGTTTCCATTGCCACTTCCATTCTTTTAGCTCAGATTTGCACTACTTCAATAAACTCATTGATGAGTTCTTCAGGCTTCAAGGCTTCAGTGTAACATCACTCAATACAATCAATAAACCTCCAAAACTATCAATAAAAATGTATAAATAAATTGATTAGAATCAAAATGCTAGCATCCTATAGTCTGAAAACTTGGAGGCTAAGAGAGAGAGAATACAATTAAGGTACATTTTTTAAAGTTTTGTTTGTGTTTTTTAAAATTTTTTTTACTTAACTGAACATTGCAAAAACTAGGTAGGACTGCCTTGAAATTTGAAGCAGGTCGCTTCTCATATGTCACCTGCCACCCTATATAAAATGACTATCTTCTCTATTCCTTTACCTTACACTATATTTTATAGCACTTATCACCACTGATGCAATATATATGTATGTGCTTATTTTTATGTTTTCTGTCAAGTCCCACTGGAATATCGGCTTTAGCAGAGCATGGTCTTTGTTTGGTACAGCATCCACTACACTGAGAGACAAATAGTAGCCACTCAATAATTATTTGTTCTTTTAGCAAAAAAGGATCTTAAGAAATTTAAGAAATCACTAATCATTCAAGATTTAAAATATATAAAGCACTTTCAAGACACAACACTAAGTAAGTATAATGTATTGTCCTTTAGTTTTACTTTGCAATGTATATATGAAAATTATTTTCAGAATACTTTAATAAATACTACAGAAAAAATGTCACTTTAAAAAATTATGCAATACTTGACAGGAGCAAATTAAATACAAAGTAAGGACAATAACAGTAAAAATTAGAGCAGAAATAAATGAAATTGAAAACAGGAAATTGATAGATAAAATTACTAAAACCAGAATCTAGTTCTTTGAAAAGATCAATGAAATTGATATCTCTAGGCAGGCTAACCAAAGAGAGAGGGGAGGAGGAAGGAACGGAGTGAGAGAGGGAGAGAGAGAGAAAAGAGAGAGAGAGAAAAAGAAAGAGAAGTGAGAGACACAATCCATGGATGTTGAAAGTATAATTAAAAAATGCTATTAGCAACTCTGTGCCTACAAATTTGACAATTTAGGTTTTATGGATGAATTCCTTGAAAGACACAATCTGGTGAAAACTCACACAAAGAGAAACAAATCATCTGAATATATCTATAACTATTAATGAAATTGAATTAATAATTAAGTCTTCCAAAACAGAAAGCATAAGGCCCAAAATGATTCATTGGTGAAGTTTATTAGACATTTAAAGAAGACATGATATCAATTCTCTACAATCTCTTCCAGATAGTAGAAACAGAGGGAACACTTCCACACTCATTTTATGAGGCCAGCATTACCCTAATCCCCAAAACAAAGACATTACTAGGAAGGAAAATTACAGATCAATATCTCCAGTGAACATAGGTGCAAAAATTTTTGACAAAAGATCAGAAAATTACATCCAACAATATATAACAAGAATTATGCACCATGACCAAGTGGTATTTGATCCATGAACACAGGCTGGTTCGATATTCAAAACTCAGTTAACACAGTTTGTCTCATAAATAGGCGAAAAAAGAACATCATATCGTATCATTGTAGCAACAGATACAGAAAAAACATTTGACAAAATCTAACACTCTCAGAAAACTAGGGAGGGAGGAGAACTTCAACAACTTGATAAAGAACATCTACAACAAACCTACCTACAGCTAATGTGATACTTAGTGGGGAGAAACTTTCCCCCTAAGATTGACAACAAAACAACGATGCCCCCTCTCACTACTTCTATTTAATATCATAAAAAGTGCTAGCTAATACAATAAGACATGAAAATAAAATAAAAGACTACAGATTTGGAAGGAAGAAATAAAACTATCTTTTTTTGCAGATTATATGATTGTCTATGTAGAAAATTCCAAAGAAACAACAAATAAACTTCTGGAACTAGTAAGTGATTATAGCAAGGTTGCAAGATACAAGTTTAATATAAAAAAGTTAATTGCTTTCTCATATACCAGCAATGAACAAGTGGAATTTGAAATTAAAAACACGATACCATTTACATTAGCACCTAAATAGAAAGAAGGAAAGAAAGAAACACTTAGGCATAAATATAATGAAATATTTGCAAGATCTATATGAGGAAAACTACAAAATACAAAATTCTGATTAAAGAAATCAAAGATCGAAATCAATGGAGAGATATGCCATGTTCATGGATAGGAAGACAATATTAGTAAGATGTCAGATCATTGCAACTTGAGCTATAGGTTCAGTGTAATCCCAATCAAAATCCAAGCATATTATTTTGTGTGCATCAACAAAATAATTCTAATGTTTATATAGAAAGACAAAAGACTCAGAATAGCCTACACAATACTGAAGAAGAACAAAGTCAGAGGACTGACACTACCTGACTTGAAGGCTTGCCATAAAGCTACAGTGATCAAAACTGTTTGGTATTGGCAAAAATTAAACAAATAGATCAAAAGAACAGAATAGATAGCTCAGGAACATACACAAATATAGTCACAAAGCATACACAAATACTGATCTTTGGTAGAGGAGCAAAGGCAATTCAATGCAGAAAAGATTGTCTTTTTAAAAAAATGGTCCTGGAACAACTGAACTTGCACATGCAAAAAAGTGAACCTAGACACAGACCTTAAACATCACAAAAAATTAACTCTACCTGGATCATAAATCTAAATGTAAGATGCAAAACTATAAGAGTTCTAGAAGCTAATATAGGGGACATTCTAGTGACCATGAGTTAGGTAATATTTTGGATATCACACTGAAAGCACAATCCATGAAAGAAAAAAATTCATAGGTTTGACTTCATTAAAATGAAAACTTCTGATCTGCAAAAGACACTGTCAGAGGAAAAAAATGGACAAGCTAAAGACTGGTAGAAAATATTTGCAAATCACATATTTGGTAAAGTACTTGTATCCAAAAAACTTTTAAATCAACAGTAAGTAAGCAAACAATCCAGTTACACAATAGACAAAAGATCTGAATAGACATATCACCAAAGAAGATATTCAAGATAGCAAATAAGCATATGAAAAAATACTCATCATCATATGTATTAGATACCACTACACAGCTATCAGAATGGTCAAAGTCCAAAACACTGACAATACCAAAAACTGGTTAGGAAGCGGAGCAACAGAAACTCATTTATTTTTAGTGAGAATGCAAAATTGTAAAGCCACTTTGGAGGACATCCTGAAAGTTTCTTAAGATTCAATCCACCATTCTCACTTCTTGGTATTTACCCAAATGAGTTGAAAACTTATGTCCACACAATATCCTGCGTGTGATTGTTTATAGAAGTTTTATTCATAATTGCCAAAAGTTGGAACCATCTGAGATGTGAATTGCAACCACATCAGTATTTAAATTGATAGGCTACTGTGGTAGATTTATACAATGGAGTATTATTCAATGATAAAAAAAAATATGTTAGCAAGCTCTGAGAAGAGATGAAGAAACCTTAAATAGATATATATTACTATGTCTAAGATGCCAGTCTGCAAAGGCTACATAGTGTATGATTGCACGTATATGATATTCTGGAAAAGACAAAACCATAGAGACAGTTAAAAAGATCCTTGGTTGCCAGGGGTTCACGGGGAGGAGGTTGAGGAATGAATAGGTGGTGCACAAGACACGTTTAGGACAGCAAAATGTGTATGACACCATAATGGTGAATATATAATATTACGCATTTGTCAAAACCCATAGAATACAAAGAATGAACCCTAATATAAAATATGGACTTTAATTAATAAAATGTATCAATATGAGTTTGGTTCATCTATTTGTAACAAATGTACCCTAGTAATGCAAGATGTTAATAAGAGAAGAAACTGTGTGTGTATGTTATAGGGAAGGAGAGGATGGGAACCCTGTGTACTTTCTGTGCATTTTTTCTATAATCCTGAAATTGCTGTAAAAAACAAAGTCTATTAAAAATGAAAACTAAAGACATACAAGTGATTTTATATTATATTTTGAACTCAGTGATATGTATATATAAGCACACATATATAGGTTATTTTAACTATAATGTATTATTAAAATACTTCTCTACAATGTTAGTATAACAACCTTGAACCTTTAGTTTTAGTTTTTTGTTTTTTTTTAATTCTCTTAGCATGGCAGTAATCTCTGAGAATGAGAAGTTTAGAGAGAGGGAAAAGAGATATTTCAACTATTGAGACATAAATTTTTCGACAGATAAGAACAGTTTCTCCATCTCCATTTCCATGGCCACCATCCTAGCTCATCCTTTATCTTTATGGTTTTAGATAATTGCAATGTCAGCTTTACTAGCTTCAGATTCTTCCCCTATTCATTTGTGTGTGTGCTATTGTCACATTGGTCATCCAAATAACATCTGTAATAATGTGTTTTTCCAAGTCAAACACCAACAGAGCTTTCCTGTGGCCTTCTTATACACACACTACTCAATTTTGGTATTCAAAACACCTTGAAATATATTCAATCTTGCCAGATTTATCTTCCAACCTTATTTTTATGGTGATGAATTACCCCACATAGATTCTGTTAAATATTTCTCTGACTTCTTCAGTTGGTTTTATTGTTTTTCCTGCTGGAATGTTTTTTCCAGCATTTTTGTCTTTGTCATCCTGCACATTCTTCAAGGACTCACTCAAAATCCTCCTTCCTAAAGCTTTTCTTATTTCCCCAATATGTTACAATCTGGTTCTTAACTTCCTATCATTATGTGTACCTTCATTATAGTGCTTACAATGTTCTTTCCTTGTCTTTTAGAAACTTTTTTAAGTGTAAGACCTTTGGAATCAGAAATAGGATCATTCATATTTCTCTATGTCTAATAAAGGGAATTCAATGCATGTAATTAATTGAATTGATTAAAACAGTAAAACTGCAGCTTCAGCATTTTTCCATTAATTTCTCTGACTACATGACCTTACAACAGGACTTCAAACTCATCATAAAACTAAATGAATTATAGAGGTAGCAGTTGCTAAAAAAGAAACATTCTTTTATGCAAATAATCAATATTTTTATAATCACTGAAGAAATATATAAGAAAATCCTTGAAGAAGTAAGGTATTTTGTGGAACTTGCTATATTTTGCTTACAATTTTGTGGTGTAATCTCCAAGGTGAGAGTCCTAGCAGCTGTGTTTTGAAATCTTAAAAGTTTTATTTCTAAATTGAAATGCCTATGAAACATAAGAGGCTTTTAAAGGAAGAAATGCTGCCAAAGAGATATAGAAGCTGCCAGCAATTTCATTGCTGAAAAATAAATTAAAAATTCAAATGTCTCTTAAAATTATAACCAAATGCTTGGGAAAGCTCAGCTTCTGGGATCCTTAACTTACACAGCCTTTCCTTCTATAGGAAAGGCCTTGTCTGATGCCTTCCCTTTAGAGAGATGTCACCAGACAGGGACATCAATGTTTCTTCCCCTTGAGAGCAAAGAATAATATTGGTTCCAAAACTTGGGTTTCATTTGGATTATTAAAACGCTGGTATATCACAGTAGCAAAACGTCAGGGAACATGCTTCTCATCTGGTAATATTAAAATAGTAGTCAGGAAAAGCTAACGATCATGGTGTAAATCCATTACACTTTTGAATGTGGATCTACGTTAACCTGTTCTCCTAACATGAGCTATCTAAATATGCTGGAATGTTCATTTGTATATCTTACTTTGGTAATTGCAGAGATAATTAACAGATAGAAGCTTCCAGAGTTGTTCTATCTATCCCATTCCACAAACCTCTTCCAAAGAATAGCCTGTACCTGTGGCATTTCCTTCCTTACCACATAGCTGTTTCCTAAAATTTTGTAATCTGATTTTTTTAAATTTTTTTTTAAGATTTTCTTTTTTTCCTTTTTCTCCCCAAAACCCCCCAGTACATAGCTGTGCATTCTTCGTTGTGGGTCCTTCCAGCTGTGGCACGTGGGATGCTGCCTCAGCGTGGTTTGATGAGCAGTGCCATGTCCACGCCCAGGACTCGAACCAACAAAACAATGGGCCGCCTGCAGCGGAGCGTGCAAACTTAACCACTCGGCCACAGGGCTGGCCCCTGTAATCTGCTTTTTTCACATCATCTCTTAGATTACCTATAACTTCTTCATCCCTAAATTAATTCTCTCAGGCCTCATTTCCCTTGACCCTTCTGTCACCATTGTAACCTCTTTTTTGGCTTCAATGACTGAGAAATACCTTGATTCTCCTGAGTCTACTAATTCTGTCCACTCATTTTTCACTCTTTTCTTGAAACCACTTCCTCGTCCCATTCCCTAAAAATAAGCATTCCTGAGGGTTACATCTTCAAAACTCCCCTCTTCTTCTACATATTCTGCTTTAGGAATGCCATCGCTTCTGAAGGCTTCAATAATCATAAATTTCCATATTTCTCTCAGGTCTTTATTATTTTGATTTTCCTGAGATTTGGTTCTTTATTTTTAACTTTTGAAAAAGTGAACCAATCTTTCCTCCAAAACAAGTGTACATCATTACAAGTGAAAGAGCTTGGAATTTGAAAAATCAGAGGGACTTAATTTCAAATCCTGTCACTCTTATTACTTGACTTATAGAAGCTATTTTTTCTCCCCCAAATTCTGTTTCCTTTTCAATCAAAATAGAAAGAGTAGCAGCAAATCGTACTGCTACAGTGAAAAACTAGATTAGCTAACAGTTGTAAACTTGACTAGTAAAGTACTCAGGATAAAGTAGAGCCCAATAAATGCTAGATTATTTGTCTGTCCCTTCTCTTGCTGGTTTTCCCAATGAATTCAGATTTAAAAATCTTCCTTCTTTCTCTAAATCCTGCAACCCATTCATTCTACTTCTTCGATCTTGTTAGTTAATTATCTTCAATTCTCATTGCTTCCATCTTACTTTACATCCTTAAAACTTCTCACCTGTACAACAACAATGATCGCCTATTCTATTGCAAGATGTATTACACTTGGCTTTCAGATAAAGATTCCTATTACATAGCTACTGCTATATTACCCCTGGATCAAAAACCTGTATCTCCCCATAGCTCATTGAATTAAGAAATGATATAATATCAATAATCACACATAGATATATATCGTATATTAGCTTAAAACACTTTCACAACCATTATTTTGTTACTCATTAAAACATTGTACATGTCAATATTCCTATTTTGATAATGAGTAAACCTGTATGCCAGAAGTTTGCACACTTAGCAGTAATAAAGCAGGCCTTGAATGCAGTGCTTATGGATTGCAATTTGGTGTTTTTTTCCCCTTGCTTATACATTTGCATTCTAACATTTAAGTTCTTCCTTATTACAGTCCAAACTTAACTTTCTGACATTATATTTCCAATTCTACCATATTGTGTTACCGAATGCCACATGTGCCTCTTATAGAAAATAAATCATTTCAGTTATATGGTGTGTATTTTTTAAAAGAAAGGTAAAAAACAAAACAAAACTACTATTTCCTTAAACTAACCAGTTGCTTAAGGCAAACTGTTCTTCCAAATGCCTCCATCACTTATCAGCTCAGTAGTATAGCACATGCTATTCTTTCTTCCTGGAATACGATCCTGCCAATGTTTGTCTATAGGAATCCTATCATTCTTCAAATGGATTTTCATCTTCTTTGGTTTCCCATAACTTATATCCATGTTCTCTTGGCTCATATGACTTGAATAATAATTACTTGTGTGCTTCTCTTATCACCATACTAGAATTTTATTCTATTTCTTGAAGGCAGATACCTTATTTTTTTCATCACCAAGCCAAAAACAGTTTAGATGCCTAAGAAAAGCTTGCTGAGTTGAATTTGAGTAAACTTGCACTGCAGCCTTCCTCTTGTGTTATGTTTTAAGACCAATGCAATTAAGACTTATCATGTTGTTATTGTGCATACTGGCCAGCTGTTTCTGGCCTCTTTGAGAAGGTTCCTTAAAAGACATATTACCCAGGTCTGAAAACAAAGAATAAGGAAAGCATAAATGTTCCATTGTTGTTTGTGGCCCAGACTGTGCAGGACAGTATTACCATATTAAAACTAGCTCCTATTAAAAGAAAGTCTATTTTAATTTGTATAAATATATAGAAGAAATAGTGGGACTAGAATTTGGAAGTTACTGCAATTATGTTATCTAAGCTGAAAGAATATTTGGGAAATATGACTAATGAAAATACTCAAAATGGGGAGGCAATCTAAAAAGTAAATTACTAAGGCAAGCCTTAGTACTTAGAGTGTGGACACCTTCTGAGAAGTTTAGCACTTTATCTGTATTTTATCTACTTTATCCTCATGGTCTCCTCATTATTGGAGGGGAAAAACAAGCTGTTATTGCAATGTTATGGTAAAATATTGAAAAGAAAAGGTGATGCAAGGAACAGTTTGAGAGCACAAATAATTTAAATCATGGTAATCTTTCATTGAAATAAAGTTTAAAATGACATATTTAGAAATATATAAAAACTGCATTTAGGAAATTATTTTTGATGCATTCCTGGTCCCATGAGACTGGAATAATTAACATCGTCAGAAGGGAGCTCATAGCCCTGTCTGACACCCAGGGACACCTCTACATCATTTTGCTCTAGTGGCCGCTGAAGTTTAAGCTTGTGGGTCCCACAGGACTGTAACCAGTGGAGAAAGAGTTCTTAAATAGCTACCACTCCCAGGGCACAGCAGGAGGCAACAGACCCAGGAGCTCAGTCTTTCTGTGATGGAGGCCTATTAGCTAATTATCATGACTGTGGCCTGAGGAGCAGGCTACTAATTGAACACACATTCAGGGCTGACTGTGATCCTTTTTAGAGACCCCAGAGGGCAAGCATTATATTTTTGTGCTCACCTACTGCAGTGCTCCAGAGCACCACTGTCTCCTAGAGGGGAGCTTTACATGTGTTTGGTCCCCTGGTTTTTATGTTTGGTGCCCAGGTTTTTATGGTTGTCACCCATGGGACACCCTTTGATCACCTAGCTTTCATGGCTGGGGGGCTTGCATTCCTAGGTCGCATGGGACTGTGGCAATCAGAGAGACAGTTCTTGGCAGGCTACCACCCCCAGGGCATTGCAAAGACAGTCCACTGAAGCAAACCCCCAATCTTTTGTGAAGGAGGCCTCTTTGCTGGTCCTGGAGCTTCAGCCTGAGGGGCAAGCTTCAGGTTTGGCTCGTGTTTAGTGGCCTAGGAACTGTTCTCAAGAAAGATAGGTTGTGGACACTGTCTTGGTGTTCTCCCTCTGCCCTGCTCCAACTTGTGAGTATCTCCCAGAAAAGGACTTATATACTTTTCTGGACTCCCAATTTTTGCCACTGCTGCCCAGGGGTCACAAGAAATAAAGGCTGAACACTTTCCTAACCTGGGGAAGTAAACAGACATCCAGATCCAGAAAGCCCAGAGAGTTACAAAAAAGATGAACTCAAAGAGATCCACATCAAGACACATTATAATTAAAATGTCAAGAGTTAAGGACAAAGAGAGGATTTTAAAAGCAACAAGAGAAAAATGACTTGTTACATATAAGGAAACCTCCATAAGACTGTCATCAGATTTTTCAGCAGGAACTTTGAAAGCCAGAAAGGAGTGGCACAGTATATTCAAAGTGCTAAAAGAAAAAACTTGTAACCAAGAATACTCTTCCTGGCAAAGTTAGCATTCAGAATTGAAGGACAGAGGGGACCGGCCCCCATGGCCAAGTAGTTAAGTATGCGTGCTCTGCTTTGGTGGCCCAGGGTTTTGCCGATTTGGATGATGCTGGTTGTTAATCTAGCACCACTCATCAAGCCATGTTGAGGCAGCTTCCCACATGGCAGAACTAGAGGGATCTGCAACTAAAATATACAACTATGTACTGGGGGGCTTTGGGGAGAAGAAAAAAAAAAGGAAGATTGGCAACAGATGTTAGCTCAGGGCCAATCTTTAAAAAAGAAAATTAAAAAGAATGGAAGGACAGATAAAGAGTTTTCCAGACAAGCAAAAGTTAAAGCTACATCACAACTAAACTGGTCTTGCAAGAAATGTTAAAAGAACTTCTTTCAGGTGAAAAGAAAAGGTGCTAATTAGCAAGAAGAACACATATGAAGAATAAATCTCACTAGAAAGGTAAATATATAGTAAAGGTAGTGGATTAGTCACTTATGAAGCTGGTATGAAGGTTAAAAGACAAAAGTAGTAAAAATAACTATGACTATAACAATTAGCTGTGGGATACACAAGAGAAAAAGATGTAAAATGTCACATCAAAGACATAAAACATAGAGAAGAAGAGTAAAAATGTTCAGCTTTAAAATGGGATCAAACTTAAGTTTTTATCAACTTAAAATAGACTGTTACAGATATGTTATTATATGTAAGCCTCAGGGTAACCACAAAGCAGAAAACTATAGTAAATACACAAAAGATAAAGAGAAAGTAATATAAGCATACTACTGAAGAAAGTCATCAAACCCCAAAGGAAGAGAAGAAGAAAGAAACAGGGAGGAACTATAAAAACAGCCAGAAAACAATTAACAAAATGGCAATAAGCACATAATTATCAATAGTTACTTTAAATGTGAGTGGACTAAATTCTCTATTCCAAAGACACAGAGTAGCTGAATGGATTAAAAAAAAAGACTGTGGTGTATTCTGCCTATGAGAGACTCACTTTAGATATAGAGATACACACACATTGAAAGTGAAGAGATCAAAAAACATATTCCATGCAAATGGAAACCAAAAAGTAAGCTGGAGTAGCTGTACTTATACAGATAAAATATATTTTCAAACAAAGACTGTAATAAGAGGCAAATAAAACTGTTACATAATGCTATAGGGGTCAGTCTACCAGCAGGATGTAATCTTTGTAAATATTTATGCACCAAACATAGGAGCACCTAAATATATAAAGCAGGTATTAACAGAGCTAAAAAGATAAATAGACAACAATACAAAAATAGTATGGGTCTTTAATATCCTGCTTACATCAATGGATAGATCATCTAGACAGATAATCAATAAAGAAACACTGGCTTTAAACATCATATTAGACCAGGTGGACTTAACAGATATTCATAGAACGTTCCACCCAAAAGCAACAAGATGTGTGTTCTTCTCAAGTGCACATGGAACATTTTCCAAGATAGATGATGTGATAGGCCACAAAATAAGTCTTAATAATTTTAAGAGAATTGAAATCATATCAAGCATCTTTTCTGACCATAATGGTATGAAACTAGAAATTAATTACACGAAGAAAACTGGAAAATTCACAAACATGTGGAAATTAAATAGCATGCTACCAAACAACCAATGGGTCAAAGAAGAAATCGAAAGATAAATTTAAAAAATGCCTTGAGACAAATGAAAAGGGAGAAGTAATATAATAAAATTTATGGGATGAAGCAAAAGCAGTTCTAAGAGAGATGTTCGTAATGATGAATGCCTACCTCAAGATACAGGAAAAGTCTCAAATGGACAACCTAACTTTACACCTCAAAGAACTAGAAAAAGAAGAACAAATGAAGGCCAAAGTTAGTATAAAGTAGGAAACAACAAAGATTAGAGCAGAAATAAATAGAGACTAAAAAGATAGCAGAAAAAATCAATAAAACTAAGAGCTGATTCTTTGAAAAGACAAACAAAATTGATAAACCTTTAGCTAGACTTTCCAAGAAAAAGAGAGAGGACTCAAATAAAATCAGAAATGAAAGAGGAGATGTTACAACCGATACCACAGAAATACAAAGGATCATAAGTGACTACTGTGAACAATTATACACCAACAAATTGTACAACCTAGAAGAAATGGATAAATTTCAAGAAATATACAAGCTACCCAGACTGAATCATGATGAAATAGAAAATATGAACAGACTAATTACAGAAAGGAGATTGAATCAGTAATCAAAAACCCCATCACAAGCAAAAGTTCAGGACCAGTGAATTCTACCAAACACTCAAGAAGAATTAATACTAATCCTTCTCAAACTCTTTCAAATTAATAGAAGAGGAGGGAACTCTTCCAAACTCATTTTATGAGGCCAACATTACCTTGATACCAAAACCAGACAAGGATGCCACAAGAAAAGAAAATTACACGCCGATATCCCTGATGAACCCAAATGCAAAAATCCTCAACAAAATATTAACAAACCAAATTCAAGAGTATGTTAAAAGGATCATACACCATGATCAAGTGGGGTTTATTCCAGAGATGTAAGGATGGTTCAATATCCACAAATTGGTCAATGTAATAAGCTACATTTACAAAATGAAGGATAAAAGTCGTATGATGATGAATAGATACAGAAAAAGCATTTGAGAAAATACAACATCTATTTAGGATACAAATTTTTGACAAAGAGGGTATAAAGGGAATGTACCTCAACATAATAAAGGCCATATATGACAAGCCCACAGCTAACATCATACTCAATGGTGAAAAGCTGAAAGCTTTTCCTCTAAGATCAGGAACAAGACAAGGATGGCCACTCTTGCCACTTTTTATTCAACATAATATCAGAAGTACTATCCAGAGCAATTAGGTAAGAAAAAGAAATAAAAGGCATCCAAATTGGAAAGGAAGAAGCAAAACTGTAATTATTTTGAGTGACATGATATTATATATTAAAAAACCATAAAGACTCCATCAAAAACCGTTGAAACTAATACAGAAATTCAGTGAAGTTTCAGGATACAAAATGAATACACAAACATCTGTTGCATTTATATATACTAATAATGGACTATCAGAAGGCAAAATTAAGAAAATCCCATTTACATTTTTATCAAAAAGGAAAAAACGCTTAGAAGTAAATTTAACCAAGGAAGTGAAAGACCCGTATATTGAGAACTACAAGACCTTAAGGAAAGAAATTGAAGAAGACACAAATAAATGAAAAGATATTCTGTGCTCATGGATTGGAAGAGTTTATGTTGTTAAAATGTCCATACTACCCAAAGCAATCTACAGATTCAAGGGAATCCTTATCAAAATTCCAATGGCATTTTTCACAGAAATAGAACAAACAATCCTAAAATTTGTATGCAAACCAAAAACCCTGATTAGCCAAAGCAATCTTGAGAAAGAGTAACAAAGCCGAAGGCATTAGTCTTCCTGATTTCAAACTATATTACAAAGCTATAGTAATAAAAACTATGTGGTAGTTGCATAAAAACGATACTTGGATCAGTGGAACAGAATAGAGAGCCGAGAAATAATCCTACACATATATGATCAATTGACTTATGACAAAGGAGCCGGTGATATACAATGGGAAAAGGACAATGCCTTCAGTATATGGTGCTAGGAAAATAGAACAGCCACATGCAAAAGAATGAAACTGAACCACTATCTTACATCATATACAAAAATTAACTCAAAATGGATTAAAGCCTTGAACTTAAAACATGAAACCATAAAACTCCTAGAAGAAACATAGGTGGTAAGCTCCTTGACATAGGTGTTGGTGTGATTCTCTGAATCTGACACCAGAAACAAAAGCAACACAAGCAAAAATAGATAAGTGGGACTACATCAAACTAAAAGGCTTCTGCAGAGTAAAAGAAACCATCAACAAAATGAAAAAGGCAGCTACTGAATGAGAGAAAATATTTGCAAATGATATATCTAATAAGGGCCTAATAATATCCAAGATGTATAAAGAACTCAGACAACTCAATACAAAAAAACCAAACAATTTGATTAAAAAATGGACAGAAGATTTGAATAGACATTTTTCCAAAGAAGACATGTGTGTGAAAAGTTGCTCAACATCATTAATCATCAGGGAAATGCAAATCAGAATCACAGCAAGATATCACCTCACATCTCTTAGACTGGGTATCAGCAGCAACACAAGAAATAAATCTTGGCAAGGATGTGGAGAAGGGGGAATCCTTGTGCACAGTTAGTCAGAATGTAAATTGGTGCAGACACTATGGAAAACCATATGGAGTTTCTTCAAAAAGTTAAAAATAGAACTACCATATGATCCAGCAATTTCACTTCTCGGTATTTATTCAAAGAGAAGAAAAACAGTAATTCAAAAAGATATATGCACCCCATGTTCATTGAAGCATTATTTCTGATAGCCAGGATGTGGAAACAACCTAGGTGTCTGTGTCCATCAGTGGATGAAAGGATAAAGAAATTGTGGTATATACATACAATGGACTATTATTCAGTCATAGAAACATAATATCTTGCCATTCGTAACATCATGGAAGGACCTTGAGGACATTATGCTAAGTGAAATAGACAGAGAAAGCCAAATACTGTATGATTTCTCTTATATGTGGAATCTAAAACAAAAAACAAAACAAAACAACACCCCACCAAATACTAAGTTGGTAGAGAGAACAGGCTGATGGTTGTCAGAGTTAGGGGGTGGGAGGTGGGAGAAAAGGGTGAACTTTTTTTTAATTTAAATAAAATAATAATAAAAATTTACTTCTAAATTGGAAAAAAAAATCTTTCTAATTCAAGCCACTGTCGTCTCTCCCTTGAACCATGAATACATCCCTAAATGATCTTTCTACTACTATTGTCATTTGTGATGCATTCACCTCACAGCAATCTGTGATTTTTTTTTTTTTTTTTGAGGAAGATTAGCTCTGAGCTAACATCTGCCACCAATCCTCCTCTTTTTGCTGAGGAAGACTGGCCCTGAGCTAACATCCCCGTGCCCATCTTCTTCCACTTTATATGTGGGATGGCTGCCACAGCATGGCTTGCCAAGCGGTGCCATGTCTGCACCTGGGATCTGAACCAGCGAACTCCAGGCCGTTGAAGCGGAACATGCGAACTTAACCGCTGTGCCACCGGGCTGGCCCCAGAAAGATCTTTTAAAAACAGATCAAATCACATCACTTCTCTGCTTAAAATACTCCATTCACATCCCCCTTGCAGTTAGGATAAAATTGATAGTCTTAAAAATAACCCTTATAGAACCTGTTCTATTTCTTCCTTACTGAGCTCATTTTAGATAATTCTCCCCATCTCCCACTCTGATCTAGCCATCCTGGTCTCTTTTCTGATTTTGAAACTTATCTAGCTTCTTCCCACTTGGGGCCCTTCCTGGCATATCCCTTTTACTTGTAACTGTCTCATTGTTGTTAAGATGTCACTTGAAATGCAACCTTCTCAGAGAGTCATTTCCTGACCCCTCAACTCTCTTCTCAGTCTCTCATATCATTTCTACATAGTACTTGTCATCTGATACTATTCCGCTTATTTATTCATTTATTTGGTATCTCTGTGCTGATCCTTGGCCTGGCTCTGAAATCCATTCCTAGACCGGCCCTTCTCTATTCTGCCATTGTGGAGAGAGTCAGGGAATAAGCGTTGCAAGCTTAGTTCCCTAGGCTTCTTGCTGTCTTTGGCCGATTATAGATACTAGCAGGAAACTGAAAGATGTAAATCAGGGGGAATCCAGGGCTTATCTCCTATCTCTGCCTTGGGTGGCTCAAGCTCCTGAACATGGCAGTCTGAGCAGAAGAGTCAGGTTATTTTTAACCAAATATATCCATTCTCTGTGTTCTCGTTGCACTAATCTCTAGGTACCACACTATATTTTTAAGTGACTTAGCTCTTTCATTGCCTGACTATAATCAATTGTATTAAATTTCCTCCCTTGGAAAGACCTAGTGTGATTTCTGCTTTCCATCAGGACCCTGACTGGTAGAGTTTGTCTCATCCCACTAGAACGTAAACTTCATGAGAATAGGACCTGTTCTGTCTTCTTTACCTATTTATTCCCATGCTTATCATGTGTGGTTTAAAAAAGAAAATATTTTTCAGGCTAGCTCCAGAGACTAAGATAGTTGTAGGTGACATAATGAGTTCAATCTATTCAATAGTATACAAAACAAACTTTTATTATGCATATTTTAGAATTATAAATATCTCATATTAGTTAAAATTTTCAAGTAGTTTTTTTCAGTGAGTCTAACTGTCCATTTTCTATATTCCTGTTTCCAAAGTACTTAGAATTAAAGGTGAAAGAAGAGGACAGATTATAAAACTGAGCTAGGTCTACAGACATTATGAGAGTCATTCAATTTAATGAATATTTACTGAATGCCTACTATGTGCTGAGCATTGTGTCAATTGCTACAGACACAGAGATGAAAAAGGAGTTTTCACTTGTATAGGAAAAAATGGAAATAAGACATTATAGTGCATTGTGATAAATACAATTAGAGAAATATATCTAATGTACAGAGAAACAGATAATGAACTCTTTGGGGGCTGTAGAAAGGAGGACCACAAAAGCAGCCAAAGGGAGGTGACATCTTCACTATGTTGTGGAAATGAATAGAGGTTTTCCAGATAGATAGGAAGAGTAGGAGAGAATTTCAGGATGAGGGTTGAGCCTATGCACTGACTCAGAACTCTATACCATACAGCATATCCAGCGATAGTTTGTATTGCTGAATGTAAGTACAAAGCAAGGTGGTAGATAAAGCCCAAAGAGGAGATTGCCAACTAGACAAGGGAATGGTATATGCATTTCCAGTTGATGGAATGGCAGCGTGATTTAGACTTCACTCCAACAAAAAGGGAAAAGCAAAGCAGTATACTATTAGGTAATGTCTGAACCCCTTTATGTAAGCTATTGCAAGTAAGGGAATACCCAAAGGAAATTTTACAAATAAAGCTTTATTTTTCCCAAATAACAGGAAGTCCAGCAGAAGTATTTTCTGGCATACGTTTGGCTGCTCAATGATGCCATTGGGGATTGAGCCTCTTTCTATCTTTTTTCTTCATCATTCTTAGCCTGTTAGTTTTGAGTCTTATGCTGAATTGTTTCATGATAGCAAGATGGCTGCTCTTATTCTTGCTGTAGATACTAATCCCTCTTTTAAAGAAGGAAGAAGGGCTGACAATGGCAAAGAGTTTTCTCTCTTTGAGGCTTTGTATTTTTGTTCAGGAAGAAAAGTCTTTAGCCAACCTCCATTTGCTAGAAATGACTGAAATACACACCTTTGAAACAATCAGTAACTTAGGGGAATGAGATCAACATAAATGGTTTAAACTAAACATGAGTCTTCTCTGGGGCTGGCATGGAAATGAAGAACATCTCCCCATATCCTGAATAAGTCACTGTTCTGTTTAAGGGATAGTTGTTGAAAAGGAACAGGTAGAGTCTGCCAGATATAGACAGCATAAAAAGGATTTTTATGATTTAGTCTCAATTTTGTTCTCTAATCTCATATATCACTAATCCTGTATCCCTCCCTCATCCATCCCACTCCCACTTTCAACTTCCACTTACACACACATGTGTATACACACAGACTGAATAGACTGGCTATATTCAACTATTGTGGTTCCAAGAATCCGTCGTGCCTGTAATCCCTAAGAATTTTGATATGCTGTATTCCCTACCTAGAATGTCTTTTTTTCTCATTCATTGTTTGGCTATATCTGCTCAACTTTCAGTTTTAAGCTCAGGTTTCAACCCCAACCAGCCTTTATTAGGTGCCTTCTTTCTTTCATAGCAATCTCCACGTTTAAAATATGGTACCACAATTCATTTTTCCTGTTTGTCTCCCCCTATATGTCCATCAGCTCTTTGAGGGGAGAATCTCATGTCTTCTTTCAATATTGCATTCTCTGTATCCCTTTTGCATAGTACCTAAGATATATCAAAGATTGCAATAATCATGGTTGGCAAGCTATTTTGTTGGACTTGCAGAGTATTTAAAGAAAAAAATCCTTTTAGAACATAAATGGCTTTAATTATGCAGATACTCAACTATTCACAATCAAATTTTTGACCTTTATGGTGTAGAAGACATTTGAGATTGTAACTCCTATATAAACACTCAATGAATGTATATTGAATACATATATTAATGAATAAATGTTTGCAAGTGTGGAAGTTTCTGTCTTGGATGACTAAACAGATGGTGGTCCTATGCATTAAGATAGGAAATATAGGAGGAGGAACAGGTCTCAATAAAAAGATGAGTTCAGTTTGGGACACTTTGAATTTGTGATCTTTCTGTGGCACATTCAAGTGGTTAAAGAAAGAGACAAGGCTAGAGATAGAGATTTGTAAGAAGGAGGTTGAAGCCATGTGTAGCAGATGCAGCAGGTGCTCTGCCAATATTCCCTCCAAACTCCACTAGGTGGGCCAGCCACCTCTGGGGGTAATGAGGAGTGATTGCTAATTGATATGGGTTTTTTTGGGGGGTGATGAAAGAATTCTGAAATTAGATAGTGGTGATGTTGTGTAACTTTGTGAATATACTAAAACCCAGTAAACTGTACACTTTAAAAAGGTAAAAAAAAAAAAAGTTTGCAAGTGAATGCGTGAATAAATGGGTATCTAGAAGGATGGCTTGGTATGTGTGTGTTGGAGGGGGACTGGTAGATTACCAAGGTGGACGTGGGTGCACATATTGTAGACGATAAGGTGAAAGTGATAGGAAGCAGCCAGGCCGTGAGTCACCCTTACTTTCTCTTCCAAAGATCTCATACTTTATCCAGAAAGTAATATGTAACCTCTATAGAGCTTTCCACATGATATTTAATAGTAGCTATTATTTCTAAGATATGTACAGACTGGGTACTTGCTTTATTGCTAGACTCACCTGACCCATACTTCCAGCTAACTACTAAGTTGTTTATTCTCAAACATCTTCATATATTGGAATCATCTAGAAATTTCAGTATAAAAATTCACTTTCTTGAGCTTCACCTTTTGGACACATGAGGTGTGGTCAGTATGTCTGAATATGTGAGAAGATCCAACCCCCTGGGATTACAATGTCTGTGGTCCCAGACACACTTTGAAAAACACTGCTATACAAGAAGAAACAGACTTATAACATGGAGTATAATATTTTAGCACAAGAAGTTCCCAGTTGTTTTGGATCACAGTGCCTTTAGTATCTCAGTCATTTTTTTCATGGCTCCCCAGGCCCAAAGAAATACCTAACACTTCCGTTTATTAAGTAGTTTTGTCTTACAAATTTATGTTCTAACAACTTAGTGCTGTTGTGTACTGCATAACATCTCAAACCTTGGAATCAAATTGGATATCACCAGTCTCATTTCCTGTCCCACAGTGAAATGGCATGGTACTTTCTTTTTATCACAGCACCTGCTGAAAATCCAGCATCAGAAAGATATAATGTCATTGAAAGAAATATAGTGATCTAATGTTGAAACTGTGAACTGTCTCAAGCTAGTAGTTTGCACAGTGTATGATAGATGTCTCTGTTTCCTTCAAAAACTTGAAGTACACTGCAGCCACCTGTTTGTTCACTGCAGCAAGCTGATGTGCTCCACATAGTTTGGGAACTGCAATTTTGGCAGTAAGGAAAGGCAGAAAAAAATCTAAAATAAAAATGGGTGCTGGCCCCTTTTATTTTGTATTTTAGCGAGAGTGTTCCATGAACCAGCTACTTCTCCATCCATTGTTTGAATCCAGACAAACGATATGGTATTTGTACCTACACTTCAGAATATCAGCAAATCTCTCTAGGCTCTACATCTAAACTAGCATGACTTATCCCAGCGTTTCCTTTCACTCTTGTACTCACCAGATGCCTCTGGTGTACTTACGTAGCAGACACTGGGCTAGATTTCGGATGTAGGAGATAAGAGGATTAGTGAAACATAATACTTTCCTCTAGGAGTTTATAGTCTTCAGCTTGTATCCCAGTGATTCATTAAATGTTTCTGCTAGTCTTCCCGGCCCTTTAGCACACCTCAGTATACCTGTCTTCTGTCTGTGGGGTTGTCTTTTAGATTCCCCTTAGCTTCCATCTTTCTACTCCAAAACCATCTTTTAACCATTCACTAGTTCATACTCTTGGAACTCACTAAGTCTGACATACTGGGAACCAATTTGACCATGAGATAATTTGGAATTCTTTTAAAAATCTAAAATAATGTGATTGTATCACTCTAAGTTCAACTTCTCAGATCCAATTAATATTAATAACTTTACGATAGAAGTTCACTCACTCATTTCTGCTTACACAGATATCATCATATAGAACTCTTCTCTGATTTGTGATTCAGAGAAGCAGAGAGCGATACACTCTGTTTGTATTTCTCTAGTTTTGTGCATTACGGTTGCCATTTGACCTAGTAGTTCATGGAGAGATGGTGCAGGACTAGTGCAAAGATGGTAGATGCAGGACCCTGTCTTCCCTAACAGTCATGGTCAGTTATGTTGTAATAACTAGCAGAGCTGCAGTGAAAAATCTGAAATATTCATTGTATGTCATAGAATGCTTGGCTTATTTTTCTTTTAAAGTTAAGAGAATCCATATCCCAATTCTGAATTACGAAGACATTCTTTATTGTCATACGCCACTGAATAATATTTTACATAACTATTTATATTTTATCGCATTATCTATTCTTACAGTCTTACTGAATTTTATAGCTAGGATAAAAACCTGAGAGGTGATCTGATAATTTCCATGTCACTCTCTACTCCCTAACCCCTAGTTTGAACTTCAGAAAGCTGATATTAAGAATTGCCTAACATTTACTAAAGCACTATTTCTTAAGTTTTAGTTAGGTTTTTTTTGCTGGAAAGGTATTCTCACTAATAGGGGAGACATTAATTGCAAAATTATTTTAATCAGAATAATGTACTTTGCATAATATACGTATTAGAGGAATTGCCTTATAGCGTAGTCATTATGTTAAATCAGAATGATTTAAAAGGTAAACACACCTAACTTTAAAGTTAGACACTATTTATTGAAAAAGGCACAGTGACATAAAAACATGATGAAGTATTTGAGGTATATTTCTTTTGGCAGATTTACTTTAATAAAAATCAGATTGATTCATGAAATGTTACAGCTAGAATGTACCTAGAGATAATCTAATCCAATGTATTTCAAATTTTCCTCAGTGGGCTATAATGCTGATAGACTAAATATGAAAAAATTCAGTTTATTTTATATTATAGGCTTAATATGGTAGTTGCAACTTAATATGCCAAATTTACATTACTGACATATGCAATAATTTATTATCAATTGTCAGCATCTCCCTGTAGGATTTAATATATAAATATTAAATTTGGGTGGTCATTGTTCAATCAAAGTTGTCCTTCCAATCTGTGAAACATTGAGCAGTTCACAAACAATGAAGTAATTGCATTGTGTATTATTCTTTGCACTTTAAATATTACCCACAAAGCGCTTTGTAGGTACTTTTGCGTATTTTTACTTCTTTGGGGAGAGAATAACTGACATTGGTAACTGAGACAAAAGTAGATCAAATGAGATTTTGTACAGGAAAGTGCTTTGTAAACTAGAATGCCCTATTCAAATAATAATTCTTAATATTCTTTTAAAAAATTATTCCAAGATTTAAAAAAAACAACTTGATTGCCTGGGATCATTTATAACATTGTGTATCACGAGGTTCAACTCATCTATGTCTCTGGAATTTTTTCTTACTCTGAGGTGAATTTCACTTTAACTATTTAAACATCCACTTCAATTGATTTATTCCTCTATGACAGCTATTTTTAAACACAAGGTCACAGTGATTTGGGGGCTTTTTTACAATTATTTGGTTACCAAATTAAAATATCAAAGTTTGAGAATAACCTAAGCTTTGAAAAATTAGAGACAAATAGGGTTATCTTCATTACATTATTTAGTTCATAGCTAATATGAGTGCAGGAGTGCAGGGAGGAGGGGTAGAACAGCAATGGGTGCAGTTATAGCTAATATGTCAAGAACGCCATGTTAACCTTGCCTTATTTTGTGATTATGCCTATGGGAGGCATATTTTATGGATGAACCTACATGTGAACTTCAAAACAGCATGCTGTGAAAATTATTCTTAAACTTACCAACCTAACACCATAGCATTAAAACTTTTCAGACCTTAGTTTTTTCACTAATTTTATTTTACATTTTGAGTTGCAAGGATTATATAATCCGATTCTAATTCCTAATCCCATCAACCACTCTCTTTTCTATGGTTATGACAACAAAAATGGTGCCAAACGTATTATAGCTTTTCAATTAATACTATTGGAAAAGTTTATTATTCTCAAATGATTTTAACTCATCTCATATAAATATTTCTATCACAGGCTAAAGTTTATGTTTTGATTTTTAAATACATTTTATTTTCTCACTTAAGTGTGTGTATGTTGTGATTTTTCTGAATATTCTGCTGCTTCCTCTTTTTACTACTATCCCTCAAAAGCATTATTTACTAATTTATTCCTGTTTTTCCATCAAAGAATATCATTATCCTACTATGTGCCTTTCTCTTGCTTTATAACACAGTTTTGGATCTGTATGGTAGGTACTTCACTTGTAATGTAAAAACACTGTGCTTATCCAGGATTGAACATCTATAAAAAAGCCACACTCAGTCAAGACGTAAAATTTGATCTGGTAATTGTTGAATGTAACATGTAAAAAAACCCAAAAAATGAAGCACAAAGTGGCAAGGATTTATCTCATATTCTCCAGAAAAAATAAACAAATATCAAGATAAAAATAAAATCTTTAGTTGTCATTTTTTTGGCATAATTCTACTGAATTTTAATATCTTGAAATCTTATCAAGTGTAATAGCAAGGATTTTTGAGAAATCTGAAGAGTTAATTTTGGAAGGTAAAAGGGCTTTATGATAATAATTATTGTCCTTTTTTTGCTGAAGGTACACAATTATAACTCTTTTTAATGGCTTTTGCTTTTAACTTAGTTAGCTGTTTAGCTAATTAAGAGCTGTTTGAATAGGAAAGTCCACATTAATGTGCTTGCCTAGTGCTTTTGTGTTTCTTTCTGAACAACCCATTCCTCTGGGATGGTTCCTTTTTCCAGGATATTGCCCCATTTGGAATTGCTCCATTTCTCAACCTATTGTATTGTTTCATAGAAGTATATAAATATATAAAATAAAACCATAAGGATTTATTCTTGGTGACAGAATTTAAGCTGAAGTGAAATGAAGTACTGGAGAGGTGGGGCAGGTAGCAACATCACCTTCGAGGTATGCTTTAAATTATACACAAGAGACCAAGTTTGGGGGCATTAAGAGGGTAGAAGTTGGTTTCAATATTGATTGAGATAGTGAGTGACTTTTAAAATTGCACAAGCCAAGATACTCAGGAACAATATCCAAACTGATCGTAACCAATAGTGTAAAGAAGACAGTAGATCAGGAAACTAAAATATGAAGGTGTGTGAATGCTGAATTGGATTTTCCTTGTATTTTGGCATAGACTTGGTTCTGCTGATATTACCTTTGGAAAGGAATGATATTAATTTTATAAGGACAATGAAATGAGCAATACATATAAAAAGACTATGATGTTCTTTTATTTTTTAAAGAAAAGTTTAGTAGAGTTTAAAACCTTTTTTTAAAAAAAAAAATACCAGTTTTATTAAGGGTGTATTTGTCACTTTCAACATAGAATTTTTTTTTTTTTTTTGAGGACTATTAGCCCTGAGCTAACTACTGCCAATCCTCCTCTTTTTGCTGAGGAAGACTGGCCCTGAGCTTACATCCATGCCCATCTTCCTCTGCTTTATACGTGGGACGCCTACCACAGCATGGCTTTTTGCCAAGTGGTGCCATGTCCGCACCCGGGATCCGAACCGGCGAACTCTGGGCCGCCGAGAAGCAGAACATGCAAACTTGACCACTGCGCCACCAGGCCGGCCCCCTAAAACCTTTTAAAATATCTAAAAAACTTATCAATATAATTTAGAATGAAAACAACATATTTTGAAAATAAAGTTATTTATCATCCCTGCAGAATAAATTGTATGAACATGTAATTTCTACAATTTCCTAATAAATGGATTAATATCACCACTTTTGCTTCCAGCTTAAAATGACAGGTTGAATATTCAAGAAAGAGAGAGAATAATTAATGGTACAGGTAACGAGAAGGAGAGATGTACTGAATCCAAGACCAGGTGGAGAAATAGCCTTTCTATAAAGAGAGACATTTGCTCCGTTTTTACAGGGAGGAAGGAAGAGAGAATGAATATGAATAGGAAAAGAACTGGAATTCTGGAGTTAGATTAAAAACGTGTTTTGTAGAGCTTAAAGTAATTTTCACTTTTATTTTCTAATTTTTATTTTGAAAATTTTCTACAATAATCACAAATCACTTCTGTAGTTTTAGGAAGAAAACTGTCATATTGTAAAAATTTCTTATTCCAAATCTCATTTTGATAAAAGTTACCTCAGAATTTCTTTTTTATTCCCCCACGGAAGATTAGGCCTGGGCTAACATCTGTCAATCCTCCTCTTTTTGTCAAGGAAGACTGGCCCTGAGTTAACATCTGTGCCCATCATCCTCTATTTTATATGTGGGATGCCTGCCACAGCGTGGTTTCACAAGCAGTGTGCAGGTCCACACCCGGGATCCAAACTGGCAAACCCCAGGCCGCTGAAGCAGAATGTGCAAACTTAACTGCTGCACCAGTCGGGTGGCCCCATAACCTCAGAATTTCTAATGTGCAATTAATCATTTTTGAAATTATTCATTTAAATTCATTTAAAGAATCATTTGATTTTCAAAGATACTAAACTTGTATTTTTTAGATCATTTTGATGATAGTAATTTTCTGCATGTTTAGTATTTTGGGTTTTTTTTACTTCAGAAATGGTTTGCAGATGCTTTAATTTTTAGGTCGTCCTTCTTGCCTGGATAATTTCTACTTGTACAGTAATAATTTTGAAAAATATACATCTGCCTTAGTGGGGAATTTCTGTATCTGTCAGGAAATGGTCTGGACCTTTAAATCATCCCCCCAAAAAATAACGACAGAAATACTTAGGGGCCGGCCCGCTGGCGCAGCGGTTAAGTTCGTATGTTTTGCTTCTCGGTGGTCCAGGGTTCACCAGTTCGGATCCCAGGTGCGGACATAGCACTGCTTGGCAAAAGCCATGCTGTGGTAGGCATCCCACGTATAAAGTAGAGGAAGATGGGCATGGATGTTAGCTCAGGGCCATTCTTCCTCGGCAAAAAGGAGGAGTGGCAGCAGTTTGCTCAGGGCTAATCCTCCTCAAAAAAAGGAAAACAAAACTTAAATACAGATTTGCTCTTGGTATAATGCTGTCGATATTCCTTGCTCCCTTGTTTCTTAAATCCTCATCTCTGACCCAACCACCACCATTTGTCCTTCCATATCTGTATTAGTTCCTCTCTGTATTAGTGACAGCTTTGATGTTATAATGTGTTTTGCAGTAATAACCATAGTTTTAAAAAAGATAATACTTGTTTTCCCAATTATGCAACTGCATATCATATGCTTGATGATTTGATACTTTCAAATTAAAAATGTGTTCAATCATTTATTTTGGAATGTTATATGAGATTGAGTAACCTACTAAAGTGGAAGGTTTTGTTTAGCTGGGCAGGGCAGATGTCTTCAGTGGTGACATAGAAATTACAATGGGTGTACAGATGTTCTTCCTTTATTGTCAATTCAGTATAACTACATACTTTCCTAGTAATACATATTTTTAATGAAACTTCGTTATAAATTTTCTTTGTTTGATTCAAATATTAAAGCAGTTTGTAAAATGAAAACACAGTGCATTTCTTCAAGAAACCCATTTCCTGGATATCATTGAGCCTGGATGCTACTGAAAAGACTTCTTATTCCATTGATTTCTGCCCTCTCTGTGTTGTTTTGCACTTTTATATTTTTGGTCTAGAACATGTTAAAGGGTAGCTGTGATCCTGGGTGGAGGTGCTTGCAGATGCCAAATAAATAGTCTTTCCTTTAATAGTGGGGGAGAATTAATGAATTTCACAATTATTGCCATGACTGAGGGAAATAATTGAGTGCCAGATATGTCTTAAGTACTGTGTACTTTGCAAATGATGTGTCATTACGTGGTCACGACAGATGAGGACGCTGAGGCTTATAGAGATTTTTACTTTCTCAAAGCCATAAAGTTGGGAAAGAGAAGGTTTAGGATTTGGAAGATTTCTCTGATTCTGCAGCTTAAACTGTTAACCACAACTCTAAACTACTTCCCTTGGTGTATTAATTGGAGAAAAAATTATTGGGATTGCTAATCTTTGGGTGAGGAGAAGGGTAGAAACTTTAGAGACCATCGTTGGCATAGTATTGTAGCAAAGCACTTATGTATTTATTATTACCAATTGCCTCTCTCCAGGCTAAGTGAATTGGTTTACCATAATCAAAAGAAACAAGCTCAAACACTTGTTGCTTAAACGAGATGCAGTTTTTTACTTTAACACCAAGAGTCTGGTTAAACTAGAATATTATGTTCATCTGTGATCAAATATGATGACCTTGACAGAATCATTAATTCATTGTTAGTGAGAAAATAATAATTAAAATGACTTCTGTGGACCAAGCCCTAACCTAAGGCCTTATTTTTTTTTTTGTTTTGCCATCATTAGTTTCTAACTACTATCTCCCTAGTACAAGTCACCATCATATCATCTCCATAAAAGCTAGGATAACTGCAACAGCTAGTTAATTAATCTCCCTGCTTCTGCCTTTGCCCCCTCAAAGTTTATTCTTCACTCAGCAGCCAGTATGATCACTTTAAAACATAAAGTAACATAATGTCATTCCTTTGGCTCACAGTCCTACAGTTACTGCCCAGTTCTCTCAGGGTAAAGGTTAATATCCTTACTATGGCCTACCAATTCGTAAATGATCTGCCCCCAGTCTCTGATTGTTTCCTTAACTTAATTTCATACCCCTGTCTCCTTCATTTGCTGTGTTGTAATCATTTATTTTCCTTACTGTTTCTGGAACACAGCAAATGTATCAAGTGGTGGGAGGTGAGTGCATGTGGATTATAAGCAGTTAAAATAGCCTTGAGAGAGTATCTTACCCAAGAATAATTTTGACCAATAATAGAGATGTGGTATCTTGATTAGGCCATTTTAGATAATAAATCTACATTATTAAAGATACATATTTATCTTTATTGTAAATATATTTTATAAAGATAGCATTTATTCAGTGTTTCTCAAAATATATATATTTAAGTATTTAACAACTTACTGTATACTAGGATACGTTTGACAGGTTGGAAAACATATTCTAGTGGGATGAGAGTTTTTCTAGTGGGATGAGAGACACAATAAGTAGACAAATACACAAGCATCAGATAGTGTAAAGGAAATGACGTGGAAGAAGATAATGGGTTGGAGTAGCTGTTTTAAAGAGAATAGTCAAGGAGGGCCTTATGATAAGGTCGCATGTGAAGAAAATAACAGATATGGACTCCTGGAGGAAGTATTTTCCAAACTGATATACAAGCAAATGTAAAGACCTTGAGCCAAGTGTATGCTTAACATTTTCAAGCCAGAGCAAGGAAGCCAATGTTTCTAAAGAACAGAGATTCAGGAAGAAAGTGGAAATGAGTTCTGAAAATTAGAATGGGCAGATCACATAGGCCGTTATAAGAGTATTGCCTTTACTCTGAGTGAAATGGAGAAATGTTAGAAGATTTGACACTGGGGAATGGCATTATTTGAACTATGTTTTAAAAAGATTGTTGTGGACACTACTTAAGGATAGATTGCAGGGAGTCAAGAACAGAAACAGGAAACCAACACCATGGCAAAAAGAACTATTGGCAGTAATATAGAGGACAAATTATGGTGGCTCAGATGAGGGTGGTGACAGTGTAGAGGTGAGAAATGGGAAGTTCTCGATTTTGAAAGTGTTGCTGACAGGATTTGCTCGATGGGGTGGATATGAAAACTAAGAGAAAAAGATGAGTTGAGAAGAACTCCAAGGTTTTTGGACCTTCAACTAGAAGGATGGAGTTTCCATTTACTGGGATAGGGAAGTACAAAAAGACGGAGAATTGCTCTTTTGGTAAACTTGTAAGGCTGCTCAGGCTATAGAGTAGTCTAAGTAAAACTTGGAGTCAATAAGAAGTCCCAGAGGATAATCTATTTCTTGGTTATATGGGTGTCTAATTCATGATAATTCACTGAGCTGTGCATTTTATTTTGTACACTTTTCTGGATGTGTTTTCTATTTAAAATGAAACCACTTTTAAAAAAGAAAGAATAAGAGAAAAAAGGATAATGGCTCCAGAGGAGAGTAGATTCTAATGCCTAGAGCCATGCCACCCTTTAGTTCAGGTCTTTTGTCATCTTTAGCCTAGACCAGAGAGGTTGGCCAGCTTTTTCTGCAGAGTTAGGTAGTAAATATTGTATCATTTGTAGGCCAACGAATCTCCATTGCAACTACTCACCTCTGACATTCTAGTATGAAAACAGCCATGGATAAAATGTAAATGAAAGAGTGTGGCTATGTTCCAACAAAACTTTATTTGTAGACATTAAAATCTGAATTTAACACAGTTTTTACATTTTATAAAATATTCTTTTTGTGATTTTTAAAAAAGTGTTTAAAAGTGTAAAGATGATTTTTATCTCCTGAGCTGTACAAAAGCAGGCAGTGGACCAGATTTGGCCTTCAGGACATAGTTTGCCAATCCTTGGCCTACACTATTTGAATTATTTCTTACTGGCCTCCCTTTCTCTAATTAACCTTCCTTTAAAACTGTCCTCCACACTGTTCCAGAGATATCTTCTTACAACAGAAATGTGATCATGTAATCCCTCTGTGTGACAAGCTCAGGAAGCTCAAGAGGAGCTGTCCAGGCACAGACTGGGCAAGAGGGTGCAGGTAATGCCCTCCAGGCAGAGGGGGCAGGGAGAGCAGTGCAGATGGAAAAATGCATGGCCTGTGCAGAAACAGTAAGCTGCTAGAGATGCTAATCACTTGTGGCACTGGGTTAGAAATGAGCTGGAAAGGTTGGTGGGGATTTACTGCTAGAAAGCTTTTTATGTCATGTTAAGGAAATTGGACTTTATTTATTTATTTTTGCTGCCGAGTTGCTGTTTAAGGATTTTAAGAAAGAAAATTCATGGCCGTTTTTTTTTTTTTTATTTCAGAAATCATCCATTATGCTTATCAATTAGGGATTAAAAACATGATTGTTTTAGTAACTTCACTTTCCGTGGAAAGGGAAGCAAAATCCAAATAGTAATAGGTTAAATAATAAATGGTGGATGGATTTTATTTGAAAAACAATCAGCACCATTTTGTATCCCTAAATATGTATGTGTGTATATATACATGCATATAGAGGTGGATGCGCAAATATATGTCCAAATGAATACACATATAAATATCTGCTGGAGAAGTGCTGTAATGTGGTGTGAATACACACCATTTGAATCCTGGGTTTCAAGCTGGAAAGTCCACTTTTTGCTTCACATTTACCACTTCCTTAGAATGGGAAATTTAGTCAATTATTTAACCTTGGCTTTTACAACTAGTAATAAGATAATTAAACTTGGTGACAGCTAACCACAATTCCTACTAGTGTCTGCATGTTATTGACTTACAGTAGATTCATCTGTTTATGACTTTTATTAAACATTTATACAAGTCGTATTTTCATAGTTTGTTTTCTCAGTAGAAAGGTACTTTTTTGTCACTATGGGACATTTTTGACCTATTGGATATTTCAAGTAGAAGTGGAGCCTAATCTTTATGTTATATGCTTCTAATCTTCTTTTTTAATCCGTTGTTCAATTTTAGCCTTGGATCAACTGTGCAGTTTTCTTGTGATGAAGATTATGTCCTACAGGGCGCTAAGAGCATCACCTGTCAACGGATAGCTGAAGTCTTTGCCGCTTGGAGTGATCACAGGCCTGTCTGTAAAGGTAAAAAGAAGTCTTTAAAATAAAAATACTCTCTTAATCACATTTTAATAGTTTGAAGTTTGTTCCTTTGAGTATAAATTTCAATTAAATCTTTGAACAGAAATTCAGTCTTTAAGGAAATATTTACCTCATATATTTAACAACATTTATTGAAAATCTGTAATATGTGAACCACTATGTTAGTTTCCCAAGAATTTCCTGATCTAATTAGTTTGGAGCATAAAAACATGTAAGATAAGGCAATGGAAACTTCACTGGCTATTTTTCTTTTATCACAAATTACCCTTTATAGGCATTGGTATGGATGATATGGATATTTTTTTAACCATAATTCTACCTCCACTTGTATGATTTGCCATTTTAATTGCTTATGTGTCCAACAGTAGTGATATTGGTGGCAGTGGAGGTAGAGCACAGGGTCTATAGTTAGTTAATTTAAACTAAGACAAATCAGTGAGTGCTCTGGCTTTTACCAGTAATTGCAGGTAAGATTTACTCCGACCACCTTTCTACAAATTATTTATTTCCATATAAATTAAATGAGGCCTCTTTTTTTCTAAACTTTATTAAGCTGTGTTTGAAAATGAATACGTCATCCTGGCCTGCTAGCACTCTTGATTGCTTGTTTGTTGTTGTTTTTAATCATGGCATCTTTGCATATTTCAGTGTCTTGTTACTCAAAATTCTGTTAGTTCTTCTTCTCCCTCAGGGAACATTTTCACTGAGTCACCATACCCTGTAGATTCCTCTCAGATAGAATGAGGTTGATATCAGGGGGATAGAGAAGGGAGAAACTTGAGAGTTACTGTAAAGGGAAAAAGACAAAGAATTTTACAACTGGCTAGATATGCAAGGAGAAAATTACAGGAAAGAGTCAAAAGTGATATTTGAGACTATGAGACTAGAAAAATTTTATGCTATTAATGAACATAAAGAAACTGAAAGATGGAACTAAATGGAAGATTATCCACAGTAACTATGATGTTGTCATCAGCAGCAAGTTTTTTTTAAGCACTTACTATGTGCCAGGCACTGTGTTAACCACTGCATATACTCTGTCATTTAATCTTCAAAACAAGCCAATGGAGGCATTGTTATCTCCATTTCAGAAAAGAGGAATATAAGGCCTAGAGATCCAATCACTTTCCCAGCTTAAATGCCTGGAAAATACTAACATTCTTAAGAAAGACTGTTCACGGGCTGGCCCAGTGGCATGGTGGTTAAGTTTGCGGCCTCTGCTTTGGCAGCCTGGGGTTCATGGGTTCAGATCCCGGATGCAGAGCTAGCACCACTTGTCAAGCCATGCTGTGGTGGCATCCTACATAAAATAGAGGAAGATTGGCACCGATGTTAGCTCAGTGACAATCTTCCTCAAGCGAAAAAAGAAAGATTGTCAATAAATGATAGCTCAGGGCCAATCTTCCTCACAAAAAAAAAGAAAGAAAAACAAAGGAAAGAAAAAAGAAAGACTATTCATAGAATGGAGAGAGAAGCCAGATTTCAGAGCATTAAAGAGAATGATAAAATGGAAATGATAAATGATAAAATGGAAACAAAAGGTAAATTCCACTCACTTGGTATTGGCAACCCAAAGTAAGAAGAAACAACCTAGCTTCATCTCAAGTTCCTTGTAAAACTTTCCTGTCACAGGTAGATGTTTATTCATTATCTTTCTCATTTTCAAAGGCTTACAAATGACATATAGTGCAATAACATAGAACATAGTGAAATGGGGATAATGAGAAAATAAAGTAAAATAGTTATATCATCCTAAACAAAAGCTTACATACGAGTTGGTAAACAACCAGAGGGGAAGAGAGGTGGGGGAGTGGGGAAGGGTAAAAGGGCACATGTAAATGCTGATGGATGGTGACTAGAATTTTGGTGATGAACATGATGTAGTCTATACAGAAGTTGAAATGTAATGATGTACATCTGAAATTTATATAGTTATAAACCAATGTTACCTCAATAAAAATAATAATAATAACTGAAGCAATAACACAGAAGGAAAAAAATGGTTTACACACTAGACTTAAATATAACAGCTGCCAAACAAATAGGGAAACCTGACAAGTTTCCATGGAAACCATTCTCTATGAAATACACATACAACTAGATGCCACAAAAGCAAACTTTTTCCTGGCTTTGAGGTCTGAAACATCTTGCATTGTTCTTTATAAGATGTACACTGAGTAATAAGTATTATTGGAGTTCCTTTCATTGATATCCTGGCAATGACTAGAACAGGAAAAGATATAAGGTCGATTTCTTATGGTGTCCTCCACTCAAGACAAATTATAGTTATAAGGGACAATATAGTGAAAATTATGGTTCAAATTGGTGTATTCAAATATCCTGCTTCAGTTCTACATAAATTAGATGTGTGCATTTTTTGATGGCAAGAAAGAATGGGAAAATAGAGGATAGATTCAAGAAAAGGTGATTAATGTTAATGCATGAACAAAATCTCAGGCAAGAAGAGAAGTTATAGTCAGATCTCGGAAGTTAAGGTCTACATAAAATAAGATTGAGACTGTAAACCATCTTTTTTCCTTTAAGACTCATTTCAATAAAAAGAATGAACCATATTTATTATGATTGTAAATTGTTCAAAGGCAGAAATAATGTTACATTATTTTGTTATTTTTCATAAACCCTATAACGCAAAGAACAACTCTGTACTGACTTAAATCTCAAGAAATATTTGCTGAGTATTAATGTATGATTACTTTTCTTCTATCCCAAGATAGGTGATGATTGATATATATTCTATTCATTCAACAGACATTGCTGTAAGGTATAAAATTTGCGTGTTCAGCCTTCATATATTGATATTATTTTATCTAAATTTTATGCTTTTTATGCAGATATTAATCATTTATACACAGTTTTATTTGCTCATTGCCTGCAAGGCATATGTGTGCATGGTTTATAAAATACACTTTGCTATTAGAAATTACTGGCTGTGGTGCTGGAAACAGTAATGGAAGGAACATACTGAAATAGTAATTGAAGTTTTAAAATGACTATCTACTATGAGTCTGAACAAAAAATAGTTTCATGTCTCATGGGTGCTTGGATGGAATAAATATGCTTTTTTCTAGACGGCAGCATAAATAGCAGTATCAGTGCACTGCACCTTTGAGAGGTTATTAATATAGCTGCTGTCTATGTATTGCATGGTTGAGCAATCAAGAAATGGTGATTTTAAAGGGACTGAAACTTCACACAAACAACAAATTATGAATTAAAAGAAAAAGAGCAATTCAGAAATTAATATTAATGGATTTTACACAAACCCAGACAATAATTGTTATTCCCTAAATGGGATATGTATACGAGACATTTGCCAGTTTACACTTATGGAAACAATTATTCCTTTGTTGGAAATGCAATAGATATCCAAAAGCTGGAGCTTATGCAAATAAGCAGACTTATGCATCTGAATGGTATATAGAATGTTTATTTTAGACATTCATGATATTCAAAGAAACAGCATTTATTTGAGAGTTGATAACTTGTTAGCTAGGAAACTTATTTAAGAGAGTTAATATTGATCAATTGGACAAAAAATTTTGACTAATATTCAATCTCCATATTTGGACGGCCCCAAATAACCAAGGTTTTTGTGTGTTAAGCCACAAGGGCATGAACCACTAGTGGGAGTAATGGAAGGGGTGATTAAGAGAAGGTTAGAAAAGAAGACAAAAGAAATACAAAAATACTAGAAACTGTGGTAAAAATCAGAGAGTCACCTTTTAATTTCTTTATTCAATCAATCATCCAATTATTTTCTTATTCACTTATTAATATACTGATTGATTTATTTTGAATTCTGTAAACATTAATGAACATTAGTAGGTACACCAGATTAAATACTATGGGGGATGCACAGTATGTAATGGTTTTTATTATTTTTTATTGATTTCAAGGCATAAATACAGAACTCTGTAATATATAGTAGACTGTTTTGTTTGTAAGAGAGGTACAATCCTCTGCAAAATTCACTTGTGGAAGATTATTTCCCTGTTTGGAGACAGTCAGGCATTGAGATGGAGGAAGTGACATATGGGCAGAACTTGGAAATTATTTTGGATTTCAACAGAGGGAGTTGGAAGACATTTCAAATATAGACAATATCCATGAGTAAAATCACAAAGTAAACTGGCAGATCTGGGGAATAAAGTGGAGGAGGATGGGCATTCCAGTTTGGTTGGGTATATGAAAGATTATAAAATGAGATAAGATTGGGAAGATTGTATTATGTAACTCCTCTGAAGTGTTTCTGGAAGCAGCCCTAAACCTCAATTCCATTATCACCATTATGTAGTTCCAGTACTGCAACTATCCCATAGCTTTTCATTTGGACTACAATTTATCATACATATTGCTGATAGACTAATCCCATCAAGATCTCAATTTTATTGTGTCTCAGGAATGTTCAAGTCCCTGTGTTGTTTCTCAATTTCATACTGTGATCGAATAAAATTAAATAATTAAGAATATGAACTCAGGTATCAGACTATTTCAGTTCAAATCCGTGATCTTCTACTTCAGTAATATACCCTCTTTATAATTGTCAGATTTCTTTTCTGTAAAAGAAGTATTACAATATATCAGTATCTACTTCATAAGGAGTTAAGAATTTGCATGAGAATGGAATGAGGTAATCCATATAAAAGCACTTAGTATATGGGCTGAAACACAAACACTTAGGGATAAAGGTCCTAGTGATTGTGATGGTGCTGCTGCTGATAATGATTGTTAACTCATCTGATTTCCAAAATCATTCATGATTTGTGTCTATCCACTTGTTTCTTTAACACTTACCAAAAGTTTATCCCAGGCATCTCAATATCACCCCCCTAATTTTCATATACGTCTGACCTGTCCTGAATGAAAGCACACCTGTTAACCATATTCTGCACACCTTTCAAAGTTTTACCAGCTTTCACCTCCTCCAAAAATTCTTTCCTACTTTAACTATTCTTTATCTCCCCCTTTTTAAACGTTATGTCACATTTACTGTCTTCACCACAAAATTTAACATTTAGTTCTACTCTTTTTGGCAGTTGTTCCTCATCATTTCATGGGCAGTAGACTTGCTTCTTCAACCAAAACCACCTCAGAAAGAACAAAATAATCAACTCTTCTAAAGCACTTGAATTTTGAATGGTTTTGTTTTGACCGTTACCAAGAAGAAGACAGTTACCAATGTGATCTATCCATCTATTGCTTTTGATTAAATGGAAGGATCATAATGAAGCTCGATTCCTTTAATCATATACAAAGTAAAAAAAGGACCTACAGTTTATGTAGTAGATAACTGCTGCCAGACCTAAGAGCTGTGACCCTCACTAACCAGTAGTTAGTAAGAGCTTCTGGGGTCTTATAGTTTTCGATATTCCTTCACATATGCTTTAAGTTCCTACTCATATTTTATTCGTCTTCACAATGTTTTGCCCAGTGACCATTATGGCCATATTTTTGTGTACTTAAGAGTTGCTAAATAAACATTTTGAATAAATATTGTGGAGAGACTTAATTAATTATAACAAACAGTTTAAGAAGATAGTAATTTGTTGATTGTAACCAGAGAAAGTTGCTCTGGTAGAAGGCTTCCTGTTATGCAGAAACAATTAGAAAATTTTGCCCAAGAGCGAACCAGAACCTGCTGAAATTTATCAACCACAAACACTTATAGCAGGTGTTTTTCTGTAGTTATTCTTGATGCCTTCTTAGTTTCATGGACTAATGTTACAGATGAGATGATGCATAATAGCAATGATATTGGCAATTAATAGAGTGACGTATGGTGAAGAAGATAGACAGATGGTCTAGATATGGATATTTATCATACATTCATGTTTCTTGAAGGTAATATTTTTCTAAAAACAATAGTTATAAATTTATTATATAATTTCATAAGCAAATAAATTTTACTGAGCTCTAACAGTGAACATATTTCAATGATAAAATAGCATTTACATGTTATTTGATGGAGATTAATAATGATGCATTTGTGTATATCATTTAAGATTCAAAATTACCTGAACAATTAGAAATTTTGCTTTTCAATGGTACTCTTCCAGCAGTTGTTCAGCAATGCATTCCAAACATCTTGCCTACCTCACAAATTATTAGAAAAATATGCAAATACTTAGCAAGTAAATGACTCCATTTTGGTTTGGTTTATAGGAGGGAAGGTCTCCACATGAAATCTTTCTGTTTACAACTCACCCATCTCCTGGCAGTATGACCTTGCTCATGTTCCTTAACTTTTCCTGGGCTTCAGTTTGCTTTCTTGTAAATTGATGAGGGTATATGTACAAGGTCATTACTATAGACTTCTTCAAGTTGTAATTCTAAATATTCTTAAGTACAAATACTGTTTTTATGGACTTTAGAACATGTTAAGGTTATTTTTCATCCAATGTTGTCATAGTCTGCTTCGGCAGTTATAACAAAAATACCATAAACTGAGTGGCTTATAAACAATAAACGTTTATTTATCACAATTCTGGAGGCTGGGACGTTCCATATCATGTCTGATCAGGACCAGCTTGCTTATTGCAACCTTCCAACTGTGACCTCACATGGCAGAAGGAGTGAGGGATCTCTCTTGAGTCACTTTTATAAGGGCACTAATCCATTCATGAAGACTGAACCTTATCACCTAATCACCTTCTAAAGGCCCTATCTCCTAATAGCATCACATTGGGTGTTAGAATTCAACAAACAAACTTGGGGGTGGGGAGGACACAATATTCAATCCATAACAATGTTCTTCTTTACCTTTGCAGGCCTAGTGTTTATCTCAGTTTCTGGCACACAGCAGGCAACAATAATAATAATAATAAATCTGATAAACTATTGCTAACAGAATATTATAGTTCTCTATTTCACTGTGTTTTAGGTAGCACTTTAAAAATAGACAAATATTCCTTTTATTAGGTGCCAAAATTGTAGTTATCAATTATAAAACTGCTTCAAAGTAATTTAGATTCTGTGGATCTTTCATACCTCATTTACTATTAAAAATATGATTTCATATTAAGATAATTATTTTTGTTCATACATTTGCTTAATATTAAACACACCCCTATAATATATTGATTTTAAACTATATCTTTCAAAAATAAAGTTGATTGTAGTGTGATTCTTGATTCTGCTATGTGCTAAGGATTATAGTTTTGAGAGTTTTTAAATGAAAAATAAATATTTTAATTCTTAAAATTAATTGATAACAATTCTAAGAGAGTTGGGAGAGAAAAATAAACAGGAAACAACTCTTTAATGTTTAGCATATATAATTTTAACGACCTGAGGATTTGAAATTTAATGGGGATAAAGTGTACTATGTCATGACCAAAGCACAAATAACTAAGGAAATAAAAGTAATAACTAAATAAATAATGGATGTTTTGGCTGAATCAAGGAAAAAACCTGAAATGTGTTATCTTTATGCAAGGATGAACAAATGGAAAACTAATGAAATCAGCACAAAGAATTTAAAGTTTTCAGGACAAACTACCCATTAGAAAGAGAATTTCAAATAATTTTTTAAATGAAATGATGTTTTTTGTGTTTGTAGTAAATCTGTACAATCCATCAAAATTCTCCTGCAATGTAGAAAGCTTTATTTCCTGTTTGCTGACAGGATATGCTGTTAGCACAAAGCACCTGGAATACCTATGGTGTATCTATGATGACTTAATAGCCTTTCCACTAATTCTGGTCACATAAAAAGACTGGAGAAGGATAGCGGAATTAGGACTCCCTTACATAGCTTCTCCCTTTTGTTTTAACATAGCAGTAGAACTGCTTCTGGGCAGGAGAATCTGTAGAGAAAATGATCACAGTGTGATTTCTAGAATGTCTGATACTTTGTATATGCACTCAAAGTATAGAATTGTACCATGCAAGTGAAAGATACAATGTGAAGTGAAAAAAGATGCAAACCTGAGAAAGACAGAGACACCAAAGAGGAAACACAAGGCATAGGCAAAATATACACAGACATGATTGGTGAGAAGTGGGAAATTTTTAATATTTAAATTGAATTTATTTGAAATTTTTAAAAATCGGTTTTTATTCTTGATGTGAACATACGGACTTTATCACAAATGTTTTGATTTTTTATTCCTTTCCTTTTGTTAAAGGATGAACCATGTTCTACTGCTCAGCTAGTCTTATAATAATTTTTGTGAATCTAGGTATATAACATCAGCATCTCTAGCAACTAGCAATGTACAGCAGATAGCAGGCACACTTACAAATACTTGAATGAATGAGTGCCTGGTTTCCCACTAGGCTAGATGCAATGTAGGAAGCATAGAATAGAACTGAACAAATCAGGTAAAAATCAGTATGATTTTAGATTAAGTCAGTGATAAAAGAAAGACAGAGTAGAGTTAGAAGAGATATAAACTGAGGGAGACACCAATATATAGGGTATAAGAAGGGGAAGTTGAGCCTGTGAAGGAGACTAAAAAAAGGAGCAGCTAGAAACAGAGATGGGTAACTATAGGGAATGGTGGTATGGCAAACACAGGGAGGAGAGATTTTATAAATGAGATGTGGTCAATATTGTTAAATTCTGCAAAATGGTTGAGAAAATAAGAACTCATTGAATTCAACAACCAAGAGGTCACTAGTGCCCTTGGTAAAATCATTTTCATTGGAATTGTTGGTATGGAAGACACATGGCTGTAGTTGAGGAGTAATGAAGTGAGAAAATTGAGGCTTAAAGTGAAAAGCAGAAGCTTGACTATGAAGCAAAGGCAAGAGGGGCATGCTGTTGGGGAAAGATTGTTTTTAAGATGTGAGAGATTTAAATAATGATGGCAAAGATCCAGTGTTTGTGAGAAGTTGAAGGTACAGGTGAGAGCTGGGCAAATTGAAAGATACCGTTCTGGGACATAAAGGGTCTGGGACTCAGAATAGAGGGGATGACATTGCTCTTGGATAAGAAATAACACACCCTCTCCTTTGAGGTGGGAGACCTGAGAAAGCAACTGTTGAAGGTATAGATAATTTTACAGGTGGGAAACAGAAGAAGACATCATTCTCAAATGGTGCACTTCCCTCCTCCCCCATTTTTTTTTCTGTAAAGTAGGTGGGGTTATCTGAGGAGAGAAAGAAATCCAACAGTTCTGTGCTGAAGTAGGATGGAACTGCAGATGAAGTTGATAGGAATAGGGAACTGGGGGAAGTCCCCAAGCAGTCAGCCTCTGAGAAGCAAGCGTAGCCTGAGGCTTTCATTTAGCCCAGCGGTCCTCTTCCCAGGCTGCACATTACAATCATCTGGAAAGCTTTTAAAATAATTTTAAAATAAAAACCCATGCCCAGGTCCCAACCCACACCAATTAAGTCAAAGTCCCTGTAGAATAATTCAGTTAATATATCCCCTCAGAGATAAATTGACCAATTTAACTGTATTGAGGATTCGAGAAACAGCTTAAAATAATATTCTGTTTTCTTAGGAAGTCTCCCTCACTCCCAGGGAGTAATGTACTCACTGGCAGGCTGGTTGGAACATTCAGTTACACATATCATATTCCTGTTCTAGAGAGTGGCAAAGCGAAAGTTTGATGCATTCAGGTTACTGAGCCGAAGCAGCAGCTCACCACTTCCTCTTCTTACTGGACACGTCCAGATACTGAGAGCAATATAAATTTTCATGTTAAATGTCAAAGATGGACTCATTTTCATACTTATCATGTATTACCAGCTGGACATGGCACCGATTTGCTTTTGAGATAAGTGTGTCTTGGGAAGAAATGAAATGGGGTCACAACTGAACGAGCTTCATTTCATTTGCACTCCTGCTGTCCATTTCAGCCACCTTTCACTTATTTATTCCAAGAAAACAAGACAAGACAAATGTAGGTTTGCAGCATGGAAATAATTTTGAGAAGAAAATTAAATAACTAAATGTGACTTTATGAAACATGAATTCTTTCTAAAGTTTGTCAAAAGTGCCAACATTTCAACATATGCATTGCTTTTGCACTTACTTTCCTTGTTGTCTGTTGATGATCCAATTTATGCAGCATTTGCTTTATGGCTTATCACTTCAATTATTTTACTTTTAAAAAAACATTTTAAATTTCACACATCCTATTATATAAAGTGAATATTTATGGATGATTTTTTTTTCCTGAGTGCTGTTTCACTAGAAAATTATTTTCTTAGTTCTGACACAAGAAATAAAAACGTATCTTGAATGATTTCATATGCTCCCCAATTTTAAAAGTGATGTCTGAACTCATTTAAAATTATTCAAAGTTCGTGGTCATTTTCTTGGCCTTTGGTAAGTCTCTACTTCAACTTTTGAAGGATAAATATTTATGCTTAGCAGGATCCATAATTATATATTTATTCTGAAAATAAATACTATGGGTGTTATGATATTGTTACTATTAAAAACCATTAGTGCACCTCACGTCTCCCTGGCTATTTGCACCAAATTCTAAGGAAAAAAAGCCAACTAAATCTTTAGATATAAAAATCTTAAAGCAAAGGAAATGAGGAACATTTTATTGCTTTTCTAAATCTGCTTTCCCAAGGATCAAACATGGCTTTCTATAAGACTAGAAGGAATGCCTTCTGAAAACCTTCTCATTTACCATTGCTTATATGTATTTTGCTCTTTTCTGCATAGTGTTTCTTTCTAAATTATGCAAGGAGGGCATGTGATGTTTTTCCTACCTATTTAGAGTATTTGAAAAAAAAAACTAAAACATCATAAAGACCATGTGGTTGGAGATGTTTTGTAAAGTCTTCAGAAAAGGAATCAAGTTTTCTTCATTTCTATAAACATAAAAATATTTATTAGTTACACACAACAGCTTTTATTATGAGCTGTGAACACCAAAGGCCACATTTGGCTTTTTTTTTATTTGCACTATTAATTATTTCATCTCCCAAGAAGTAATGACAGGACTGGCTAATGTGAACATGTTTTTGTTCCCCAGTAAGGCAAAACTGGCTGATAAAGTTAAAAACTGGGAGGAATATGATTAGTTTATTTTATAAATTATGATAACTGAGGAAGAAAATAATGGGCATTGTCAGACTATATTTAGAATTTTAAACAACAATTTAAAACAAACTATAAGAAAAATATTGGAAGTGTACCTGCAAACTTATAAAAATATTACAGATCAGTAGTACTTTCAGGTGCTGAAGAGTAGAGTCAAAAAAAACCTTTGCAGGAGAAAATCTAAAGAAACTGAGTGTGAATATAGTGATTTGCCTGAGGAACTATGATTTTAGAGAAACATGTGCAAATCATAGACAGATGGATATATGACCAGCATTGAGTATTAAATAGGTGATATATATTTGTAAGAACACTTCCAGGCTGTCTAAAACTAGAAAAGGCTAGAAACATGCTTAAAAAACCTCATAATTTAAAAATCTTTTATTTATATGAAGTAAGGAAAACAAATATATGTGTATATTCATTATAGTTTAAGCTAGTATTTCCTAAAGTTATCTTTGAATATTAATAAGAACCACATAGAAAAGTAATAATTAATAAACACATCAAAAAGGTATTCAGTGGTATTATTGTGTTACTTTAGCTACAGAACTTGTCAGAATTTATAATATTCTCATCTTCTTTGTTTATCATCAAAAGTAGAAATGTAGTATATAACAAAAGCTCCCCAAAAATGCTGATCTGGGGTGAAGATTTTGGAAGATGCTAGTTTAGACTGTGTTATTGCATTTGCTTCACATATCACTACTCAAGTGCTCATTAAAAAATCACTTTCAGGGGCTGGCCTGGTGGCATAATGGTTATGTTCACGCTCCACTTCAGCAGCCCAGGCTTCTCAGGTTACGATCTTGCACATGGACCTACACACTGCTCATCAAGCCATCCTGTGGTGGCATCCTACACACAAAATAGAAGACTGACACAGATGTTAGCTCAGGGCCACTCTTCCTCACAAAAAATGAAAAAGAAAAAACACTTTCAATATGCCATTCCATTTTGCACCAGTTTACTATTCAAGTCAAAATTCCTTAACCTAGCATTTCAGAACCTCCAAAAACTGACCCTGAGCTTTTTTAGAACTTTATCTCTTCTTAGTCCCAATCATAAACAATCCAGAAAGGTAGATAAAACCGCACCCTATATTACCTTCCAATATGTCTCTTTTTTTTTTTTTTTTTTTGAGGAAGATTAGCCCTGAGCTAACATCTGCCCCCAATCCTCCTCTTTTTGCTGAGGAGGATTGGCCCTGACCTAACATCTGTGCCCATCTTCCTCTACTTTATGGGTGGGACACCTGCCACAGCATAGCTTGACAAGTGGTGCGTAGGTCCACACCCGGTACCAAACCAGCAAAGCTCAGGCCCCAGAGGTGGAACGTGTGAACTTAACTGCTCCACCACCAGGCCGGCCCCCCAGTATGTCTCTTAAGTGAGTGAAAAGAAACCCAGATTTAGAGTCAGAATACCTGGGTTCAAGAACTGTCTATCTCCTCCATTGTGTGTTTAAGTTAATGTATGTATATCACCATTTTCTTTAATTTCCTAACAGGAATTGTGCTGACTATATTACATATATTATCTATAGTTAATGTAATAATTTTCCCTTTTATAGGTGAGAAAATAGGTCAAGTAAATTGTTCAAAAAAACACAGTTCTTTAAGTGCTGGAACTAGGATTCACACTTAGATGTGTATGATTTCAAAGTTCGTGTTATTTTCACTATACCTCACTGATTTAAAGAGCCCAAAACATTGAAAAGTGCAGAATATATAAACCATGGACATGATGAGTATCGGTTAAACTTTGCAAAGGTTCACGTAGAGTTTTGATTTTTAGGAAGTTTCTTGCAAGTAAGATTGACGCTCAGTTCCAGCCTGTGTAAGACTTTTGGCCTCCTTAGGTAGGAATTGCTTTTCTCTGTGCCACCTTAACCCTGACTCTGTGGCATTGTGGATTTGGTCCAGGTAATTTTCCTGAATTAGCTTCTCCTTTTTCTGGTCCATCTCCCCTGAATTGTCCCTTGGAAAAGTACCCCCTTTCTTCTTAAAATTAAGTTTCTCCCAAAATTCCAAAATATCAATGTATTTAGTAGGCAGATATTCATAGTTTCATCTTTTATCTTCTTCATAGTCAAACTTCATAATAAACATTGGCATACCTAATTATACTTCAATAATGTACCCCAGGAAGCTTGAGGTTACTGTTAATCCAAATATTGACTAGTTTTGAAAGAAATAGGTGATTTTTACATATGGATATTCAGGCCCTATGGCCATAATCTGGAAGTAAAGGGAAACAAAAAGATTGCTCAGCAAAGAATTTCGATGTGGGTATGTGAAGAGGAGGAAAGATCTGAAAAGTTGGTGGAGTATTGAGCAAATGGAAAGAGGCTGAAGCCTTAGGAAAAGACAGCTAGTGAGAAATCCTTGGGTCAGATGAAGAAAGGATTTTTGAGAAGGGAAGGATCTAATATTTAATCTTAAATTGTTTGTGTTGCTGCTATGTAAACTCCCTACCTTGTCCCATTGTCCCCAACTTTAAGTTATAATTGATCCTACTAGTTGATAGTGGCTAGGGAAGAACAAGTGATAAGTATAAAAGACAGTTGTTTCCTTTTCAAATCATTAGAACTTTTTAAATTGAAGTTGAGAGTTCTCAGCTATTGTAGGGGCTTGATTTCATTAAAGCACAGGGAGACATGCGGATTGTTCCTTTGGTAAAGCTTTTGTTGCATTGCGTGATAGGGGCTCTGGTGATGTAAACAGTAGTCATTCTTTCTCAGCCTTGTAGAATCAGTATATGCCTCATGGGATTGTCAGAGGAATGTGTCAAGAATTATGAATGGTCTGAGATTTTATCATACATACAAGTTTACAGGTTAGCTTGTCACACTTTTATGGATGCTAGCTGAAGTCAAAAGACCCCATAGGTCAGAGGCAAAGGACAGTTTACTACTCATCACAAGAGTGGTAGCAAGGATGTCAGCTTTGTTGCCACTTCCCTGAGCCCCAGTCTTGCAGGGCCACATTAAAAGAACCAGATAATAGCTGCTTGTGCAATGGGTTACGTTATAGAAAAGGATCCCTGAGCATAGGGAAACCAAATCTTTTATAATGGGCAGTATGCATACATATTCATTTCCTCTGGAGAGAAACACTATATCTCTTATCTTCCAAAACTATGAATAAACTTGTCCTTTGCTCTGGAAGGAGACACTTTTCTGTCTTCCAAAGCTGTTTGATAAATACACAACCTGAAAAAGAGATTCCAGAACAAAGACAGTTAGTGCCTTTGCTTGCAGGATGTATACAACCACGATAGACACATAGAGAATTGCCTCCTGAGGATATCCACCCTTATTTTTATTTGGCTTCTGATGCATTTTCCCATGAGAATTCCCACTAATCAGACACTCTGATTAATCTGAATGCCAGAGGCTGGAAACAAATCCATTTAATTTTCATCACACAGCATTTAATTAAGATTATTATCAACGGAACTCCAAACTGCAGAATGAGGCCAACCTCTAGGGACACAGACCCAACTAGCAGAACAAATCACATCAACCATCAGTGTCTACTTTAGAAAGCCAGGTGGCTTTCTCCTTTCATTTCTGTATTGATCTCTGCACTTGTCCCAAGGCCTTGATCCAGGTAGTACAAGATTCACTAGCAATTGCCTTGCCCCACAAAGTAGAAGTCTAGGACAATTCTGCCATCTCTAACAACCCTGGCCAATAAGTTGAGGCTGAACTGAATGCCTTCCAGAAAAAAGGTTATGTCATTGATCATTTCAGCTAAAGTTAGTAGCTCCCCTAAGTAACCAAGGTGGCCTCAAATGGCAAGATCTCTACAGTTATCTTATGGCTACATGACCTATAGGTGGTGTTTTCCTTAAACTCCTGAATGTCTCTTATTAACACCCCTAAGGCAGATGTCACCATATCTTAGGAAGGGAGGCTAGTTAATACATGTATTCTACATAAGAACAATCCCTAGGGCATACGTCATGCCTCTGATAAGAAAGTGTTATTTAACCTTGCTGCCTTCAACCCACAAGTAGGACCTACATCAATCAGGGGACCCAGGTTGGTAGTGCCTTCAAGTGCCTCCAAGTGGTTAGTAAAACTTAGGTTTCCCAGTTAAGTTCAAATAATTAAGTTTAGTCCTTGTTTTTGGAGGGACTCTCTGTCTTATTTGTCTATGCCACTAGAAGGTTGGCATTTGTTCACTTCTTGGAATGACAGAGTGAAAACTATAAGAATGGAGGTGGGGAGACTATCTGGAGGTATGAACAGGTGTAGAAGTTGGCGTCATCCCCTGCTTTTTTCATAGACCTCTTGGTAAGTTTAGGGATAATCATTATCAAATTACTGAAAAAGACATCTGGCAAGAGACAGCGGATCTATCAATAAGTTAAATTTGTGGACTCGCAACAGTTTAAGAATGCCACACCAAGGTATTTTTGTTAAAAAAAAAAGGCTCCTGTGGTGATTCTGAGAAACAAAGATCATTAATGTCCTTTCCTCCCCCGTGCTCCTATTTCCCCCTATGCCAGGATGTTGTTCTTCCTTCACCACCACAAAATCAGTGTGTCTTATGCCAGGAGTGATAACTTCACCGTTTCTCCAGTCATCATATAGTCTTATATGATCATTTCATCCAGATTTGGCAGGTAAAAGTAAAACAAGGGCATTTCTATAAAACTTACAGAGTTCCAATACGTCCCCAAATTTGGTCCGTGCAGGCCTGTGTAGAGGGGCTCAGTGATCAGTTTGTACTTAGTGATCATTAGCCTTATGATCTAGGATTATGTCAGTCCAAACAAAAGAATTCAGGTCATTGAAGCAGAGTTAAGCCTGAATCTCCTGAGCCATTTTTAACACAGACTGAAAAACCAAGCAGAGGTCTACAAACCAGGAAGGGATGTGGTTTCCGTTAGGGGAGGAAAGACAAAACATGCCACACCAGGAATGGTCAAGGTAGAATCTCAAATTTGCAAAATAGATCTATATATGCCCCAGTCCTTTCATAATTGCCCAGAAAGTATCTGAGAGTCAATGATCCTCTCTGGAGATGGTCTCATTTGATGACCAAACTGTCTCACAAAGGCTTGTGTACTAGGAGAAGGGAGTGAGGTAGAGTTAGGAATTTTTAAGTGCATTTTTAAAGAAGCCATTTTAATACTCATCAATTCCAAATGTTGGTGGTAGAGAACATTAAAGTTTCATTGAATACCTTTTACTATCAGCCCCTTTTTGAGTAGCTTTTGTGATAATATTTCAACTACTTTCAGACTGAAAATGGTCCTGAAAGCCAAAAACATGACAAGGTTTTTTTCAAGGGCTCCAGTAGTGTGGCTGGATTTGGCTGATCAGACTGGACCAGCAACACCATAATCTGAAAAAGTGTCAACTAAAGCACTACTGATAACTCTGAGAGGAGGTCAAAAGTCAAAAGTAGTCAATCTAACAGGAACAGGCAGAAATATGACTCATCCAATGTGACTATTCTTACCAAAAGACAAATGGGACAGCTTTTGGAAGGAATCACAAATCTGAGATTTGATGGTCTCCTCTGCACCAGAAACACAGAGTCCTTTACTTTGTGCCCAGTTCATAATAGGGTATGTATTGCTATGTCCAGTAGGATGATGGATCTAGGCAGCAATGGTGCCAGTCTAGGTAGTGCAGGCTTGATTAACAACTTGGTTTCAGTAAGTTTCACCAGAGAAAAAGCCCTTAATGTGGGAATCTGCATTATCATGACTCAGATGGTTTAATCATCAGCTGCGATTTTTTTTCATAGTTCACAGCCCCAAAGAGGTTGTCTTTCATCTTCCAATGTGTAGTTTTCCAAATGGCAGACTAAACAGCTGGCTATTGATAATCTAAGAGTCAGTAAATACATAAGGTTCATCATTGACCAGTGCTTTGAGAAGGGCCTTGAGTTCTGCCCATTGAGTAGAGAGACCATGTCCATTTTAGATTTTTCATGACCAATGCTGAGTTTGAACAACCACAGCAGACCAGTGAGTACTATCGTTGAAACAGGCTCATGTATTTAGGGGAAATTCTGAATTGAGGGTACACTACCCCAGAGGCTTTTCTTGAGACAGTGTAGTAGGGGATAAAGTTTTCCCCCAAAGAAAAAACTGCCAAGTTTTTCCTATAAAGCTCATGTGTCTTTGAGGCACGCTGGATACATTCTTGAAAATGCCATTTCTATTTGACAAGCACGGCTTATGGGCCCTCCTCACCTTGTTTGTCAATGAATCCAAGTTGACCCACCCAAAATGGGAATTTCAAGCTGGAGAGTCACAATAACTTCATGGGTCAGAACTTCGCTTTGAACAAGAACCCAATAGAAATGTAATAGCTGTTTTTCAAAAGGAATGTACCTGGTAGCTCTCTCACTGACAGTGGCCTCTTTTTGCCACAGGCTCCAATTAGCAAAATCATTAGTTACGGACACTTATAGCTCAAAGGAGTAATTAAGTTCTCAGGGATGAAAGGTAATAGTACTTTTCTATATGATGCTCTTCCCAATTGGGAGAATCTCCTTTGGCATTTATAGACAAGTATGTAGCACATCAAACTAATTATATATTGAACAGTAGAATCCTCAGCAACAGTACATTGAATTGGCCCAAAGGGACCTTTAGCCCCTCACAAAGCCACATTAACTTCTGTTCCACATTGTGAACTCCATTCAAACATCATCAGTTTGATTTGGGCATCCAGTATTCTAGAGGACTGACTAGAATAGTGACTTAGGTGTCTTTATCTAAGAGTCATAAATGTTTGAATTCCTCCTATCTCCTAAATTTTCCAGCATATTTGGAGAGCTGAGTATGGCCTTTGGCCCCCATTGTGGGTCAAAGAGACTTCAGTCCCACCCGTAATCATGCTTGTCTTTAAAGCAGCTGAGATCAGTTTGGTGAAAGAAGGGAGGAATCAGGAAACATGGAAAGAAAGAGTAGCTTCATGCCAGCAACAAAGTTGAGTTTACTTTCAGTTTTGAGTAATGCGGTGGCAGCCTTAAAATTTTTTCTAGATATCTTTGAGTCAGTTTGTCATCCTCCAGTAAATCAATTTTGTCAGCTTCGTAAACTCAATCTGGGGCAATAAAAGTCTTAATATTGGCCAATCCTTCACTGATAGTTTCCCATGGGAGTTTGTCTCAGTAAAATCTTCCTAAGAGGGCTGAAACTCCATTGTAGTAGCCAGAACTCATTGCCAAAAATTCTGAAGCCTTTTAATGCTATCTCCAAATGGATCTGTTGTTGGCATTGTACACTACAGAAGGGTCTGAGTCATGAGATGGTCCCGCAATTGTCATTCTTCCTTATCAAGGATTGTTCTCCTTGCCTCCTACCTCTGAAGTGAACCAAAGTTCTAACAATTAGCCTGGTTTCTTACCATAATGGTCATAAATTCCTCTATTTCATTTTAGTGTAGGTAAGCATCTCTATAACTTCTCTGAAAGTGGGTAGAATTTTCTTTCCCGTCTCCTCAATATAAATCTTAATACTGGTTGTTACTATGGTGTGTTCCTAAGACTGACTGCCAGACTGTTGAGAAGTTTCCTACCTGGAGGAGACTTGGCATAGCCAGCATTCTGTTAGGACAGCTATCTTTGATCTTACTTTGCAGTACTCAGCCTGCAGCCCCCTCCCCACTGCCTCCTCATTAGCAGGCAATAACTAGAGGACGTTTTACTGCCTGGTCAACCATTCAATTTGGCCAGTGTGTTTGCCATTGATTTCCAGAGACTTTTCTCAAATCCCATTAATTGGCTTGAGTGACCACCATCCTTCCTCTTCTAGAAAGCCTTTTCTTTGTCAGCATCCCATCATCATAACCCAAACTGTCAAAAACCGTGAAGGACCTGAGATTTTACCATGCTTGCAAGTTAACAGGTTAGACTTCCACAATTTCGTGGATGCTGACAAAAGTTAAAAGATGCCTGAGTCACAGATTACTACTCACAACAATGGGAGTAGCCACAGTATCACCTTTGGTGCCACTTCCTTGAGCCTCATTTTCCACATGCCTAGATGAAGAGGATGTCATCAGCTGCACAAGCTGTGCATTACAGGAGAACAGCACTGAGTTCAGGGGACCCCAGTCTCTTATAAAGGGCAATAATCATTTCTGCTCCATTGCTCTGGAGAGAGAGATATATCCCTATTTTTCAAAGTTGTAAGCAAACTTGTCATTTGTTATAAAAAGAAACACTATGTCTCTTCTAAGGCTGTGTGCTATATAAATGTTTTAGAAAAAGTAATCCAAAACAAATAGTTCACATGCAAGAAGTGCAAACATGCAAGAGACTCATGGAGAATTGTCTTCCAACAACCTAGAAGCAATCTACTTGGTCCTGAGGGCACTAAATTCCTCCTTGGCACCCTGTTGTGATTCCATGGGTCGTGACTGCCATGGTGGCTCTAACAGGGATTAGTCACTTTTCCATACATAGATGCAGAGAAAGTGTTACTAATACAATGATTAGAAAAATGTGGCCATTGGTAGCAACTGAAAGAAAATAGAAAAAATAATTACAAATGTGAAATCAGTATAGTTTATTTTAGTAAACATTACAACTTTTCATACTGAATGTATTATTCTAACCAATGAGGAAAATATCAGCTAATAATTCTTTTAAATGCTGAAGCTGATAAGACTATCTATAGATATAGATCCAATAAACAATTAGGTGAAATTTTGGCTTAGGTGGGTATGGATAAAGAAAAATATACTGTAAGAAATCTTTAGTCAATTTTTTACAATTTTAAAGACTAAAATGCTTAGAAGGAGGATGAATTTTTAAAATAGTGTGAAAATGTAAGTTTTTATGCGTATGCTTTTGGTCAATCTGATTCAATATTTTCTCAAAGGACATAGAGCAATATGATAAGCTCACAGTTTGGTGCTGGTTACTCAGATTTCTGCAAGAGTAGAGCTGAGAATGGCATTTTTCTGTTCCACTAGCTGGTAAATGAAGAGGTGAAAATCCTAAATTGTGCATAATCCGAGACAATTGTAAGATTAGTGTTCAGGATATAAGAAGGTGAATGAGAATGCTGAAGTCAGAATAGACTTGAGCCATATAATGCATTAAAATTAAGGATTCGAAACTTTTGCATTCCACTGATATTTTAAAGAAAGTTCCATGTTGTATGTCCAAATTGTGATCTCTATGTATATGAAATTAAAATTAAGCTCATTTGTCTTATTTATTAGTATGTTATTGCTCATTGTCAAGAGCAGGTTCTGTTTACTTTATTTGAAGAGTTAGTAATTGAAACTTTGCATGTTAGACAGTAATAATGCAAAACATAAAAAAGTTTCAATTTTTATGTCTTTTGTGATTTCCCACAATGTTGTCCAACAATTAAGGATTTAATGTTTTATACAGAGAAGAAAATGCAGTCTATCTTCTTATAATGTTCGTATATCTCATGTGTGATGAAAGATAAATACAGCATACTGTAGTTTAAATAATAAATTTTTGCTGTAATTTTGTATGCAATTACCCACTTAATATATATGTATAGGTATGTATGTACAAACATTTGTTTATGTAAATGTTTACATACATGCATACATATATGTATTTGAAATTTTATTCTATTTTATTTTATTTTAATGTTGCAACAAAATATCAAATGTGTACACTATGTTGAAATAGACACTACCAAGTTTATACATTTTATTGTTACCCTATTACAAACGTTATCATTCAAATTTTTCAGAATCAGAAGTAAAGGAAGTCTGTATGTATCATTTCCCTTTGCTAAAAGACAAAATAATCACTAGAGCACTAATATATAACAAAAATCTTTTACTTATAGGTAAAGTAAAAATTGGGTTTAAGAACTATAATGACAAGTGAAAACAGTGATGCATACTATGTGATAAATTTTATTAATGCAAAAGCAACAGAAATGCAGTGCCATCAGCAAGCAAAGCATAATTATATTATTGGCAGGAAAATTGAATTCTTCAAGCATAAGAAGGACATTTTCTTTGAAATCGGTCCACCAATATCACCATTACTAAGAAGGATGTGACTAGTATCCTTGGTACCTTTCTCCTGTTGGGTTTTATTAGGCACTGTAAATTTATGAAGTTAGTTAACATTGGAAGGTTGCTTAAAATTTTATTGTAATGTCATTTGTGCACAATAGTAAGGAAAAACTAATTTATATTTACAAAAATATTTGTGTATGGATAATGATTTGGCTGGCAAATATAAGGAGAGTAGGCAATAGCTATTTTAAACTTGAAATCCTCCATCTTGTCATTTGTAAATAAATCACTGAAAAGGGGATCACTCGGTGCTTGTTCTGTTAGCATTTTTTTAAAACCTGTAGCTTAGCTAATAATAGAAATGAAGTTGCCTGCCACATCCACTTATTATTCCTTTTATGTTGTATTTAAAGTTAGAGTGTGTTCTCTTTGTCTATCTTTTACTCTCTTCTATTCCTATCTATCTCTTCTTTCGCCTGCTTCCCCTACACACACACACACACACACACACATGGACACACACCCACCCCCCCACACACACAGGAATTCCTTCAGGAATTCTCTAAGATGCCTCTTTTCTTGAGAGAGTAACATATCAATCCATTAGTACCATATTCAAGTTAATCTGGGAGATAATTTAGAAAAATGATCAATTTTCTGAATTCTTTATCAGACGAGAGCCAAGATAAGTCAGAGAATGTGATCGGTAGGACAGAACAAACAGAGCCCTACAGATAGGCATCAAGTCTATTTCTTGCCTCCCTTCACTTCCTTAACTCTTAGCATCATGATTTCCTCCTATGCTACTGACTAAAATGTCTTTACAGACATTCCTAATTTATTCTACAAATATTTATAGATTATTGATTGAGTGTATTTATATGTCAGGCACTGGACTAGGTTCTGGGAATAAAACATTGAACAATAATGGACATAGTGTCTGCCCTCATTGAACTTACTGTCTAGTAGGAGGAAGACAAACACACATACATATACACATACGTGCAACTCTATCAGACTAGTGAAGCCCTAAGGAGCATTTGGTTCAATAAAAACATTAAATAGGGGGATTGCCTAGAAATGGGAAGGTTATCTGATCAAATAATGGTTACATTGGCCTCTGAAGGATGAGTAAAACTTAAGTGTGAAAAGAAAGGAGAGAAATTTCCAGGCGGAAGGAATAATCTGTGCAAAGGCTGTGACTGGAGGAAATATGGGTGAAGCCAGAGAGTAGACTGCTTTGAAATAAGCCTGAAGAGGTAAGTAGGGCTAGATCATGCAGGATTTTATAGTCTGTCATAAGAAAGTTTGGATTCATTCTAAGAGCAATGGGAAGTCACTGTTGTTGTTTTATACAGGCTGAGGGTATATATAATCAGATTTGCATTTTGAAAATGTAACATGATGGCTATAGTGTAAAGAATGGAATCAGAGGTTGTCCTAGCAAGAAATTATAAAATTTCGATCACCGTAGTAATGGTGGACATGGAAAGAAGTGAATGAATTTCAGAGATTATTTAGGAGGAAATATCCATAGGATTTGGGAATGTCTTGAATAAACTGGGACTGTGTAAAAATAGCTGAGTATCATAAATGACTTCTGAATTTCTGCTTTATACCATTTTCTAGTTAAATATGGTAATGTAACAAATCATCCCAAAACTTGGTGGTTTAAAGATCAACAGTATTTATTTTGCCTAGGTATCTGCAGTTTGTTCAGGGCTTAGCAAGGGCAGATCATCTTTGTGTCATTTGGCATCTTCTGGGCAGTTCAAAGGCTGGGAGCTGGAAAATCTGAAGTTTCTCTTATTCACATGTCTGGGGTTTGATGCTAGCTGATACTGAGATATGTCAGAGCTGTGGCCAGAACACTCACGTGTGGACTTTCTATGTAGGTGCCTGACTTCTTTATAGCATAGTGGCTGGGTTCCAAGGGCAAACTCCCTGAGGGAGAGTGCCCAGCAGAAGCCCTAGAACTTTCTATGACTTTGCCTTGGAAATCACTCAGCATCACCTCCACCACGTTATATTCATTAGAAACAAGTTGGTAAAGTTGGCCTCTATTCAAGGGAGGGAGTGTCAAAGAATTTGTGGACGTATTTATAATCAGCACAAATAACTTGATGGCAGATAGCCTCACTATTGAGAGGGGAAACATTAGAAAAAGACTACATTTGGAAAAGAATATTTTTCTTCTTCTGCTTCTGATAGATTTTTAAGTATCTGTTCTGCATCCTATACTTTTTCAGGAATTTGTCTATTGCTTGTAAGCTATTAACTTCTAAAAACTATCTAACCTTGACTCTTCATTAAGCACTAATATCTCCAGCTGCTTGTTGCCCCTGTGATTTCTCATCATCTCCAGTTTAAGTTATTTAAAATCAGGCACCTATTTTCCTTCAAAATTTATCTCCTCTTGAAATCTTTTCAGTTAATGAAGAAATCATTCTGGTTCAGACTCTAAGATTTTTCCTTGACTCCTCTCTCTCCTCATTAATCTGAATGAATTACCAGATACAGTCATCTACTTTGACAGCTATCTTACATCCACCCATTCCTAATTTTTTTTAAGTAAGATGAATAAGTTCTGGGGATCTAATACACAGCATGATGACTATAGTTAATAATGCTGTATATTAAATATAGTTATGTAACTATTATATACCAGTTATATAATAACTTTTATTACACAGTAGAAATTCTAAGAGAGTAGACCTTAAGTATTCTCATCACCAAAAAATATAACTATATGAGGTGATGGATGTGTTAAATAATCTGATTGAGGTATTATTTCAAAATGTATATGTATGTTAAATCATCATGTTGTGTACCTTAAAAAAATCATATTGTACAACCTAAATATATACAGTTTTTATTTGACAAACATACTTCAGTAAAGCTGGGGAAAATAATAAAATTTTAAAAATCTTCTCATACAACACATTATCTAAAATGATCATGTATTTCTAATATAGTTTATATAGTTTGTTTACTGACATCACTCATTAGAGTGTAAGCTCCCTGTAGTCAGATATGGTATGAATTTTGTTTCCTCTTCTATCTCCAGAGCATCTCAAAGAGGGAATGGCAAGTAGTAAGCACTAAATAAAAATTTATTGAATAAATGAAAACACAAATAAATGGAATTTGTAGGCATTCTTGTTACTTCACTAGCCTTCTAAGTGGTCCCCTCATCCAAGAAGCTTTTCTGTTCCCTTCCAACTAAAGATCACTTCTTCCAAACTCCACTGGCATTTATTATCCATTCCAGTGTTGATGATTGTTGATCTGTGCTAAATAGTTTTAATGTGCTACCTTGTAATGTTTTCAATTCTCATTCATATGCTTTACTTTTCCAACTAAATTGTACACTCCTTAAATTCCTGGTTATTTCCCATAGCAATTAATATATTAGAAGAGGCAAGTAATATGAATAGACTTTTACCTGTATGGATTTATTCTACGTGAATTCATCCAATGCATCTAAATCCTTTTTAATTCTAGAAGGTAGCACATTTGCTGACTCTAATAATAGCAACCAAATATTGAATACTTAATATGAATCAGGTGCTATACTAATATTTCTGTCTACATTATCTCCTTTATCCTCGTACTAATCTATTATGGTGATGGTAAATTTTATTCTCCTTTGATTGATGAAGAAACAAATGAGTCTCAAAGACATTAAGATTGCTTGCCACACAGCTAAAAAGTGGCAGGACTGGGTTTCAAACCCCAGTTATCCTCACTTCAGAGCCTGTGTTATTTACCAGTATATAACACAATGCCTCTGTGCTATCTGTGTCTATAAATCTGGCTGAAAGTAATGCTCTCATAAATGAATCTCTCACTTTTGAGGCCATCATCCTGAAAAGCATTGTCATACTTGAAGGTATTATGAGCTCTTGAAACTTAACACAATAAGTAAAAACTTACTTGATTTCCCCCTTTACCCACTATCCATATGACCACACACAAATTATGTCTCACTTTCCTAATCTATAAAACAGAAATAATCAAACCCATTTCATATACTTGTACATACATCAAATTATTGGCATAATACCGATATTGCAGAAGTCCTAAAACCCTATTTTCTTGGTTTGACTGGATGGACTTAGTCCTTGTTAGCTTCTGTTTCATTAGAAGAGAGAGCAGAAGCATGCTAAACAGACAACACACAGCCTGGATTTAACCTGATACTTGGAAAATCAGAATCTTCTCCCTATAAGCTTCATAGCATTTGAATAATGGCCACACTGGAAGAGATGTCACCAAGAAACATCACCCTGTTAAAATATTCCTTTTCTCAGATGATAAACCTAGAGGTACTAGATATAAAATCTGAATGAGAAATATTTCCCATCAATAATCTGAATTAATTAATTGATGGGCAGTTCTGTGTGAAGGAGGCTCTATGGTAGAAAGAAGTGCTTCTCAAGCATGAAGGTACAGAGTAATCGCTTGGGGAACTTAATAAAGACTGATTCTGACTCAATAGGTCTGATCTAGAGCTTGGATTCTGCATTTCAAACAGGCTTCCGGTAATGTCGATGCTACTGCTCTGCAGATCACACTTTTGAGTACCAAGAACAAAGACTATTGTATCAGAAATGAGAAGTCCAAGCATGTCTGTTGTGTGGCTTTGGAACCAAGTACTCTGATGTAAAAATGGAAAATCATACTTTTCCTACTTTCCTCTTTGGAATATTATGAATATTAAAGGCCAAGATGTATGTGTGTGGATATGGATATCTATACACACGCACACACATACATATATATGTGTGTTATACTTTTAAACTGTAATATTTTAAATGTAAATGCCTATTTTCATAAATAATATGTTTTTATTGTTGTTACTGCCATTGAATCAATTCTAACTCCTAGTGACCCTGTGTACAGCAGAGCGGAACCCTGCTTGTTTTTTTTTGCACCATCATCTCGTCTTCTTGCATATATTAGACAATGCCCCTTGCTCTTCATAGGGTTTTCATGGCCGGGTTTTTTCAGAAGTGGGTGGCCATGTCCTTCTTCCTGGTCTGTCATAGTCTGGAAACTCCACTGAAACCTGTCCACCATAGGTGACCCTGCTTGTATTTGAAATACCGGTGGCAGAGCTTTCAGCATCACAGCAACACACAGCCGCCCCAGTATGACAACCAACGGAGAGAGGAGTGATGTGATTTCCTGACCAGGAAACGAACCCAGGCCAGAGTGGTAAGAGCACTGAATCTTAACCACCAGGCCACCAAATAATATAAATAGTATAAATATAAATAATAAGATAATGTAGCATCCCTTAGCTCTTAGAAATCCCGAGGAACAATGCATTAACTGGTTCTCCTTTTATACTCTGCCTTTTCTACCTCCTTCCTTCCACATCCTTCCTTTCAAAATAAACACATTTATTAAATAATACAAGTGATAGGAAAAAAGGATATATAGTTCAGGTATTGTCTGTCAGCAAATACTTACTAGGCATCTATGAAGGTCACATTATAATGAAAATAAATTTTTCTCGCTTTACTATATGCTTTTTTAAAAATGGAAAATGACAAAACTTTATAAAGGACATAGATTTCAAATAGTTATGTAGAAATTCCAGATATTTCAGGAAATTGAGTACTATCTTGAATTCAGGAGCCTCCTGCAGTAGCATGGGCTTATTTCTGAGTATTATCTGCTTCTAATATCTTTACCCTACAATGTGAAACCATTTAATGAAAAAAAAATTTTACTTGGCATTGTTTCTGACATCATGATGAAATTGTATCTATTATGGAGTGAGGAAAAAAGTAATGTTACCTCATGTTTCTAAAATAGCTGTCCTTATATCAAGACTTTTTTTCCTTTCTATGCCAGAGACTTATAGCAAAGATATTATCATCGCCTCCAAAAGAAGTACTGGCAATCATTGAAAGAACTGTCATCTATCTTAGATAATGGCAACTTAACCACATGGTAAAATGCTATTGTCTTTTGATGCATTTTGATGGGAAGAATGTCATTGATTTTTTATTTCTCCTATGAATTTTAATGGGAAATAAACCACTATGGAAAAAACTGACTACAGTATACTTCTATGACACTGTAAAAATTGTGCTTTTAAAAATTGACAAGTACCTTCGTGTTTGTTTTTTAAAACTGTGCTCATTTCACGTATATCACATGCTTAAAAATACATTCCGAAGGCAATTTTCTTCTGCGTTTCCTCTGCAGTGGATGATCTGGTGGCTTGTCAGGGCATATCAGAAAATAGGAGTCTTGCATGGGGAACGCTCAAGGCCAGTTACAGGTGTACCTCATTTTTATTGCGCTCCACTTTATTTTGCTTCACTGATACTGTGTTTCATACAAATTGAAGATTTGTGGCAACCCTGCATCGATCAAATCTATTGGTGCCATTTTTCCAACAGCATTTGCTCACTTTATGTCTCTGTGTAACATTTTGGTAATGCTCACAATATTTCAAACTTTTTCTTTATTATTCTATTTGTTATGGTGATCTGTGATCAGTAATCTTTGATGTTACTATTGTAGTTGTTTTGGTGTGCCACAAACCACTTGGCGTTTAAGATGGTGAATTTAATTGATAAATGTGTGCGTTCTGATCCCCCACTGACAGGCTGTTCCCCCATCTCTCTCCTTCTCCTTGGGCCTCCCTATTCCCCGAATAACAACAATAGTGAAATTAGGCTAATTAATAACTGTACAATGGCCTCTAAGTGTTCAAGTGAAAGGAAGAGTCACACATCTCTTGCTTTAGGTCAAAAGCTAGAAACCATTAAGCTTAGTGAGGAAGGCATGTCGAAAGCCAATAGGCTGAAAGCTAGGCCTCTTTCACCAAACAGTTAGCCACGTTGTGAATGCAAAGGAAAAGTTCTTGAAGGAAATTATAAGTGCTACTCTAGTGAACACACAAATGATAAGAAAATGAAACAGCTTTATTAGTGATATGGAGAAAGTTTTAGTGGTCTGAATAGCAGATCAAAACCAGCCACAACATTCTGTTAAACCAAAGCTTAATCCAGAGTAAGGTGCTAATTCTCTTTAGTTTTATGAAGGCTAAGAAAGGTGAGGAAGCTGCAGAAGAAAAGTTTGAAGCTGGCAGAGGTTGGTTTGTGAGGTTTAAGGAAAGACGCTGTCTCTATATCATAAAAGTGCAAGGGGAAGCAGCAAGTGCTGATATAGAAGATGCAGCAAGTTATCCAGAACATAACTAAAGAAGGTCGCTGCACTAAACAACAGATTTTCAGTATAGACAAAACAGCCTTATATTGGAAGAAGATGCCATTTAGGACTTCCATGGCTAGAGAGGAGAACTCAGTGCCTGGCTTCAAAGCGTCAAAGGATGGACTGACTCTTTTCTTAAGGGCTAATGCAACTGGTGACTTTAAATGCAAGCCAATGCTCATTTACCATTCTGAAAATCCTAGAGCCCTTAAGAATTATGCTAAATCTACTCTGCCTATGCTCTATAAATGGAACAATAAAGCCTGGATGACAGCACATCTGTTTACAACTTGGTTAGTGAATATGTTAAGCCCAGTGTTGAGAACTACTGTTCAGAAAAGAAGATTCCTTTCAAAATATTAATGCTCATTGACAGTGTACTTGGTCACCCGAGAGATCTAATGGAGATGTACAATGGGATTAATGTTGTTTTTAATGCCTGCTAACACAAGATCTGTTCTGCAGCCCATTGATTAAGGAGTAATTTTGACTTTCAAGTTTTATCATTTAAGAAACAGATTTCATAAGGATCTAGGTTGCCATAGATAGTGATTTCTCTGATGAATCTTGGCCAAGTAAATTGAAAACTTTCTAGAAAGGATTCACAATTCTAGATGTCACTAAGAACATTTGTGATTCATGGAAAGAGGTCAAAATATCAACATTAACAGGAATTTGGAAGAAGTTGATTCCAGCCCTCATGGATGACTGTGAGGAAGACTTCAGTGGAGGAAGTAACTGCCAATGTGGTGGAAAAAGCAAGAGAACTGGAATTAGAAGTGCAGCCTGAGGATGTGACTGAATTGCTGCAATATCGTGGTAAACCTTGTAACGGATGAGGAGTTGCTTCTCATGAATGAGCAAAGAAAGTGGTTTCTTAAGATGGAATCTTCTCCTGGTGGAGGTGCTGTAAAGATTGTTGAAATGACAACAAAGAATTTAGAAACATAAACTTAGTTGCTAAAGCAGTGGCAGGGTTTGAGAGGTCTGACTCCAATTTTGACAGAAGTTCCAGTGTGGGTAAAATGCTCTCAAACAGCATCATGTGCTACAGAGAAATCGTTTGTGCAAGGAAGAGTCAATAGATGTGGCAAACTTCGTTGTTGTGAAATTGCCACAGCCACCCCAACCTTCAGTAACCACCACCCTGATCAGTCTGCAACCATCAACATTAATGCTAGATCCTCCACCAGCAAAAAAATTACAACTTGCTGAAGGCTCAGATGACGGCATGTTTTAGCAATAAAGTATTTCTTAATTTAATTATGTATATTTTTTATACATAATGCCTTTGCACACTTAAACTACAGTATTGTGTAAACATAACTTTTGTATGCACTGGAATACCAAAAAATTTGTGACTCACTCTATTGCGATATTCACCTTGCTGCTAGTGGTCTGGATTGGAACCTGCAATATTTCTGCCTGAGGACATGTTTTTAAATATATCCTCTTACAAGACAGCCTGGAGGTGGGAAAAGAGGGTACAGTCAGTAAGAGCTCAGGTTACTTAGCTATTCTAGTCTAAAATTACTTTTAGAAAAAGTAGTTGATAGAGACTTTACATCTATAATTAATACTTTAGATATACATCTTTGTTTCTTCTTTTGAGGAATTCCAAGTTTTCTGTTTCACAGGATTAACATAACCAACACACAAGTTCTGTTCACCTGCTCATAAGTCAATCTGAGGATTTCCCAGGCAAACACTGAATCATTGAATAAGGTTTGCAAGGTTCAAGTTAAATGCAAGAAGACAAAAGGCACTCATTTCCATAGGTGCTGCCTGGAAATGCCTGGGCAGATTGAGATCTAGAAAGAGACTGACACTAGGCAGGTCTGTGTGAGTCACCTCATTTGAGAAAGCCCACACTTCCTCTTTTCAAGACCCTTGGTGTTTCTCAAGCATACCACCCAGCTCTTTCATGATCTTTAATGATTTGGAAGTATGCCAGCTCATCTCTCCTCTGGATTTGGCTGCTGAGGGGAGCATAGAGGCTGACAGCCATCTGAATCCAGAGGCAATGAATGGCACAGCTGAATATCGTCAGAGTAATGATGGTATCTCATTGCTCTCTAAATCTATTATTTGGGACAGAAATAGAACATGGGATTTTCCTGGCATTTCAATTATAAGAATTAGAAGGAAAATGTAGGGGCATTGAAGGGAAGGTTTTCGAGAGAAACCCAGAGTGCATTTAACCTCCCCGTTTCCCATGAGAGAATACAATATTGCAAACTAGAGATTTGCTTTCAGTTTTAAAACAACCTATTTCCTAAATGTTTAACTTTATAAAAATATTCAGTGGAATTAATTTTTGTTAATTTGTTGTCTTAATATTAGTATTTTAATGAGAGAGGCAATGTGTCCAAAACATCTTGTACCCTCTTCAGATCCTCTTCATCTCTTATGCTAGTCACTGCTGTAGTGACCAGTTAAGTTTTGTGCAGGTACACCTGAGAGGGCTCTTCTGCATCTTACTTCCTAACGTGCCGCTCTGTTGACACCTGAGACAGGAAGTCTGAACCGGCTTAGCTTTTACACAGGTGCTACCCAAAATGTAGAGGAGCTAATCCTTATGAGTCAACTCTTGAACTACATGGAAATAGGAGCACATGAATAAATGTATCCGCCTTCCTTCCACAGTTTCTTCTGCTATTCTGAGGCATTTTACAAATTGCATCAGAAATTTCTATAGAGTCTAAAACCAATTATGCATAGCGGTAGCCAATTGGATGACATGTCCTGTATTGTCTTTCCTGCATTTGAGGCCTGTTTCACTCCCACCTGTTCCTCATTTCTGCTCCCTGAGACCATATTACTAATTAAACTTCACAGGCATAAGCCCTTTTCTCAGGCATAATTTCTGGGTAACATAGTCAGAGACAATTTCTTAATTGTCCTTCTTTAGCACCCCTTTGGCTTTCAGTCTGCATCAGATAGTTCTAATCAATCCCTGCTTGACCTTTGGCTTGGGATCATATAACTAGATTGCCCATGCTTGGGGAATATTCAGAAATTTATATCCCCAGAGAATGATCCTATGGGAACTCAAGGATAGCAAACACGTCTGTTTCATTCCTACCCGGCTCTGTGTATGGCCAGAATCCCAAAGGAAATTCAGATTATTTCCCTAACCCATATGGACGTTGTTTGTGCTAATCTCCAGGAAATGGTAAAATCACTGATATGTTTCTAGGGAGTATACATTGAAGTCAATTTCTTCATAAGATTTATCGTTGTGTTTTGGTTTGGCTTGGTTTCGGTTTTATGTTCTTCGTGGTGGGTTTTATTCCCCCCTTTTCTGTGGTTGTATATATACATGAGGGAAAATAGCAGTTGCTGAGATAATTTACTGTGGCTTACTACAGAGGTGAAAATGTCACACAGCTTCCCACCCAGGAGTGCCTTATGTACACATTTTTCACTGACTGACAGAGTTTCATTACCAGGTGGAATACTAACTGTTTGAATTGATTTATGGACTAAATAAATGTGATTTTATTACTGTCTTCTTTTTGGCAATGGTCTACATGCTGTGGGAAATTCACGACAATCCTGAGTTCTTGGACATGCAGGCTATTTTTCTACATAAAGACTTATCAGTTTATTAGGTGATCAACTGTTCATCTTTTGTAGGCCACATGATCTTTAAAATTTTATTGAATGCACTATCTATATCATAAAAATAATATACAGAAAATGTAGAAAGAATTATGCATTACATATTTATAAGGCTTTCGTCTTCAAGGATCATGGGATTAAAAAGTGGGTCTAAGTATTGGAATAAACAAAATATATATTAATAAGAAATAATTTCATGTATTCAAACATAAAAAATTGACATACTGTAAATGTGCATAAATAATGGTTTAATAGTATTTATAATAAATATATTAAAATATATTCATATATACAAATAAAAAGAGCTGCAGTGGCTAAGTGAAATATTTTCAGAAAATATTCCATTATAATTTTAACTAAAAAATAAACCAAAATTGACAAAAATGTAACCAATATTTATAGCATACTAGATAAGACTTAGACTTTGGCATCCAGCTGCTGTGAAGTCAATTAAACTTGGGTGAGTAATTTAAATTCTTTAGTTTCAGTTACATCCTGTATAAAATTCAAATAATAATAATAATAGATAATTATAGCAACTAAGGCTTATACAGAGCTTACTATTGTAGGGGAGGAAGACATTTCCTCTACCCTAGGTCCTTCTGGCTGGACAGCAAATTAAATTCACATGAGACAGAATAACAGGAGAAAATCAAACAAAGCTTTATAACATGTATACAGAGGAGAGACTTAGGCAAACTGAGCAACTTGCCAAAATGGCAGAGGTTCTCATCTTAAATACCCTTCTCAGCTAAAGGCAAAGAAGAATGTTGGGGTTAGGGAGGGTTAGTTATGGGAGATTACCAGAAAAGCACAGTAAAGAAGAGTAAGATTGTTATTCAGATTTAAGTCCTTGCCTTCCTCATTGATAAGAGTTTCTAGAGATAAGGTCATCCCCTCTTCTTCCTGGTACAGAGAGGGAAACACCTTTACAGATGGAGATTTCCTTTACAAATTTAAATGTCTTCTAACAAAGGGTAACTTCTACTTTTCAGAGTTTGTCTCATGTCTGCAGTTTTTTGAAAGTAACCAGCCCAAAATAATCCTCATGCCAAAGAGGCAGATCTTGGGGTGCCCAATTCCAATCCCCCACACTATATAGTAGACAAGCTTTAAGTGTATCAATTCATTTGATCTTCTCAAACTCTACCAGATACTATACTATCATTTTGCTCTTACAAATGAGGAAATTAAAGCACAGAGAATTTCAGTGATTCACTGTAGGCAAATTGATACTAAACGATACAGCTATGATTTGAACCCATGCAATTAGGCTCCACTATCTGAGCTATAGTTCTCAGAAGTCATATTTATCCATAGGTACTGTGGTTTGTTTTTTGTTTTGTTCTAAATGATTAAATGCCATAAAATAGGTAAAGCTCCCCAAGAATGCCTGATATGTAGTGAACCTTCACTGCAAGCTTACTGTTACTGGGATTTGCCTTCATCTGTAGGGATTAGCACCTATTGTCAGTGGTGTTTGCCATCATCTGTAGGATTCACACTATGACATTGAACAGTTCAGCACATCTTCCAGGACAGGAATTGCTTGAAAGTCAAAGATTCTGCAACACAAGGTGACAGAAACATATCTAGAGCTAACAACTGATTGGCCTTCTTTAGACTTTAAAAATCTGCTCCTTCTACCTTTTTGGGGACTGAGGTGGAGGACCAGGAAAAGAATTCCAGTGTAGTTACAGCCAGGGCTAAAACAATTACCCAGTTTAAGTTGAGAAATGCTTGGGTTTGTTTTATAAAGATTGGCACCTGAGCTAACAACTGTTACCAATCTTTTTTTTTTCCTTCTCCCCAAAGTCACACCGGTATATAGTTGTATATCCTAGTTGTGAGTTCCTCTGGTTGTGTTATGTGGGATACCGCCTCAGCGTGGCCTGACGAGCAGTGCCATGTCCATGCCCAGGATCCGAACCAGCGAAACTCTGGGCCACTGAAGCGCAGTGTGCAAACTTAACCACTCAGCCACGGGGTTGGCCCCAAGAAATGTTTTAAAATGTATTTTGAGTAGGGTGTTAAAGAGGAGGTAAAGTTTCCACATACCCAAATGTATTGTCAAACGCAAATCTTTTTACTAAGCAATTTGGTTTCAGAGCTAAATTTCTATAGTACGTGTATCAAAGATTTGTTTGCGTTTACTCTCTTTTTTTCTTGTCTTGTTTTTTTTTTTCCAATGTCATTGGAGGATAATTGCCAAATATAATTGTGTATATTTAAAGTGTACAGTGTGATGCTTTTATATGCACATAGCTTGTGGAATGATTACCAAAATCAAGGTAATTAAAGCATCCATCAGCTCACATAGTTGACTCGTGTGTCTGTGTGTGTGTGTGTGTGTGGTGAAAATACCTAAAATCTACTCTCAACAACTTTCAAGGATATAATACCATATTATTAACTATAGTCGCCATGCTGTGCATTGGATCCTCAGAACTTATTCATCTTATAACTGAAATTTGGTACTCAATGTTTATTCTAAATAAACACCAGAAGAAAAAAGAAAACATTACCTCGGTATTTGGAATTCATGGAAGTTTCATCTTTTTTGATTGTTTGGTATAGAAAGTTTAGAATTTAATAAATGTAGGAATTCCTCTAAAAATCCTTAAGATTTATTTCAAAATCATAAGCTGTTGACCTATAAATGTCCTCTTAGCTGAAAGAGTTCATCACTAACCTTTTTTTCTAGAGTAACATAATAGCCCAGACATAATGTGGCTGTCTCTTCCTAAGATGTTGGGTAAATAGTGAGCTTTATATTATACATATGCTTACATGTAAGAAATTTGTTTCTCCAATCATATGATCATGAAAATTGAGATTACCAATCTCTTTCTTGAGTTGTTCAACTAAATACATATGGAGACTGTCAAATCTATTGAGAAGGCAAACCAATAAAAAAAAAAAAAAGCAACAAAAAACCAGCACTATTGTCATTAATTGTGGTTATACAGCATTTTTTTGGTACAGTTTTTAAGAGCTTAGTGTCTGGACTCAGAGAGGTTTGAATCTCATATGCACTAGACAACATGAGATCAGAAAGGGTCATAGCAAGTAGGAAATAGATTTCAAGTGCTTGACAGCTTTGCCAGTGGCAAGTCTTAACAGCATTACCTTAAATATTTCATTATATTCCATCCTGTGGTTTACCTTAGTTCCTCACAGTAAATATGTAAAACAACAGCCAGTTCCAGATGTATTGTGTCCTATTTTTTTTTTTTTAAGATTTTGTTCTTTTCCTTTTTCTCCCCAAAGCCCCCCGATACATAGTTGTCTATTCTTCATTGTGGGTCCTTCTAGTTGTGGCATGTGGGATGCTGCCTCAGCGTGGTTTGATGAGCAGTGCCGTATCCGTGCCCAGGATTCGAACCAACGAAAGACTGGGCCGCCTGCTGCGGAGCGCGCGAACTTAACCACTAGGCCACGGGGCCAGCCCCTGTGTCCTAATTTTTTTCATGAGTCTTTTTTTCTTTGTCTCCAGTAATCCTCCTTCTCCTCCTTGACATACAAGATCCTCTAGTTTGGTGTCTCAATCAAGACTCCATTTCTTAAGGGTGTCATTTGTTCAATAAACACTTATTGACTGCCCACAGGACCAATGAGTAGTAATATGTGAGAATTGTCCTAAAGGGGCTCACAGTATACTGAGGAAAAAAAGACAGCAGAAGAGAGTAAGATAATCTGTAGTAAATTAGCTTATAAAGATGAAAACATGGGAGCACAGGAGAGGAGCACCCTACACAGGGTAGATTGGAATTAGGGCTATCACATGTGCTCCCCAGAGGAATGCCAACATAAATCCTAACCAACTTAAATCCTAAAGTATGAGAAGGGTTAGATAAGTGATAGGAGAAAGACCTGGGAAGAAGAGTATATAATTTGGTTTGAGTTAACAGGATTTTTATTTTTTTCTTGAGTGTCAAAACATTCTATTAACCAGCTTTAATATGATAGCTTCCCGCTGTAATGGAAGCTGAAGTTTATGCCTTATTTCCATAATTCTTTTTCACTAAAACTTCTTGGTAAAGTACAGAATAAAAAGAATTAAAGGAATGAGAAAAAATTAAAGAGACTAGCTAGAACAAAAGATATCCCACTAAGTCAGTGGTTCTTAATGGGAGGGGGCCAGAATTTTGCCACCTGGGGACATTTGGCAATGTTTGGGGACAATTTTTTGATTGTCACAACTTTTTGGGGGATGCTAATGGCATGTAGTGGATAGAGGACAAGGATGCTGCTAAACATTCTGAAAAGCACAGTACAGGCCCCCAAAACAAAACAAATAATTGTCCAAAATGTTAATAATGTGGAGACTGGAAAGCCCTACACTAAGCTGATAATTGAGAATTGTGCATAAACACAAAATAGTGCCAATATCTAGTATTTTTAACTTCCTGAGAGGCACAGAGGTCTCAAAAGTAGGAGGGTTACTATTTTTATCACACACATCCGTTGAAACTAATAGGCTGGTGACAATTTGTACAGCTGAAAGTGATGGTCTCACATCCTGCAACCGTTATATTTAGCTCAGAGAATAAAGTTTCTACATTATTTTAAAAGATCCCCTGATAAGGAGATCAAACAGCATCTTGAAGAGCTCAATGTAGTTTTTCTACTTACTGACTCCTGGAGCAATAAATTATTTTCTTGCGTTCAGGTTAAACAACCCTGCAGCAATTTTTTTTTTTTTTTTTTTTTTTTTTAAGTTTCTAACTATAGCCTTGGAAAAGAATCTTTAAGAATTTTGGCTAGAAAGATGCTTATATTGTGATTGCAAACAGGTTTAACCAAGGGCTCCTATGGCATGCTATTACTTAGCTTCACCCTGTTCAGGGTCTGGCCCTGGGATTTGCCAGCTGGAAAACTCATCCTCATCTTTGTTCTAGAATTTATTGTATGTGAAGGTATTGACTTTCCATACTAGGCTCACATACAGACACGTACAAATTGGTGGATAATTGGCAAAATGTTAGTTTAAAATGACATTCAAGGTAGAGACTAAAGAGGTTTAAATAAATGTAATATGATATCTTGGCTTAGATCCTAGAACAGAAAAAGTTCAGTAACTTAAAAAACAGACAAAAACATGATGAAATTCAAATAAACTCTGGAGATTAGTTATTAGTAATGTACCAATGATGCTTTCTTAGTTTTCACAAATGTACCATGGTTATGTAAGATGTTAACATTAGGGGGGAGTGGGTAAAGGGAACATGGGAACTCTCTGTAATGGTCTTTACATCTTTTCTATGAATCTAAATTATTTCAAGCTAAAAATTTTATTTCTAAAATATAACATGAAGAGGAGAATAAAAGGGATAAATTGGTAAGGGTTTCTCATTTGAAAGCAATTTTTTAAAAATTATGTTTGTAAATTAGAAGTGCTAAAATAGTTGTTGCAATCCTATAATTGAAATATCAGTTTGCAATTATGTTTTCAGACTCTATTTTATTGAAATCATAATTTACTTGTTTTAATTTCACATCAAAATGGATATATAGCTCAGACACTACAAATCAGAGGTGTGTTTTCCAGTAGTAGCTCATATTTTTTTGGCTATTATAGGTTGATATATTGTAAAGAATTTGCCAATATTTGCAAAATTGAAGATTTCATATAAACATCTAGATTCCTGGCTTCTCTTGAAAAATTGGAAGAACCTTGGCCAAGGTTCAGATATATCTTTGAGTAGAGGTGTCCTTCTTTATCTTGGGTATATGCTCCCCAGATGGCCACACGCTCCCTCCTTTTTATTCCTCTCTCCCAGCACGGTTACCAAGTGGGTCAACTGTGTGTGTGCCTTTTAGCATGTGATATCTGATTTTCACATTTATATTTCTCTCCTCAATATTACGTAGATATGTGCTTTTCATTGGGCCAGCCTGGTGATGTACTGTTTGAGTTTGTGCCCTCTGCTTCCGTGCCCGAGGGTTTGCACGTTCAGATCCCGGGTGTGGACCTACACACTGCTCATCAAGCCATGCTGTGGTTACGTCCTACGTACAAAATAGAGGAAGATTGGCACGGATGTTAGGTCAGGGACAATCTTCCTCAAGAAAACAGGAAGGTTATTGGTGCTGGCCAGGTAGCATAGTAGTTAAGTTTGCACGCTCCACTTCTGCAGCCCAGGGTTCACAAGTTCAGATCCTGGGTGCTTGTCAAGCCACACTGTGGCAGCATCCTGCATAAAATAAAGAAAGATTGGCATGGATGTTAGCTCAGTAACAGTCTTCCTCAAGCAAAAAGAGGACGATTGGCAACAGATGTTAGCTCAGGGCCAATCTTTCTCATAAACACACAAAAAATCATTCCTATTTCTGATTTAATCCCATATGTACTCATCCTGATACCAGTAGGATGGTTCAGTGAAACAAAGAGCGGTAAGGCAGGCTTGTATGTAAACATGACCTTTATGACTAAGTTAAATTACTAACAACCAAGTACCAGAAAAAGAAAAAAATAAAATAATTTGTTTACTTTTTTCCTTGAAAAATCTTTACATTATATTTCTCATTTTTAATAGGAATTGCATTTTCTGGGTTTTAATCAAATTTATCTGATCCTGTGCAGTCTGCCTCTTGCTGATTTTAATTCTCTCCCTTTCATAGCATCTCCTGTTTTCCAGGTCCGTGCTTTGAGTTCATGTCATTATTATTCCACATTTGTATGCTTCCTTTCAGTGAAGACATGGATTAAACTTTCATTCTTATGCAGATGACACTCAGATGTATTTGAAGATTAGTCCAAATTTTTACTCAACTTCTGACATTTTTTCAGCTTCTCATGAAGACATAGAGACTGGGATGTCCAATTAAATATTATTAAACTTAACTACTTATTGATAGTTCCAGGTGCTGATTTAAATAGGTTTCATCCTTTACCTTCATATGTATGTGTGTGTGTATGTTTCCTAACCAGCAGTCAACCATCTGAGAATTCTAATTGATTGAGAGAACAGTTTCTAAACCTGTTTGTCTGCAGTTTAATGACAGATCTTTGATATTTAGGAAAATAATTCAGCATTTTCTTGAGTAGGTTATATTATATACTGTATTAAACAATTAAAGTAAAATAAGAACAAATTGAAATTCTGACATATTAAAAGTGTTATAACCATATTTTGAGTTATTATTTAAACACGTTTTTGTGTTCAGAATGTTATAGAATAAACTTTAATGCGCAATTTCACTTCAAACTAAAAATAACTCTGTTTATGCCTTTCCAAACTATTAGGAGTTTCCTTCCCAGAAAGGAAGTACAAAGTGACGTATGGTTGAACATAGTCCTTCAGAACATAGGCCAAATATTATACAGAAAGTCTAAATTCTGACACTCAACCCAGAAATGTGTATCTTATTTAGTGGTGTTCTATTTTCTGTGTGAAAACTCCACAATTCTTGTTTATGGCCATTGAGAGAACAGACACCCTACTTCTGGTAATGTTCTTCTAACTTGTATTTTCTTTTGTTCACTGATTTCTACCAAGTTTTATCCCTTTTTATAACAAATCTTTTGTAGTCTCAGTTGAAGATTAATTCCCAAACCCTTTTCATTTTGTGGGCATTTTTCCCTCCCTACATTACTGATTCCTTCATTAAAAATATTTTATTTTAACTTATAAAGTATTTTTCACAACTTTGGAAATAGTTGTTTTGTTTGAGCTAATACAGCCTTTGTACCTCCTATAACCTCTATCTTAGAAATTATTTCGTTTTCTGAGTCATTTATTTTCTCAAAGTCAATTTTTCATAGGTGCATTGTTTTATATTGAAAGCATATACATCTGCCAACATGAGGTGGGTTTTTTTTCCTTAGAATGTCCCTAAAATATTTCAATTCAACTATCTCTAAGAGTAAAAATGATCACATGTTAATTTTAAAAGATAATGTCTCATGAAGTGTTACCATGGATCTGGACACCTCGTTATTGTATACAGGTTCACCTTGATTTGTTTAGATTGAGTTTGTTCTTTATAGGGTTTCTACAAGAGCCATGGAAGAAAGACTTCCAAATTATTGGAGTAGGGGAAACAAAACATAGAAATAAAACAATTATTTCTTTTTGTCACTTCCTAAGAATAGCCTTCCCTGATCTGTTATCTACGTCCATAGGCTTTCCTGATCTATTACTCTGATAGCATCTTGTAAATCCAACTTTATCTACTAGTTTGGTCTTTCTCTTTCCTTCTATACTGTAAGCTCCATGAAGGCAGGGGCATTGAGTGTCTTCTTTATGTCACTACTTCCAATGTCCAGCATAACGTTTCAAACAAAATATGCTCTCATTTAATGTTTGTGGAATACATGAATTTGCAGAATAAAAATTGTACAGCATTCAACTTTCACAAATGAATAATAAATATATTATCTAATAGTAGATAGAATTTATCAGAAAAAAACTGTATTGAAATATCAGAATTCATTTTTTGTCTGGGAATAATTTGATTTACTATTTCGTGAAACAAAAGATCTTAACCATTAGATCATATCTGTTTCTAGATCTGGAACATATTCGATCCATAAATAATAAATATTAATTTTGCTTTGGGGCATTAATCATATATTGCTACCATATCAGTTTACATTTTGTCAGTTTATATCAGCTTATATATCTTAGTATCAAATTGTATTATAGACATAGAGAGTTTTAGATGCAGATTCCTATTGAAATTTCCAAAACTATAATAAATCTGATCCTCTCAAACAACCAACATTGAATATTTATTTATAACAGATAATGCTCTTACTTCACTACCTTGGAATACAAAATAAATTCACATTTTTTAAATTATAATTCAATGACTGGACACACTATCACCACTCTTTCTTCTTCCCCTCCTTGGGCTTACTCACTCTTAGGAGATAGTCTTTTGCCTCCTGGAAAGAAAATAAGTAATTAAAATCAATCCACCAAAACCTCCACTTTTTGCTTCAATCAAGTGTCATGATAAAAACTCAAGCTGTCAACCTTGTTGCAAAGTGTAGATGGTAAGCACCAACTTCAGATACCACTGGTGGTGTTTGGGCAAAGAAGGATCAGAAAGAAGTTATGGGTAGCACTCGCCCTAGCTTACCTCTACAAGATCGGGGTAGTTCCCTTTCATGTCTGAGAAGTAGCCACACCATATCTCTCCATGTTCAATTCTCACTTACTACTAGAAGTTGTCTGTCTTTAGGTACCAACACTTATTCATTTCCAATCATTTCATATTTGTTCCTAATAATATTTATTATCCTGCCTCACAGGACCCCATCAGAGACCCTTAAACAAGTAAGTCTCTTGTTGGTACATCTCCCGTGGTCTGAACCATTCTGACTTGCTCTTCACAAAATTTGGGCTGTTCATACTTATTCATTGTTACATAGTTAGATTTTATTAGAACATCTAATTTTCCAAAGTACAAGTTAAAAGTTTCTCGGAGCATTAGAAACTCTACTTAGTTAAACTTAATATCGCCAGCTTGTCTACTACTTCTTATGTAGCAGAAGAAATACAGTTTATTCCACGGCCAATGCAAAGTTGCTCTCAGAGGTAATCTAATATTATGAGTTTTTATCCTCATCCCTGGCTAATGAGCAAAGATGTCACTGGGGTATTGAAAGATAGAAATGGAAGACCTTCTGCAAGGGGTAAGATCACAGTGTTTCCTAACTCACAGGTTAAAAGAAAAGGAAATATTGCAAATACATCTGAATTCAAATTGATTTTTCTAGTGGATCCATCATTTTCTGTGTTTCTTATGTCATCAAACATTTTTAATAATAATAGGCTATTTCTCTGAGATAGTAAAAGTCTCATTGGACTAGAATATAACTTCCAGGCTCTACTAACCTCATTACACCTATTGGGAGAAGCCATTAAGAGCACATGGATAACTTAGTAGTATAATCATGTAATCATTTTATGCCTATCAGAGAATATGAGTGATAGAGTCTAACTGTCTAAGTTTACAAATGAAAGACCTGAGATCCAGATGATTTGGATTTGCTCAAGTGTGAATACCAAGTAAGTTGAAAATGCAGGGACAGTTGAAGACACACAACTAAAAAGCTATTTGGACTTCATCCTAATGACTCCTATAAAGACTAGACTACCATACCCCTCATAATGAAGAAATGTTCTTTGCCTAGAAATCTTCCAACATCCCCCCTAAGACACAGCCTGAGAGCAGCAGACAATAGGACTTAGTTGTTCACACAGCCCTTAATAAATTCTCAGCGGATGAGAATATTTGCAAAAGAGTGGTAGTTTGAATTGCCACTATGTCCAAAGGGGGGGAAAAAAAGAGGAAGATACAAACCAGAAGCAACAGCAAATCTCTGTTGTGGCTCTCATTATTTTAATCATGTTTTCATTCATTCATTCATATATGTATTATCTGCTATGTGCCAGGCACTGTTCTAGGTACTGGAGACACCATGGTGGACAAAACCAAATCCTTGCTCTCATGAAGCTGTCATTTTAATAAGGAAAAGAGACAATAAACCATGGTATATGTGATATACATGTACATATGCGTATATATACAAGTATATACACTTGTATGTAAGTATGGACATCTCTCTGTGTGTATGTATATGTATGAAGGTGATACTTAACATCCTAAAGTTTGGATAAAGTAGTCAGAACAGACCATTTATTGAGAACTATTTGAGCAGAAACCTATACAAAGTGAAAAAAAAAACAGCAAGTGTTAAGGTCTTAAAGTGGGAATAGTTTCAATGTGTTTAAGAAATTGCAAGTAAGTGAGTGGAAGGAACTTTATGGAATTTTCAAATCCTGAGAATGTGTTGGAACAGAATCATAAGAGTCCCTCAATATTATTAAAAAAATTGTGAAGCTTCTGGAAGGGAGAGAGTGGTAGAGGTACTTCAGGGCACAATAGACCCAGAGACAACCAAAGACAGGTCCCAGTTGGTATATTCTGTGCAAAAAGAATACTTAACCTGTGAGTTGTATCTTTCGTATTCAACCGAAAAATAAAATTTCAGCTTGTCTTACATGTGTAGTTGAAACATTATATCCAGTACAAATCTAAATGCCTGAAGGTTACAGTTGAACCAAAACATGTTTCATTGTACTTAACCTTATTCTTAGGTGTTTTTCAAAGCATAGTTAACTATATCTGTGTGGCCTGAGGAAAAAAAATAGAAATATATTGATAGAGAGGCTAAGGATGAATTGTTTTGGCTTCTGCTACTACACTTATATCATTTTCTTGAAAGGGCATAATTCTTTTAACAGGATTTCATGATGTCTTCACGTGTATTGGCTGATTTTATTCCCAAACAAAACTGTAAAATGGATAAGGAAGCCATTCTTATCTCCCTTTTTGAAAAAATAGGTGGCATGTGAATAAAACATGTAGAATATTGTAAAATAACAACTCTGTCAAAGGCACTGAGTTAAGATAATCATAGATATATAGAATCTGTAAAAATTAGCTAATTTGTGTCAATTTATTTTAAACTGCTGAAATAAGCACGTTAACATCTTTATGATAGCAAGCTTTCCCATTCAATACATGACCTGTCTTTACATTTATACAGATTTTATTTAATTTCCTTCAGAAATTATTTTATAGTTCTCCTTACAGGGATCTTGTACCTTTCTTTGCCAAATATATTTTTCAAAACTGTATATTTATTTTACTGCTTGTGTGATTTAGATCTTTCCATTTGAGTTACTGATTGTTGTTGTTACAAAAGAAAACTTTAAATTTCCATATACATATCTTCTTCAAAACCAACTTATGTGACTCTTAAATATAACACAGCATTTTTGTAGATAAATTATTAAATCTTTTGAGTTTAAGTAGGCAAATATCATATGACAAGTAAATCATGACACTATTTTATTTCCTTAAATTTTATAACTCTTTCCAATTTTTTCTTAGTTTATTGCATTACCTAGAACCCCTAAGACAGTGTTGAATGCTGTCACAGACTGTGGGCATCCATGTTTTCTTGTAACCTTTAATGGCAAAAGTTTTCACATTTTATTGTATAATCTAATACTTGTTTTGATATCATACATTCATTGTTATATTTAGAAGGTTTCTCCTTTTTATACTATTTCTGTGTTTCTTAGAATTTAAATCAAGACTTTCTGCTTAATTTATCAAACACTTTATGAGCACATACTGTAATCACATTTATCTTTCCACTTTGTGTTGTTAACGGCTACATTAAGGAAGAAAATTTGTATCAAAATAATTTATGAGCTCAATATAGTTCAATAAAAATACCAATCCCTTTCTAACTTGACAAACTGAGACATCTAAAGTTCATGGGAAAATAAATATTCAAGAATAACCAAGAAAATTATGAAATTGAACAATAATGGGGAGATTTGTACTATCTATATTAAAAATGATTAAACTGTATGGTACTTGCAGAGAAATAATCAGTGAATCAGTTCCAAAAAATAAAGTCTCAGATCTATGTATGGATTTTTTTAATAGAAAGATAAATAAACAGATAGAGATATAATATACCATGATGTAATACAAATGACATTTTAAATTGGTGGGGAATAAAATAGAGTTTACTATGAATGCTGTTGGGAAAATAGCTATCCGCATATTGGAAAATATAATTATATCTCCTACATCACATCATAAAAAAATAATTTCCAGATATATAAAAAGTTTAAACATAAGAATATAAAATTTTGAAAGTGTAAGAATTAAATATTAAATAATAATCATCCTTAGATTTGGGAAAAACTTTCCTAACCAAGGCATTAAACATAGCTACCCTAAAGGAAAATACTGACAAAATTACATATATAGTTTTAAAAGTTTGCAGAGGAAAATTAATTTAAAGTAAAGTTAAAAAAATAAAGTCTGGGAAAATATTTGCAGCACATGTAGAAAAAGATTAATACTGATCATATACAGGAAACCTCTATAAATCAATGAGGAGAGAACAACTGAAACTGGAAAAGGTGTACATAAACACAAACATGAGAGCAAAAGAAGTAAAGATAATAATAAAAACTGCTGTTAAACAGTACTAATAATGTAGAGAATTGGAAATTAAAACGTTATTGACATCATACTTAGAATGACAAAAGCACAAATAGTTGACACTGTTATTTTTGGTGTGAGTGTGGGGAACTAGGCTCTTTCTTATACCATTTTTGAAAGCGTACTGAACAAACTTTTGAAGAGTAATTTACTCATATTTATCAAATTTTAAAATACTTGTATACTGTGGCTAAGTAATCCTTCTAAGAATTCATCCTACAGTAATAGCACAATTATAAAGCACAAATAATAGCACAAGTATAAAGATATAAATACTAAGATCTTCACTCATGGATTATGTTTTAGAGCTGAAAAAATAAAAACAAAGCTTCACTAGCATGGGCTGTGTAACAAGCAACCACAAATATCAGTGGCTTATGACAAGTAGACAAGTAATTTTTCCAGTCAGTTACGTTGAATGTTGATTGCTGTGGGTCAACTGTTGCAACTCTGCTCAAATCGCAGGTCTTCTCATTCCCCAACCCAGGATTAAGGAAACCCCCTAATCGTCATGTGCTATTCTCATAGTTGAAGGCTGTCAAAATTTGCAATACTTTTCTCAGTTATTGTCCAGACTGTTAAAATCTATTAAATAAATCTGCATATGCTGACTTACAGCAGTACTCACGATACATGAGAAAAAAAAAAAAATGTTTCAGAGGAATGTGTATAGAATTAGTTCTTAAAACACACAAACACAAAAAACCAAGAAGTGTATAAAAATATACACACCTACAAAAAGAATATATCTGCAAAAATACAACCTAACTTGTTAAGCGGTTATTCTAGTTTAGATGGAAGCAGACAAGAAGACCACCATATTTACAGGTGGTTTTTACTGGTCATTTCATGGGTATTTTTTTCTTTATTTTTATATGAAAAGAAACTCATTTTCCAAAGGGACAGTTTCTCAGTCTAAAATGTATTTACAAGGATTCTTCAGCAGCATGTAGAGAGCACTTGTTTTACAGTTCATTTAAGAGTTGTGCCAAAGAACTTGGATTCTTTTTCCTTTAGTGAACATTCCTACATCATGAAAGCCACTGCACTAGGAGTTAATGAACAGAGACGATAAACAAGACCTTGTCCACAAGACTATGTGTGTATACATTTTAGAAAACAAAGCATGCCAGAGAATTACCAAGTAGCAAGTGCCACTCACAGAAGCAGTATGTCCTTTCAGAAAGCTGTTTCTGCTAACTTCAAATCAATCATCTGATTGCCCTAGAATTTTATTGCTATAAGTTCTGAAAATGTTTATAACTGCCTTCTCTATCAGATCACTAGCACCTAAACACCTTTATAGATACACTGTTCAAATAGTGTGCTGTGAGGACTACAATCCATTGTACAACCCTGAGTAGAAGAGTTAGGAACTCTCCCTGAGAAAGAAATGGCTCATCAGCTTGACTTTATTTAAATGAATAGATTTTTCTGCAGGCAAATATAAGGAATAACATTTTAGATTTGGAGAGCATCATAGAAAAAGTGGAAAATTATAAAAATGGTATATTCAAGAAAGCAATAATTCTTTTCTGGTACAAGTTAAGTTTATGACTGTGTAAAATGGCAAGAAATTGTACTGGAAAAGAAAACTAGATCCTCACAGGAATAATTTTATATTCTCTATTAGGCAGTTTGTAGTTTATCCGATAGGAAACAGTGATCAAGTTTTGATGCAAGTAAGTAAAATACAGCAATCCTCCCTTATCTGTAGTTTTGCTTTTCACAGTTTCAATTACCAGCTCTCAGGCATGTTCTGAAAATATTAAATGGAAAATTCCAGAAATAAACAATTCATAAGTGTTAAATTGTGGGCTATTCTGAGTACCATGATGAAATCTTGCACTGACCTGCTTTATCCCTCCTGCGATGTGAAATATCCCTTTGTCCACCAATTATCCCTTTGTCCAGTGTATCCACACTGTATACACTACCTGCCTGTTAGTCACTTAGTAGCCATTTTGGTTATCAGATTGACTGCTGTAGTATCACAGTGCTTGTGTTCAAGTAACCCTTATTTCACTTAATAATGGCCCTAAAGCCATTATTAAGCTTGAGTAATGATGCTGGCAGTTCGAATATATGAATGAGAAGCTGTAAAGTGCCTTCTTTAAGTGAAAAAGTGGAAGTTCTCAACTTAATAAGGAAAGAAAACAAAATCATATACTGAGGTTGCTAAGATCTAATGCAGCTTTTACTACTGTATATTGTTAAAATTGTTCTATTTTATTTTGGGGTGTTAATCTCTTTGCCTAATAAATTTATAAATTAAATTTTATCATAGGTATGTATAGAAAAAAATAATATATATAAGGTTCAGTACTATCCATGGATTCAGGCATCCATTGGGGGTCTTGGAACATATCTGCAAAGGGGGGAGTACTGTAATCAAATCTATATTTTAGAAAGATAAATATAGTAGTACTAAGGAGGATAGAACAGAGAGAGACAATGGAGTATAGAAAAGGAATTAAGTAGCTATTTCTAGTCCAGGAAAAAGATGATGATAAAGCTCTAAGTATTGGGAAGAGAAGAAAAGAAGGAAATCAAGATGCTTCAGAAAAGGAATACACAGCTCTTGAGGAGTGCTTATATATGCATGGGAGGGAGGTAAAGGGATTAGTTAAGAAATATTTAATTAAAAGCTTCCTTAAAACATTTCATGGGATGTCCAGCAGAGAAAAAATTACTCTAGAAATCAAGAAAAATGGCAAAATTAGTGATATAGATTTGAGAGCTATCAACACAAAAATGACCATTGTAGTCATAGAAGTGAATTAGATTAACTGTTCAGAGAGACCATTGAACAAAGATAAAATAGGTCATTAAATCAATTTATAATTAGACAATTTAAGAGTCAGATGGAAAAAAATAGAACCAGAACAAAGGGTATGAAACATAGCTATTTAAAACAAATAGGCCAAGAATCAAGAATGTTTAGGACTGTGTAAGGGAAGGCAGAGAATTTTAAACAAAGCTTATCAATATTTTCCATTACTGCTGAGACACCGAGTATATGGGAAAAATGAAGAGATACTATTAGATTTAGCAATTAAGAGGTCACTGCTGGCATTGAGAAAGCAGTTTCAACACTGCAATGAGAGAAGTCAGACTGAAATACTTTCAAAAGTGAATGGGGGAGAAGAAAATGCAGTGGTGAGCATACAAGACTTACAAGAAGTTGTAGTGTAATGTTTTCACTTCTTTGTGGAATCTAAAAAACACAAACTCATAGGAACAGAGTGTGGAATAGTAGTTGCCAGACATGGGGCTGAGGGTTAGGAAAAATGGAGAGATGTTGGTTAAAGGGAGCACATTTCTAGTTAGAAGATGAATTACTTCTGAGGGTATGTACAACCTGCTGACTATAGTTGATAATGCTGCATCATATACAGTCATGTGTCTCTTGACGACAGGAATACATTCTGAGAAATGTGATGTTAGGCAGTTTCCTCCTTGTGGAAACATCATAGACTGTACTTACACAAAGCTGGATAGTATAGCCTACTAATGTACATACTGAGGCTATGTGGAAGTAATCTTATGAGATCACTGTCATATATATGTTCCGTGGTTCACCAAAACATCATGTGACACATGACTGTACTTGAAAGGTACTAAGAAAATAGATGTTAAATTTTCTCACCACACACACATTAAAAAATGGTAATTGTGTGAGTTGATGGAGGTATTAACTAACTTTATTGTAGTAATCATTCTGCTTATACTTATATCAAATCATCAAGTTATATACCCTAAACTTACACAGTGTTACATGTCAGTTTTATCTCAATAAAGCTGGATAAAAAAGAGTCAATTGTTAAATATTACGAAATTTTGTGAGACCTTGATAAACCTTTGGTAGCTTTAAAATCAGCGAAAGAGGGATTATTTATACCATGGAAATTGGAAAATAAAAAAAAAATGAGTGAATGAAGGGAGAAGAAAATGGAGTAGTGAGCATAGCAGATTTATGAGAAGTTAGGTAGTAAAGGGAAAAAGAAAGATTGGTAATTAATTTTGTAAGAAGAAAAATACCACTTATTGTTTTCTTCTTCTTATAAAATAAGTTTTATTGATTAAAATATAGAAACCAGACACAGACAAGAGAAAATTAAAAGTAATTATTAAGTTATCATGAGATAGAAACTTTAATTTGAAAGAAAGTTTTCTGGAATAGATTTGGGCTAAAATATAAGCTAAAGGGAAAAAAACTGGTAAAGAAAGCTGTATTTAACATACTAGAGAGATACATATTTAGTGATAAGATGATAAGACTTTTGGAGTTGGAAGACCTGAGCTCGAATCCTGACTATACTGTTTGCTAGCTAAGTGATTTTGGACAAGTCAAGCAAACTTTTGGGACCTCCATAAATCGATCTTAAAAGTAGCAATAACTATGTAAGGTTTTAGTGCATATGAAAATATATATTTAACTGTACCTCATTTACAAATACGATGGAGTGTTGTTTATGGATTGGAAAAGGATGACTTGGTCAGGATTTTAATGAAATGGGGCAAAGAAATGCAAATCAAAAGTAATACCACCAAGAAACTCTGTCATGGTCAAGAAGGAAGTTAAGACCCAGATGCAGTGTGGTCACTAGCTCTTTTGTTAAGTAGAAGAAAAGAAGTGTTAGAAAACTAAGAAATATTACAACTTTTAACTTTTGTGGGAACTTAATAAAATTATGTCAGTGTAGCTCTTTTTATATTGTTCTAATTCACAGTTATAAGAACAGAAAGAGTAGTTTTATTATTGATGTGTCAATTATGCTATTATGAATCCTAGGGTACTTAATACATAGAAGGAAAACACTATTTAGGTTGCTTAATCAGTCCAAGGCTTTCTTCTTTCTCTGTAGATTTTTGTTAACACAATATTAGATAAATATACCTCTCTCCAATTAAATGAACCTATTTACAGTTAGGACAATTTATCGTGCTTCACACTTTTATTCATAATAGTCTTCAATTACTGTTGAAAATATTGAATTTGTGAACTTCTGAGTGTAAAAAACACTCTCATTTTGGTAAGTGACATTAGAAAGCCATGATATATATTTCAATGTTGTTATAATTGTACAATTTTGAATTTAAAGTCTATTTGCAAGATATTTTATTGTCATGATTTTGCATGTGGTATACGCTCATCTTTTAAAATGCAATTTCTCTTTTAGTGAAGACGTGTGGCTCTAATCTTCAAGGACCAAGTGGAACCTTTACGTCTCCCAACTTTCCATTCCAGTATGACAGCAATGCACAATGTGTCTGGGTCATCACGGCGGTGAATACCAATAAGGTAAGGGAAAACCATCTGTGGTAGAAAAGCAAAGTCATAAAGACAAAGGCAAAGAGATCATCAGAAAAGTGCAGTAAAGAAAGTTTATAACTCACGTATTTCCTGACTCTGCAGTATTTCCTACTTATCCATTATGTAAAACATAAACTTATCTGAGAAATTTGGAAAAAATAAATTTAGAATAATAAAATTCTACTCCCAGTTATAACATATAAGTGACAACACATTAAAAGCATAAATGAGTATTTTCTGAGATATGTTTTTGAGAGTTAAGTGTATATTTCCTTTTTTAAAAAGAATCCATGAATAAGAAAGAGCTTTTTACTTCATGTCTTTTCTGCTTGACATTTCGTTCAGATATATCATGTTTTTATACGTAGCTGACTTTCCTTTCAATGTTTCTCTATTGCCATAGATCACACAGATATTCTTTGTTATATAAAATTGGTTTTAATGTGCTCTGCACTATTAGAGGATTCATATTGAGGATATTTCAAATGGTTGGATTGTCATTCTGTTTGATTCAAAACGGGTAATACATCTAAATATGTATGTGCCACACTACTTCGAACAAAATTATAATCATGAACGAGTATAAGGGCAGCTGAAAAATTAGCTAGTTTTCTTTTTCTACTCTCTCCCTCCTGCCTCTTCGGGTAAGAATATAGAGGAGGCTAAATAAGAGAGTCTAAATCCTCTCAGATCGTATGACACCTTTTCTGGGTTAGATGAAGGAAAGTTTGGAGGAACAGCCCATAAAACTGGGTCAGATTAAGTTCAAATACTGATTTAGAAATTACTAACTGATGACTTGGATCAAGTTATTTAACTTCTCTGAAATTCAGTTTCTTCACCTATAAAATGTGAATAATAAGAGCATGTTATTTCACAGTGTTGTGAGAAATAAATGAGGCAATGTGTACAAGAGTGCTTAATAGAGTTAGCAAGTACTTAACAACACATTAACTCATTCTTATTAGATTATATGTATACTACCTCTCAGAATGTTTTAGGTTTTATATTCATAAAACCTAATCCTAAAAGCAACAGGGTTGCTTTAAAAATCAACTCAGTGGTTAGTTACCCTTGCCTCATAGGAGAGCCTTGATTTATGAATCAGAAGAACTAGGTCAGAAGCCTACTCTGCTCCAAACTACCTGCGTAAACTTGGGAAAATCACTAAATCTAACCCTTCAGCTGCATAAAGAAAATCATTTACATACTCAACCTGTGTCATCCAGTTCAATTCAACAAATATTTATTTATTTAATACTTTTTCTGTGCAAATTATGGGTTGTTGAGAAAATAAAAAAATCATGAAGTACTTGAAAAATAAACTCACGTTTATTGAACACTTAGCAACATGCCAGGTACTATTCGCAACACTTTTTATGAATTATTTAATCCTCACAAAACTCCACCTATAATGTAGATATTTCTATTATCTGCATTTAACAGAGAAGCTAAATAACTTTTCTAAGATCACATAGCCAGCAAAGGTCAGAGCTGTGTGCTTTATGAGACGTGTTATTTACAAGGACCTATCTCACACTAAGATATAAGTATCTTATACTAGGATAAGCATGAAGTAAATTCATTGTAAAATGTGGAACAAACACATTGTGTTAATCTCGCATTGAGATAGAAATCTTTTTGTGTCATGGTAATTGCCTACAATTGTCATCAAAATGTAATTATCTCTCTTTCTATAAGATATCTGCTTTGCTAAGTTTAATTCATTCTCATTACTGAGTTATCTGAAGTGTCACAGAGGTCTTCACATTTCTCTTTGTTTATCTTTCCTAATCTGCCAAACTTTTACCTCTTCTTTTTCTCCCTAAAACAATTCGATTTGTTTTCTAAGGGGGACACAGTTACTTGCACGTATTTTCTAGTTTTATCAAATAGCTTACCAAGGACATTAAATTTGGATCTGTTGGTTTACCTCTATTTTAAGTTATCCTATAGAAATTGGTTTTCAAGCATTTTTAACCATGACTCACAGTTAGAATTATATTTTACATGGTGGCCCAGTTCACACCCACACCCTCACAGATAGAGTGCCACAGAAGAACATTTTCCCTTACTACATGAATGCACTTGTCTATTTTTTATTCTGATCTATTTATTCTAAAAATATTGGTCATGCCTCACTAAAGTGATTTCATGAGACACTAACAGGTTATAGTTTGAAAAATACCGTTGGCAGTTTTGTTTCCATAGGTTACCATGTCAGAACACTTTTTGGAAGGCCATTGCTAGCATGAACCATAGGCACATAGCTCTCCTAGTTGGTATAAACCCCAATTAACCAAGATGCTTAATCCCTCAATATATATAATTTTCTTCAGAAACATTGCTCATGTTTTTCTTTATGTTTGATAACTTTAAAAGCAATCATGTTCTTCTAAATGCCCAAAACAAATTTATGGTTGGTGAAAAAGCTCTGAGATTTGAAACAGGATGAACCTGGATGGTTTCAAATCTGTGCTGTCCCTGTTATTAGCTATACAATTTTAGGCAGGCATGATCCTTGAGTCCTCGGAGCCACAGGTGTTTTTTGTGTTTTTTTCCCCCAAATATTAGAGATAATAATGCCATATCATAAAGGTGTTTTACAGATTAGATAAAAAAGTATGAAATGTCTGATACAAAGTAGGATCACTTTAAATGATATCTATTACTATTACCAAATGTTGCCATCTTGTTAAGAAGTATGCTTCTCTTTAGTTATTTGTTAGGTTTAACTTATGTATTAATGCAGAAAAAAACACCACTACATATAATTTTTTCCATATTTTATTATATGGTTGAATAATTTATAGATGTCTGTGTCTTATACTAAAATATTATACATTAAATTATAGTCATTTTTACTGATCAGTTTATAAACATTGCCATTAAGCTTACTAAAAATAAAATATAAATGAGCATTTCAATCTTAAAGTAATACATATTTTTAAGGTTACTTTATGCCCCTTCTACAAGCTCCTTAAGGAAATATTTCCTTGGATTATTCCATTTAAATGATGAATATAATTTAAGGTTTCCTCATAAGAGAAAGTTAAAATATTAGAACTTGTACTTTAACTGGTCTTTGAATTAATTGTTCTTCTTGTATTAAGGTATGCATTTAACATTATTTCCATGTCTATAATAAATACTTTTTTGTCTTGGCTTTTTCCTTAATTTCTATGAGGATAGTCTTCCTCATTTAGTTGGTCTGGTGCATTTGTCTTCAATCTAAGGTATCTGTACATCTTGGGGTACACAAACAATTCCCAGGGTGTACATGGGGAGTCTGGACGTCATTTTCAGATATTTCACTTTCTAACACTCTCCTGCCTGAAGATCCACCTCTATTTGTTCTCTTTTATCACTTTGCCTTTTATGATTGTCTTTCAGTTTCAAAGAAAGGCATATATTACTTTCCCAGCTGAAATATTAATATTTTACATTTTTTGAGTGTAAACAAAATTCTGGAGATCCATAATAGGAAATTCCATATGTATAGCTTCTGAGGGAGAGTCCTTGAGAACAAAGAAAAAAATAGATTCACTGAGAAATATTTGAAGGAGATGATAACCTTGTTTTATCCAAACAACATATTTATAGAAAACCCTTGTCTTTATCTATGTATCTATGTGTGTATGCTTACATGTATGTATGTATGTGTGTATTTATCTATCATCCATCCACCTATTTTTTATCCATCTATCTGTTTCTCTGACTATCCTAGAACTAGAATTCACAATACATAGAAGTATATTATAGATTAATTTGAATGGAAACACAAAATGTGGCTTTTTGAACAGAAAGACTTTCTGATTGATTTTACAGTTTTTCCATTTCGTATGCAGTGGACATTTTCTAGAAATTAAATGAATTGATGCAAGATGTTTTTTTTTGCTTTTTTCTCCCCAAATCCCCCCAGAACATAGTTGTATATTTTAGTTGTGGGTCCTTCTAGTTGCGGCATTTTTTGTTTTGTTTTGTTTTTGTGATGCAAGATTTTACGGAAACTATATTTAAGGCATTTGTAAAATTACACTATAATAGAAATTGCATCCTTTGAAGCTATTCATGCTTAGACTTGTTTTTTAAAAATAGATATCTATTTAAAATTATAGGAGAAAGTAGTTTTCAAAATTCATTGATCTATGTGTGAAAATTGTTTGAAGGCTGTCTAGATCAACATTGTCCAACAGAAATATAATGTGAGTCACATGTATAATTAAAAAATTTCTAATAGTTATATTCCTTAAAAGATGAAATTAATTTTAATGTTATATTTTATTTAGCCCCAATATTATAATTTCAACACATTATCAGCATAAAATTTTAAATGCAATAATTTACCATCATTTTTCTTTTCTAAATCTTTGAAATCCAGAGTGTGTTTAACAGTTAAAAAACAATTCAATTCAGGTGAGCCACATTTCAAGTGCTCAATAGCCACATGTTTTTGGTAGATAACCATATTGTACAGGGAAAATATGGGACACTTCCATCACCATAGAGAGTTTGACTGCTCTGCTTTAGAGAATGTGAGAGGGATGGTGGTTGGCCTTGAGAATAAATGTTCCATTGCAAGGGAATTACCTGGATGTTTTCACAGGGGCTTCAAAAAAAGGGAAAAGGGGATGCTCCCATTGACAAAGGTGACTCTGAAAGACATGGGGTTTTAAAACTATCAGCTTTATTCCAGAGCATCCAAAGTCTCTATTTCAAATTTCAAGATACCATTCCCTCTAAATTAATGCCCTAATTTTCACATGAGAAATTGTGAGTCTCTATGTTCAGCATATATTATAATTATGCAACTTGCATAATTAAGTTGTGAGTCTAATTTTCAGCCATATCTGCTCAGTACTACAGAGTCACCATAGAAGTTCTCTTGTTCTCTGACCATGACTTAAACTGGTATTTTCTTTCTTTCCGACTCCAGCACAGTGATAAATAGCCATGTCCCTCCACAATCCTTTTAGTCTTAGGCATGATAACCATCAAATGCAAAAACCACTTGCTGTGCCTCCTCAAACCTTGCCTTCAATATGTGTTTCATCCCAATCACAATAAATAAATTAAATAATTGTTTATGCCATTTTCTACAGACCAGAAATCCTGGTATATCAATGCCGAAAAATAAACAAACTACTCCCCAAAATCCCTTCTTTGAGGGTCTGTTTCTTGAGCTTTTCTTGATGCCAAGGGATATAGCCATCAAGGTGTAGTCAGGAAAATATAATATAGATTAGTTATTTAAAACACATGGAATTTAATTTGGAGGATTGTTATATAGATGTTATAATGTGGAAATAAAATTAATACAGAAGCAATAACTGTATAAATAAACACCATCTTTAGAGCTGGAGGAAGAAAAGAAAAGAAAGTGTTACATAATCTAACAGCTTGTAGTAGGACCTTCGCAGAACTGGAGCTCAAATTTCAAAGAAGGAAATACTCCATGGTTGGTGCTCAGAAATCTAAAGAAATAATGTAAACCAGCAGGTTTAGGCAGACCCTAAAGCCAACTGGGAAACTAATGTGAGAAATGTTATTTGCAGTGTCCCAAACCTAATATCAAAAAGCAGAATATAGAAAGATTAGCTCAGAGTTAAGAGAGAATGCGTAAATAAATAGCACAGAATCGCTGTCAAATGATATGGGAAAGCCTACAGATGGAGCTAGTTTAGGAGAAAAAAACTAGTTCAGTTTTAGACCTGTTACCTTTGAGATGTCTATTAGACTGGATATCAGGTTGGATATAAAGCCTGAACATCCAAAAAATAGTGATGGAGATATAAATTTGCAAGCTGTCAGCATGTTGTTGTTTGAAGCCATCAGACTGAAAAAGATCACAGAGTAAGTCTTAGGAGAAAAGTCAAAGTTAGAATAAACACCAGTGGGTGAACAACAGGTAAAGGTCAATGAATAAGGTACCTAATGGAAAATATGTTTGTACATTTTCTGTGTGTATTTTTCTTGTAACATTTTTATATAATTGAAGACCATATATTCCCAGCCCATGATCCAAATATCCATCATGGAAGAATCATAGAATAAATATCTCAAGTATATTTGTATTATTTTTTTCCAAATATAAATACATATCATTGGTATTGAAAATTACAAAACATATTGATAATGTTAGTATATTTATAACAACATTTGGCTATTTGTTGTTTTTCTTAATCAAGTGAAAATAAATGAACACTCTCATGTGGGAGTTCTGTCCATTTTTTCCTTTATATTAAAAAGGTGCTCCCCATATTCAGAGTTGGGAACCACAGATTAAAATAAAGTACAGTGATCAGTGTCACTCAAGTGTATTAGTCTTTAAAAAAAATGAAAAGTCATATAAAAAAAAAGTGGTAGGCCCCATCTTACCTTCTGTACAGTCCTTCTTACCACATCATTGAATTTATCTTATTTTAATTCAGCATAAATTCTGACTTTTGCAAGAAAACTAAATCAGTCCTAAACTGAATCTTCTAGGATTCAGCATGAAATCTCCCTTAATGCTAATCCTTTAATGCACCTATAATCATAATTAGGCTTTGGTTTTCTTCTTGACACTCAAAGCCTACCTTTAATTTTGGTTGTAGTAATTGGAAATCTGTCTTTTGACATGTCAGTATGTCTGTTTTATTACTTTCCGTTTGCTAGGCTGAGATAGTTCCTCATTATTGCTAGTCCACTTTCAGGGCTTGGAGTCCTATTGCTGACCCACAGCCTCTGGTCTGCAGCTCTGCAACCCACCAAAATAGCTTCTTCAAACAAGTTAGCTGATTATCTGCTCCTGGCACTTTCATCATTCTGTTTTATCTCCTGAACCAACCTTTTCCACATATGTAATCATCTTCTCTTTTCGTTGCCATCTACTTATTGTCATTTCTCTAATTGATGTCCTCCCAAATTTTACAGCTGGTTCTATCAAAGACCTTCTTTCTATGGGAGATGCTTATTTATTTATTTATTCTTTCAAACAAATATTTATTAACTACTAAATACCAGGTGTAGTTCTTGATAACGAAGATTCAAAGTTGAATAAAACATGACAAAATTCTTTCTCTTATGGGGTTTACATTGTAGTCAGGGTTCACAAACAATAAAAGAAACGTAAGTAATATGTTAGGTGGTACAATTGCTATGGAGAATAATTTAGCAGAACAAAGATCATCAAAAGTACAAAGTATATGTTGTGTTTTATACAGAAGACACTATAAGAAGAGATGAATGGAAAAAAAGTGGAAATGGGCATGTAGTAGACTTGGACACATGTTGTGTTTTGCTTACATAGAATCCATCTGTTCTCCATTTTTTATAAATTTGAGGAGCTGCCCCTCTCCCATTCTCGGTGGTATTAGAGGGGACTTCAATCAAGGCACCATGTCCTAACCTCTTCACTTTCATCTGCCAAGAGAATATAATATAATGGTGTGTTGGAGCTGACTTTTACCAGCTCTTGAGAGCTGATTGTTAATTTATCAGGAGTATAGCAAGCTGATTGGTAAGCAAGCCCATATTAAAATGTAAATTGTGTAAACATAAAATTTAATAAATTATATTAAAAAGAAAGGTAATAATTACCTAATTATGAAACATCATTTCATAAATATTTTGCTACACATTACTATTACCTATGCTCTTGAGGTTATTTACATCTATTTTGTCCATGTGATGGAACTACAAAACTATGATGTGCTGCTGTACATCTTTCCCATTGGCAGCTTGAGATTGGACACAGTGGGAGAATTTACACTATTGAAGTTGGCAAACACTACAAATCAGAGCTTGATTTATTTATTTTTGTTAATTGTGTAGATGTTGAAAGTGATAGAGAAAATGTTAATAATGCAGGTTAAATTTCAAAGTGTGTTGTGTCTGTAATTCTTGCATTGTGAATGGCACAAAAAGTTTGAGAAAATGTTCTTCCAGTATTCAAAAACTATTTCTTATTTGATAATGAAGTCATTCATATCATTGACAAATATGTGATGTTACAACATAGGTCTTCATTTTTATAATTGTGTTTTACTAGTTAACATAAATGAAAATGTCAAGCAACATTTGTCTGAGAAGTTCTCATTCATACACTCATTCATTCATCTATTACAACCATAATTTGGCTACAGATAGAAAATTTTGGCAAAAGAACAGTTAAAGCATTCTATAAGAATCAGTTGACTGTGGAATTTATAAGCAAGGTTATTATATATTTGCTGTTATTTGTAAATTATATGTTACATATCCTTTATATCAGTAAATGTTTTTACAAACATATATTTTTTTTTCAACAAGCCAGTTGTTAAGCATTTATCAGTATACACTGTTGTTATGTGACCAAGCTAGGTCAGTCCATTTCTTTCAGGACCTTGAAAAAGTGGCTCACACTGAAAAAAATACTTGAGTTGATTTATCAGAGAGAGACCTTCTGAATAATAGTAAATAACAATAGTTAATGTGCATTGAAAGCTTATTATGTTCTAAGGCATTGTTCTAAACCCTTGTATATAATATTAATTTGAGCTTTACAACAACCCTACAATGTAGATACAATTATTATTTCCATGTTTCAGATAAGGAAACATTCAGGTAAATAAAGTAATTTGCCTAAGACTACAATTTAACTTTCAGAGCCAGGATTCATAACTAGGTACTTCTACTCTTGCAGTGATCACTGATCACTGCTCCTGTCCCTTCTTCAACCTGAGATTTTAGCTTTTCCTTACTTCCATGAACTACCACATATCTTTATTATATACATGTTTGTGTGTATATACACATATATATTTGTGTGCATTTTCACTTACGGCAGCCAAAATATTTTTCTGTTACTTGTCACCAAGGAAGCCTGAGACTAGGAGGTAATGATACAGTCATCATTTTTATTGTTGTCTCCTGATCTAGTATAAAGAGTCCATTGCCATGTTTAGCTCACCAGTTTGCTCTCGGATACAGTTCACCATACCCTGGAAATTGATAGTATGCTTATTTCCTCAATTCTTATCTATGTTTTGTTGAGAGGAATCCAGCTCTTTAAAACACATGGTAACGTTGGCTACTTTTAATTTGGGGGGTTTCTGATGACCTTTGAGAAGTGGGTCTTTGAATGTAAACATATAAATTAATGGTAAAGTCAAAATAGTTTTAAATTAAATAATTCTTCAGTATAATATGCAGAATTAAGATTAAAATGTTGTAGACAGAATTCTTTATGGCTTTTTGACCAGTCTTTTTCTCACTTTGTGTAATGCACTTTTATCCACATTGAATCATTGTTATAAGAATAATGCTGACATCTCCAGGATGTCAGCAATTCTCACAACTGAGAAAATAAAATCCATCAGGAGGTTAGTAATGAAAGATTAAATTAACCGAGCATAGAAGAATGTAATTCAGAGAGAATAAAGACAGGCACATGAGGCTAACTTCAGTTTAATTTAGAACTCTCACTAGCTTAGCAGGTCTTAAGTGTGAGAAGAAATAAAACTGATCATCTAAAGAATAAGAATTGACTATTGGCTTTAAAAAGAATGTTGGGTAACACTATCAAAAAGTGTAATTTTTTTGTATTTCAAGACTATGAATATTTCATTTGTTTCTAAATTTGGCTCACATTTTCCCCTTATGATTCAGACATTATCCTTTACTATGCTCTAGCTATATCAGTGAAGAAGGTCAAGGGACTGGCATGACTTTAAGTGTATATATTTAGGAACTCGCTTTGGATGTTCCTCACTTATTTATAAATAACTGTCTTATTATTCAGTTTATAATAATGCATGGACAGTGTTTAGATCTAAGAGCCAAAAGCCCTGAATTCTCATGCAGGTCATCTTGCCCCTCCAAAACTTAGTTTTCCCATCTTTAAAACAGGAATAATTATCCTTGCCCTGCCATGTCATAGGAGTGTTAGAGGATCACACAAGTTAGTAAACCAAACATCACTTTGTATATTAGAAATTATGTTGTAAATTTAAGGCATTATATATTCTTATTCTTTATACCATCCCTTATTCTAAAGGTGGTTTTTGGTGGGTAACATCATCAAATAGACCATAATGCATATTTTGAGATATGTTGAATAATTAAGATGTTAAAGCATAAGAATAGTATCTAGCTCATAGTGAGTGCCCACTTGACATTTGTTATATAAATAATAGAACAAATAAATAAGAATAAGCAATACATGTGAAATATGGGAGAAATTAGGCATTTTGATCTAGCATAGTTAAAAATTAGTGCACAATGGATTACAAGTATTTTGTTGGCATTTATACTGCTTTATACATAAATGTTAACTATATTTACAGTATATTAAATAATATTTATACATGTATGTTATTTTCTCTAGAGCTATCATAAAACGTGATTATTGGGTTTTTCATATAGTTCTGATAAAATTTTTCTGTAACATTTCATATTATCCTGACACATAGATTTGATTTCTGCTGCAGTGATGTGATAGATGGGAATTTCTTGCCTTACCTTTTCATGGACACTTGTCCCAAACCTGAATGCAGGTAAAGAAGGATGACCTTTCTAGTAGGAGATGATATCCCTTCACAGGCAGATCATTCCATTCTTCCATTTATTTTTAAAATAAATAGTCAGGGTCAATTTTATAATGTGGTAAAAAATTAAGTTGCAAAATTGTTCATTCATCTCTTCACTACAAGATTTAAATCTACAGTTTTTGTTTAGACCCATAAAATACCCGTTCCCTGCTCTTCCCCCAAACTCTCCAGGCATCAGAATACACCTTTGACTTCTACTCATAACACTGTCATCAGAAGCCTTTCCATCTTGTCACTGTTCCTATCACTACAGCTAGCCTTTTGCCACTTCATTTAGCCTGCCCACTTACAAGCACTAGTTCTTTGTGCCAGATAATTGTAGTTTTGGGACCTGTGCCAAGCTTCAGTGCCAGGTCTGAGACCTCAGCCAGGCATGGAGAGTGTCACTTTTCTGAAGACTGCAGCTGTCTTTTCTGCAAAAAGCAAACCCAAGTCAAGGATTGTATCCAAGTGATATATTAAGAAACCATGCCTAGCAAACTATTAAGGGAGTGGGAGAAGCAGGATAGGAAAGAAGAAGTTAAGCAAGGGTGAGATTTCAGGCAAAATCCAAGCCGCAGCCTGATCCTATGCAGTATAAATTACACCTGAGAGTTTGTTCCAGCTCAAAGCAGAGAGCTGGTCTCTTTTACTTCTACATCCCATAATCATGGGCTAAGGGTTACCCAAGTCCTTCAGGGCTCATGTGTGGACAAATTGGCTCCCATGGCCTGAAGACTGTCTCCAGGAGACTTATAGCTGGAGGCCAATGAATATGGAAGATAGCAAACAACTAACAGAAAGGGCAAGAAACATCCAAGGAGCTCTGGATGGAGCATCGACAGTGTCCACTACAGTGGAATAGGAACTAAAGGGAGCAAACCTGAGGCAGCAGTTCAGAGAGAAACTAAAATCCAAGCCAGGTTGGCAGTCTTACCAAGTCATTATTTAGAAACAGCCTAGGAGAAAAATACAGATCTTGATGTCAATCAATAGGGTGGAAATCAGAGAAACTAATTAGCAGATTTCCCAAGCCAAGGAAAGTGGCTGCAATCACCATTTATAGGACATCCCAGCCTTGAAATAGGGGAACTACCAAAGCTGCTGACCTTTATTTCCCCTCCTCTTGACTAAATCATACCTCTTACAGCACTTCTGAACTATTCCCGGCCCCTGCTAATACGACTCTCCATTTGTCAAAATGGTTTATTTAGCTGAAATATTTTATTTAAAATAAATTACTTTGTGCAGGCTCAATGAATAGTCATGTAAAAGTAAACAAATATCAATCAAGAAAAATAGGAAATATTCCGAAATACTAAAAGGATTATCCCTGGATAGAGGACTAGAGTTATTTTTCCCCTTTTACTTTTATACTAAAAATAATTCTGTTAAATTTCAATAATACATATGTTATATTTTATAATAAAAATATATCTTAAACAATAATTAATAAAAAGAAAAAGAAAGACATAGGTATGGAGTGATTGACACTGTTGACTACTTCCTGCTTCTTGAAACTTTCTCTTCCCCAGCTTCTCTATTCTCTCATTTCCTGAATTTTCCTCTACCCTCTCAGTCTTTTCCCATTACTGATCTTCCTCCGCCATCTCCTTAAAATTCAATGTTCCTCAATGTTCTGAATTCGAATATTTTTCATGCTATATGCTTCTTTTCTTCCTTCACATATCTAAATACAAAGTCCAGTGAATTCATTATAGCTCATCAATATGCCTCAAAGTTGCTTAACTCTCTCTCACCCAGGTTTCCATTTTTTCTCCTTTGGGTTATCAACTAACTTCCCAACCAGAGAATCTTCAGGTCATTTTGCTGCCTAGTCCAGACAAATCCAGTGCGACATTTTATTCTGAAATGAAATGGTATTTCCTTCCTTGGTAAAATATTTAAGTAGATTCATATAACTTCTTGGCTGAATACATTGAAAACCTGAACTCTTCTTATCGTTCTAGGTCCATGCCCCAACACTCTACTTCATGCCAGTGCGTTACCTGGGCCCTCTAGTTTGAGGACATGCTGCTCCTTCTTTGAGGAATATACTTCTCCCCTCTGTTTGTACCTCTCTAAATGTGTAACCCTGTTTATTCCTGGCCATTCTCTAGGACTCAGTTTATGTTTTACCTTTACATGGAACCACTTCCTGTCCACCCTCCTAACTTAGGATCCTACTCTGCCTGCTGGCTTACCAGTTGTCATATTATATTGTAATTAACTATTTACTCATTTATTTTCTTAGTTTGACCCTTAAGAAGAAAAACCATGTTTGAATCTTAGCATCCTTAACATCTAATAGCTGTCATGTGGGAGTTTTTCAAATGAATATTTACTGAAAGAACTGATTAAATGTTCCCAGGTAAAAATCCCACTGGTTTCTTTGCATGTTAGCATTTCCTAGGAACTTCTCTGATCCTTTGAAAAAAAGGAGGTAGAGTATGCAAAGGGCAAAGTATTTTTAGTTATTTTTTTTTCACTACTCCTCCCACTACTAACCTTTGTGTGTCCTTACCACTTTATCCTCAATATTGTCATTGTTTATGAATGGTATGCATAATCAGAACTGTGCTATATGATAATTAGGCATAAATATTAACTGATTCACATAAATGGTGGCAATTAGTGTAGTTTATACAGCCAAATACAGTCTTTTGGGGGTTAGCATAGGAGAGGAAAATGAGAGACTGGACAAAGAAATACTTAATTAAAAGTATCAGGATACAGAAACTTATCAGTTAGGATTAGGTTTGGTTGTCAATAACAGAGAACTCCTAATAAGAGAGACTTAAACAAGATGGATGTGTGGTCCAAGACTCATGGTGACTTTGTTCTAGGAATTCCTCAGAGACACAGACTAACTCACTATTTTACCATCTCCAGGGTATGTCCCTTGTCCTCAAGTTTTAGTATTGTGTCTCAGGCTCATGCATGGTGTCTCACACATTGCAGGCAGCAGCTTGGAGAAAGTGATAAAGAAGGAGCACAAAGGACAAATGCAAGCTATTTCCTTTTTTTTTTTTTCCCAAGTAATTTTATTGGGATTATAATAGTTTATAACATTGTGTAATTTTGGGTGTACGCTATTGTTTATCAATTTCTGAATACACTTCATCGTGCTCACCCTTAGTGGTCTAATTTTTATCCATCACCAAACGTATGTGCCCCTTTCTCTCTTTCACCCACTGCCCATCCCCTTCCCCTCTGGTGACCACTGATCTGCTTTCTTTATCCACGTATTGATTATCTTCCACATATGAGTGAAATCATGCAGTATTTGTCTTTGTCTGGCTTATTTCACTTAGCATCATACCATCAAGGTCCATTCAGATAAATGCAAGCTATGTCTTGAGAATGGTTCCCGGAATCTGTTACAAAATACTTTCACTTTTTTTTTTAACCATAACTTAGCAAAATGATCATAGTCAGTTGCAAGAGAGATGGAAAAATACAGTCTTTACTAGGGGTAACCTGGTACCAGTTAGAACCAGGTACCATGGAAGAAGAGGTAATGGGATGTTTGGAAAAGGTATGGCAATCTCTGTTACTCAGATTTAGTCTAAAATTGATGAGTGAATAAGGAATATTCCTGTTTGCTAACTACCTGGGATGAAGATAGCTATTAGGAAAACAACAACACTCTTAATAATACTTTATTATTGATATTATTAGTATCAACAACATTAAAATGGACATAAATTGAGTGCATATATCAGGCACTATTCTATGCTCTTTTTATGTATCATCTCACTTAATTCTTTCATTAACTGTATGAAGTAGTTACTATTAGTGTGTCCAGTTTATAGGTGCAGAAACAAGTTTAGGGAATGTAAGTAACTTGTCTAAATTTTAATGGTAAGTGGCCACACTAAACAATGTAAGAGTTATGATAAGTTGGATGGCATTATGATGGTGATGGCTTTGTTGCTACTGTAACACATTATTATAAACTTTGTGGCTTATAACAATACACATTTATTATCTTACAGTTGTGTGGGTCAGAAGTTCAGCACGGGTCTCACTGCTTTAAGATTAAGATGTCAGTAGACTGTCTTCCTTTCTGGAGGCTCTAGGGAAGAATGTTTCCTGTTTATTCATGTAGTTGGCAGAAGTTAGTTCCGTGTGGTTGTAGGACCGAGGTCCCCAGTTTTTTTGCTGGCTCTCAGCTAAGGGCCATTCCGATCCTCCTTCCTCCATCTTCAAATCCAGCAAAGGCAGCTCTAGTCTTTCTGATGTTGCATTTCTCCAGCACACTATTCTGCTTTCCTCTTCTGCTTTTAAGGACTTGTCTGATTAGATTGGGCCAACCTAGGTAATCTAGGATAAACTTCCTTTCTGAAAGTCCTCAACCTAATCACAATTGCTAATCTCTTTTAACATGTAAGGTAATATATTCACAGGTTCCCTGATAAGGTATGGATATCTTCAGGAGGCCCTTATTTGTCTCCCACAGGTGAGGATGAGAAGGGACAAGGAAATTGAAGACTTTTGAGTGATGGTATCCTCTTATGGGAAGCACTGCCCAGCAGAGGAGACAACGAATTCTAATTACTATCCAAACCATAGAATAGTGACAAAGACAAGCCTCAAAATCTTGACTTAATGTCTCAGTCTGTCCCTTTTTCTTCCCAGAGGGATCCGTTTATCAGTAAACAGACTTAAATATTTAACTATTCAAAAATTCCATGCCATTCCCATTTCACATGTTTCACTCTCTACTTCTGGTGCTAAAGGATTATATTTCTACTTAGGGCGAGGGGAAGATTTATGGAAAGCCTTCAGGCCGAGAGTAGCTCCTCAGCATTTCCTGCTCACCACTTGGGTTTGTCAGAAAATACTTTTAAGTGGATTAAGAAATGGGAAGTTCTAAGAAAATCAAATCAGTTTATATTAATACACACAAAGAGAATAGAAACGTTGATGTACATCTTCAGTTGTTAGTGTACGGGCGTGTATTGTGTATCCTGTTAAGGTAATTTTGAGACATGGTATTTTACTCAAGCAGGACATTCCTTTCCTGCTTCCCAAATTCCTAGTCTAACCATCACTATATCTGTAATGGTGAAAAAAACAGGCAAAAAAGGAGAGGCAGCAGAATAGAAAATAGGTAAAGAAGAATCTTTTGTGTAAAAGAGACATCAAAACATCTTCCAAACTAAACCAAGTACTTCTTACATCTGTTGGTTAAAGGGCCAGCCCTATTTATCATCATTAACCTCAAGTAAGAGTTATGAAATGAGAAGAGTTCTCCATAACAAAGAGAAAGGGAGAGATGGTTATGAGTGAGAGTGTAGAAAGTGTCTGGCATGCAATGAATAGTTAAGTATTTGTTGAATAGCTTATATAAATCTCTATCAGTATACACAAATAGTGTATGCAATTTCATATTATAGAAATCACCTAAATGCAATTATATAATGAATTATAAAAAATTTATTTCCTCACTTTAATGAGACAATTCTCAAATAGTTATTTATAACTTACTATGTGCAAGACACTGTAACGACTTTAAAAATGTTTAAGCTGAGTTGACTTATGACTTATGAATGTTTTCTTGTGAATTTTAAATAGCTCATAGTATAATATATAGTATACTATAGTTTTTCAGATTATATCTTTTTTATTTCTATTAGTTTTAACTTTTTAAAATTCGTTTTTCTGGTTATGATTTCTGATGTATGCTGTTGTAAATGAAGGCATGGAGAAGTATAAAGAAACAGAACATAAAATCTTTCTTCTTTGGATAAGATTTATGTTTATTCTAGGAAGCATTATATTTCTCTTATTCCTCAAATACTATTTTGACAACTTATTTCTTCATCACATGTATTTTAGTTAATTCTGTAATTGCATGCCCAATAGTCTATATTGTAGTTTTGCTAAAGTTAGATGCAGCTTCATTTTAACATGTTGAAAACTGAAGCAACATGCAGAGTTTTTTTTTAACAACATGGGAGTTTAATACTCCTAATAATTATCATCAGCTTTCAGTATTTTACTTTCTCACGAAGCCGAGGCACCACTCATTGCACAGTTTAGAATAAAAGGTAAATATTCCAATTCTTTTCTTTTCTTTTTTTTTTTTTTGAGGAAGATTAACCCAGAGCTAATATCCACTGCCAATCCTCCTCTTTTTGCTGAGGAAGGCTGGCCCTGAGCTAACATCCGTGCCCATCTTCCTCTACTTTCTGTGTGTGACACCTACCACAGCATGGCTTGCCAAGTGGTGCCATGTCTGCACCTGTGATCCGAACCTGTAAACCCCAGGCCGCTGAAGCGGAACGTGAGCACTTAACTGCTGCGCCACCCACCAGCCTCTCTAATTCTTTTCTATATTTTCTATCTTTATGGCTAACATTTCCTCATATTCTAATATACAAATACAAAAAGTGCCTATGTGTAAACAAATATACATATTACATAACGGTATAATGAATCATGGATCACCACCAAAAACTTATCTGGGTTTCTATTTTCTCAATAGTGAAATAAAGATAATAATGCCTTCCTCATAGGGCCTTTGGAAGGATTATATGAGATAATAGATCCAATACACTTTAAGAACAGAATCTGGAATCTAGTACCTGTTGAAAAAAGTTGGCAATAATAATAAATAGTACTGCTACTACTACTGCAACTAGTGCTACCACCATCACCACCACCGCCACTATGTTCCCAGAGTGTGCTGAGGCCTAATGCCTCCACCGCTGTTAGAGCTTAGCTTCCTGCTGTGCAGATAACACATGCTCTCAGGCATTTCAGAACTTGAAATATCCTTGTAGAGATTCCCTGCTGATATTAGTCATCAGGAGCTATTAGCAGATGCTTCTAAGAAGTCAGAATAGGTTTCTGTCAAGAGAGCCTGAAAAAGAAATGGAGAGAGCTGTGAGCTTTTGCTTGCCGCCCCTGAGATATTTTACTGCAGAGTAGAAGGTTATCTTAAAGACAACCTTAGAGTTAGTGAGAGCCATGGTCACCATTCTGGGATGTCATTTCCTGCTCCAGCTCTCCAACACCTCAACAACAGGTGCAGCTAGGTAGTGAGGAGAGAGGAGTACAATATTGTACCTGTAAATCCTTCTTAGTGTTATAGCTCTGAGCTTCTGGAATCTCTAACCAATGTGGAGGAGAGTCACTTGGATGATTTGATTATCCTCATACAACCAGAGTCACATAGGATGCATATCATCAAAGTGTACAATTCTGTCTAATCCCTTTGCTCAGCATTATATATATTCCTTGAATTTCAGCCCTTTCCTGACCTAATAGCTTAACTACTCACATTGTATGAAATAGGGGAAAGGATAGGAGGGAGGGAGCAAAATCTTCAGATATAGGTTGTGGTAACTGTAAGTTTTCTTCTATTAGAACCTCTTCCATATCCTCCATATAAACTTTCAGTCTGCAATGATCTCTAGCATCCAAGAGCAACTGTATAAGACATTGTCTATCTTGGAGTGGTCAGGTGAATACCAATATAATAAGTCCTAACTTTTCCTGGGAAATCCTACATTTTTACTGAGTGGAAAGCTGGGTCCACCTTGGATTGAAAAATAAAAAAAGACAAATTTCCTGCCTTCAGGAAACTTCCAGCTAGTGATTTAAGCAGAAAATAAAATAGTAAATACGGAAATTAACAGTCACAACTTGAAGGAAGCACTCTGGGAAGACTAAAAGGGAGCCTGTTTAGAAGTGTCAGTGAAGATCTTTCTGAGCAAGTGAAATATAAGCCATATTGAAGGGTGAGAAGGGACTAGCAATACAAAGAGGAGGGTGTCTGGGACAGAAGAAAAAGTGCTTGTAAAGGCCCATGATGACCCTGATGTCTTCTAGAAACTACAGAGATGATAGGGATTCTGTGGCATAGTGGGTAAGGAGGAGAATGGAAGAAATGAAAGCTGTAGAGATGAATAAGGCCCAGATCATACACGGCCCTCTGGGATCCATCAAAAATGGAATGAGAGGGGCCAGCCTGGTGGCGCAGCAGTTAAGTGCACACGTTCCCCTTCAGCGGCCCTGGGTTCGCCGGTTCAGATCCTGGGTGTGGACATGGTACCGCTCATCAAAACGTGCTGTGGCAGGCATCCCACATATAAAGTAGAGGAAGATGGGCACGGATGTTAGCTCAAGGCCAGTCTTCCTCAGCAAAAAGAGGAGGATTGGCAGCAGAAGTTAGCTCAGGGCTGATCTTCCTCCAAAAAAAAAAAAAGAAAAAAAGGAATGAGAGGCTGTTGATAAGCACAATACCTAAACGGTTGCTCTCTTCATTCAGATTTCTCTCAAATGTCACCTTGTCTCCATCTCCATCACTGACTACCTTCATCACTCTATAGCCCCTTGCTTTAATTTTCTGTATAGTGCCTCAAGACACTTATGAGTATTTGAAGACCTTATATTGTGTGACATTATATTATATGCTACTTCCTATATTTTGTATGATTCCCCACTGAAAGGAGGAAAATCTGTATCCTTAGCACTAGAATGGTGCTGGTAAAGAGTAGGCTCTAAATACTTATTTATAGAATTAATTAAATAAATTAACAGTTTTTAAGTAGAGGATTAGATTATCTGATTTGTATTTCAACATAACATCCAAAATTTAAAATAGAGGATTATTAATTGAAGTGCAGTTCACCAAACAGGAACCGATAGTACGACTACGTTTCCCCGCTCATATACCAATGACTCGCCGCAAAGAGTGTTCATTCATGGACTAGGAATCTTTCTTCCTGGATAGCTGTGGCAAGCAGTGGATTCCATGGCAAATAATTCATCTTGTGCCCTAATCTCTTGGGTTCCTACCTAAATGACTTATTCAGGAAGATAATTTTGGAGGTAAACAAGGTCTTCCATAGATGTTAACTGACCAAGATCCATTAATTAATAACTGTACTTGAAGAGATTACATAGGCAAAAATAAAGTTAACAATTATAAGTTGTAAATTGAGACTGTAAATTGTAAACTGAGATACTAATATCTTGTGTCTTTCCTCTTTGGTATCATAAGAAAAATAATAAGGATAAACTGAGAATGGGAATTAGAACCCATTGCAAGTTTCATTATATATAAAAGGGTATAGTATCTGATTCTCACTACCACAGCTATGTGTTTAATCGTTTTGAACTAATCTCATTTTTTTAAGAAAGCTCCAAGTTAAAGGGTCTCTGTATAAAAATAGATATAGTTGGATAAATGGAGAGATAGATATCCTGGATCAGGCTGAGCTCACTATTAATGAGGGACCCCACTATTAATGACCCCACTAAAACCAGCAAAAGATTCCTTCTTATCAAATTCACTTTAATAAGCCTTATTTATATTTGTTTTCAAAATTTTTTGGATATATACAACCTAACATATACAGATATATAATGAATATCCTTCTAAAAACAATAACATTATCTGGAAGGTTTTCTTCAAAATTTGTAAATTCAAGTCGATCATTTATATGTATTATGAAATTTAGATTATATCCTCCAGTAGCTAAGCATGAATAAATGACAGAAAAGAACCAACGGTTTTGTACTGTTTTGTTGTAGATTTAATATTTGATGCATTTTTTATTTTATGTAGTTTCTTTCCTTCAGTAAAACATTTGTAGTGCCATATTTAATCTGTCATTGTTACATACCCGCAATCCCCTAAAGGGAAAGACCAGTGTACAGATACGAGAGGCTGAGAAAAGTAAAACAAAGCTGAAAGCTTTTATCATTCCATCAATATCTTCCTGTGTCTCCAGACTCCCCTTCTCCCTTGTCTCTAAAATATCAACCCTTGTAAGAATTGAAACTATTAACCTGATGCTGGCAGCAAAGTGGGCAAACCTAGAGGATTCCCCAGGCTGGCACTTCTCATTTTCGAGTGGTCTAGTCCAGAATCTTAGAATATATTTTCTGTAATAAAATATCCAAGTATAATATTATGGTGTATAATCCTTCTAGAATATGAGAGATTAATTCCTTCCTCTAAAATGAGATTATTTTCAAATGAATGAATGTTGTATTTGCATGTGTCATATTTAAGCCTTTTGTATCTTACAATATTTACCTATTTTCCAAATTTCATGTTAATTTACCTTTGTATATTTCTTTTTAAAAAATGGGCAAATTAAGATCATTGCTAATAAGCAGTTATTGAACTAGTTTTCCATACACATATGGAATGCATATCACATATAACACATATCATAAAAGCAGTCGAATTTTAGAGTTATTCTGAAATATAGGACTTTTTAACAAATCTTCTGCTTATTCTATTCTGAGTTAGACTTTATACCCAATAAAATTTGATAAACTAGTCCTGCAAGGCATAGATTTTTGGGTGAGTTTTTGAATAGTATTTTTGTATGTATAAAAAGAGAAAAAGAGTAAAATAATTGCAATCATATTTATTTGGGGTAAAGAAATCTTGATTGAGTCCATTGCTCTCCACCTCTACTTCCATAGCCAAAGATTAAATCCATGATCTCTAACCCTGCCCTGCTCCTCTTCAAATCCAGATTGTTCCTGCTGCCAAAGTGAGCATATGAAAAACAAATACAGCCCTGTCAAGACTTTGCTCAAAACTCATTTTTTACTGCTCCTCATTTACAAGATAAAGTTCAACGTCCTTAACATGATGTGGTTCCTACCTCCACCTTTAGCCTTCCTTCTCGTCGCTCATTGTCTCACACTTGATATTACAGAAGCAAAAAGGATATTTCTTTCCACTGTGCCATTTGTCATGCTTTTCCCTAGAATGTTCTTCCCTAGTTCCCATCTTTGTATTCCTTTGCACTGCCTGGGGATTCTCTCCTTGAGCAAATCTTTCTTTTTCACTCTCCAGCTGGATTGGGTGGCTCTCATCTCTGCTTCCATGTAACCCTGTATGTCCATATCACTTAATACAGGGTATTGTGTTTGTCTTGTGTGTGCCTCGTCTCCTGCATTGGATTGTGATTGCCAAACTCTGGATAGTATATGAAAAAAGAAGTGCTTTAATTAGATGTCAAATTGATTGTGTAACATAGCATTGCATACCTTAAGCTGAATTAAACTTTGTATATCTTGTACTTATGCACATATTATACATTCTAGATTTCCTCAACTGGTAGCAAAAATACTTGTTAATATTGTATTGAATTATTGTCGTTCTGAAATGAACAAAATGGAGAAAAGCTGCTTCAAGAAAAGAGAAATTTCTAACAGCATAGTTTGGGGAAGAAACTCCTCTTTTTGAATTATAGTGGTGTTGCTAAAAAAAGAACTTCATCCTCAAGATCCATTGTGAACAGATATGACCATCTATTTAATGCTGATGAAGCCATCCTTGCTAATAATAACTGCCGTTTATTGAGTGCCTACTATATATCAAGCACAATATGCATTGTTTTACAACCTTTGTCTAATGTAATACCTACTTCAACTTTAGGAAGTATGAATTACAAACATCATTTTATAAACAGCAGATACTTCCCTCAATAATGTAACATTCTGTGACAGAGATGGGACTTGAAACATAGCTTTGCCTATACCCTTAACTATATTATTTGGTCTCACTAATGACTATAGCTTGGTATTGATTTTAAAGCATCATTAATTTGTTTGGTTAAACATCATCAAAAGTTTGTTTTAATTCTGTTCTAATTATATTGGTACAAAATGTCTAACACAGGGGTTAGTGGCTAGAGAAACACTGAGAAATGTCATTAGCTTTCAGATTTATTTTGAAGCAAAAAAAAATACAGCCTTTACTGTAGGAGATAAAATAGTTTATATCACTGCAGTCTCCCTATATTTTTACCTCAAGGAATTGACATAATATTTGTTAGTTGTTAGATTTAAGAAATTATCTCCCCTTGTCGTCACTATTTAAGACATGAGGCATATGCCCAACATCAAAGAACATACTTATAAATTATGTTACTGTATGTTGGATATTTGGCAGACAGAAAGTATTTCCTAAATTGCAGAACTTTACTATGCAAACAGAATAGCATGATGTTTAAGCACATGTATTGTGGCATCAGGAAAACCTGAGACTGAATTTAGTCCCATCACTGTTAGCTAAATAAACATTAGCAAATTACTTGGGCAAGGCATTTCTTTAAACCAAGAATTGATTATGCCTATTTATCCACTAGAATGTTTTCAGTTTAAGTATGAGAAACCTCAAGTCAAATGGCTTAAATAATAAGGAAATGTATTATTTAGCACAGTATACTGTCCAGAGGTATGCAGGCCTCAGGCATATAGTAAAAACATCCATCTCTTAGGCTCTAGGCATCTCCATGGGTTGGCTTTGTTCTCAAACTACATATTGCAAAATGGCTGCAATAGCTCTAGTTAATACAGCCAGATCTAGTCACCTCCAAAGCAGACTTATTCTTTTTATTTCATTTGAACACCAAGAAATCCTTTCCCCAAAACCCCCCAGCAGATTGCTCCTCACTTTTCACTGACCAGAATTAGGTAACATACTATATCTAATCTTATCCCTGACAAATGAAGTGGAGCTAATAAGATTGGCATAGACTGATTGAGATCCATTCCATGGAACTTAGTGTGGTGTCAGGAGTCCCTAAAGCATGAGGATATACAGAAAAAGATACATTGTTGAACAAATCAATGTCTTGTTAAGAAGAGAAAGGTCTGGAGTTAATAAGGAAGGTGTCTGTTGAGGAGGCAATCAATAGTTTCTGCCACAGTCCTCCTCTTTAGTTGTCAAATATCCATCAAGATTTGTCTTTCTTCCTCTTCGTTCACTTTGAAAAATGCCTACGTGAAACATGTTCTCTCTCTGCATTAATAGGGAAAACCCCAAATCTCAGCCAATTATGACATACAACAAATCTAGAATCTCCAAGTGTTGCACTGGCTTCTTCATTATATCTAGATGTAGTTCCTCAGTATCTAGAGACCTATGGCCAAAAGAGAGGTTATCACCACATCCCATATATAATGATAGAAAACAAACATGATAACTGCCATAGAAACTCCCATTCAGAAGAGAGCAGTGAAACTATACAGAGGTCATTGATTCATAGAATAATGTCATAGCCTGCTGGACAAGATTCTTAAAGACTGCCTTCTCTGGAAGTGGAATGAGTTCCCATTAACCTGGAATGTCGCAGAACCCATTTTATCTCTTTAGGACTTTACTTTGTCATAGTGTGATTTGCCTTCTGGTTCTACTTCTGGGAAGAATTTTTTTCTGTCAGACAATGCTGCTCTAGAACTTCAGTTCCATTATATATTACAACCACTATTTCCTCTAAAACTTGGTGTTTCTGCTGCTTTTGCCACCCTCTGCCAGAATCTATAGTTGAGGAATCTTAGGTTTTATGCCTATACTCTAGATGCAATTAATGACAGGGAATATCACATGTAACCATATTGGGAAGTTTTCTGTGCTTCTTCCAAAGACTCCTAATTCCTTAAACACAGGAGGATATTCAGGTGCTGAGTGGTCAAACTAATGTACAAATGAACACTACACACACATTTTTTTTATAGTATTCTTTTCTTTTGAATTGAGTTGAATTTTTCTGAGGAAGATTAGCCATGAACTAACATGCACTACCAATCCTGCTCTTTTTTGCTGAGGACGACTGGCCCTAAGCTAACTTCTGTGCCCATCTTCATCTACTTTCTATGTGGGACGCCTACCACAGCATGGCTTACCAAGTAGTACCATGTCTGCACCCGGGATCCGAACCAGTGAACCCTGGGCCACCAAAACAGAACGTATGCACTTAACTGCTGCACCACTGGGTCAGCCCCCATTTAAAATTTAATAATATTGGAAATTGAACAGGACAAAAGTACAGACTCAGCATAGACAAAAAGAAAATAAATAACTAAATGACAGTGAATTTGAAAGCTTTCATTGCTATATAGTGTTACATTTCTAGGAAAAATTAAATGTGTCTAGGAAACATTTAAATGAAATGTTGAAGTGTTTCTAGGAAAATTAAACTAATATTAATTAGCTTAATTAAATGAAATTTAATTAAAATGTTTCTAGGAAAATTAAACTAACAAACTGACTCCAGAAAAAAAAACAGCCTAAATAATTCTGCAAGTATAAAATAATTAAACAAGCAGTAGAAAGTCAACTCCTGCTCCCCAGAAAGAGGTTCAGATGTTTTTACAATATAGTTCTATTTGACTTTCAAAAAATGGATTATTCTCAAACTCATGGAAGCTTGTCCGTAATAATAAATGAAAGTGTACACTTGTCAACTTGTTTGAGGATACCAGTAAAATTTTGATACTATACCAGCAAGAAAAATCAGAGAAGAAAACTTTGTTATCTTCATAAAGTGTATCTACTTCGATAGTATTATTAATGGTGAAACATTAGAAGCATTTGCTTTTGAGGAATGAGGTATAATATAATGAGGCCAACTATTACCTATTCTAGTAAACATTATACCAAAGATCCAAGGCAGTTAAGACAAAAAATTAAAAATAAGATTGAAAAGCAGGAACCTAGATTGTTTTTTACAAAAGACGTGCTTGTTATATAGAAACTAAAAATAATTTACAAAAGTTGTTAAATAATTCGGAAGTCTTATCACGTTGCCTAAATATATCAAAGATAAATTTCATTTCTATATACCAACAACAAACAGTTGAAAACATAAAGCTATATACCATTTAAAATAAGAACAACAAAAAGATTTTCAAGATATGTGTAGAAAAAATGGAGTATCTGACTTACAAGATAGAGTCTTATTTTATAGCAATAATAGTTAAGCCAATTTATGTTGGTTCAGGGACACACAAACTGACCAAGAGAACAAAATCTACACCCCCCAAACCAGTAGAATCTTGACATATGTCAGAGTTTGCCGTGTAGATCACTAGGGAAAGACGGATTATTTATTCAGTTAAAAGTAATGAGACAACAGCTTGTTCATATTGGAGTAAAAAAAAAAGAGAGGGATGCTGTGCTAGTATTTTATTGTTGCATAACAAGTTACCAAAAATTAGCAGCATGAAACAATGTAAGTTTATCTCACCGTTTCATGGGAAAGGAGTTCAGGCATGAGTTATCTAGACCCTCTTCTCAAGGTCTTAACTAGAATAACATCAAGTTGTTGGACAGGGCTGTGATTTAATTTGAGACTGTGGGACCTCTTCCAAGTTCACTGGTTATTGGAAGAATTCAGTTACTGTGGTAGTAGGACTGAGGTCCTCAGTTCCTAAAAGCCACCCACTGTTCCTTGACACATGGGCCTCTCCACTACAGCACAATGTGTTTCTTCAAGGCCAACAGGAGAGCATCTCTTCTAATTTATTTTGTCTTTCACGTCTAGACCTTCTTTTAAAGGACTTCCCTGAACTGGGTCAGCCTCACCCAGGGTAATCTCCCTTTGATTAACTTAAAGTCAACTGGTTAGCGGCCTTAATTACATCAGGGATGTCCTTTCATTTTATTTATATAATGTAACCTAATCATGGGATTCATATCCCATCATATTCATAGGTCCTGCCCACACTCAAGGGGAGGGAATTATACAGACCATCTACATGAGAGAATGGGTGTAGGGGAAAGAATCTTGGGGGCCATCCTAGAATTTTGCCTACCACATATACCTACTTCATACTTTCTATAAAAGTCGATTCCAAAGGATTAAAGTTTTGAAGAAGATATCTTTATGACTTTGGGTTACAGGCAATGAAAAAGTGCTACTTACAAAATAATAAATTAACAAGTCAAACTTTAGTAAAATTAATAATTTCTTCTTATCAAAAGATTAAACAGAGGAAAAGCAAACTAAAAACTTGAAGAAAATATTGCAACACACATAACATATAATGGATTAGTATCCAGACTATATAAAGCTGATCTCAACTCGTGAGCCAGGCTCAATAGTGTATTATGAATGAGTTATAGATAGAATTAAGATATTGATCCTAGCTCTTAGTGAGACAGGGCAGGGCCTGAGCAAAAAACCGCCATTCAAGCAGCCTCATTTTCTCGCTTCATTGTGTCTTAAAGATTATTCTTTTCTATATGTACTATAATGGAAAATGTTGGGAATCACTGATATAAAGAATTCCTACAATCAATAACAAGCTGACAAGCAGTCCAAGTGAAAAATAGCAAAAATATAAATAGTCATTTAACAGAAAGGAAACATAAATGACAAATAAACATAAGGAAAGATATGCAACTTAGTTATTAGTGAAGAAAAGGCAAAAAAGATCACTTTTTACACTGGTAGAAATAATGAAATCTAATGTACACAAGTTGTGAGCATTTAAAATGGTAAAATAATTTTGGAAAACCATTTGGCACGATATTATGAAATTTAAATTTTGCTTTGTTATTATCCAGAAATTGCACTCTTAAGTATATAGCCTAGATATACTTGTACATATGAATCAGAAAATGTTTAATATTGTACATAACCATATTGCTTATAATAGCAAAAAAAGGAGAAACAACTTCATTCTCTACTGACAGGCAATTATTAACAGAGTATTTATATTTAACTCAATGTAGAACAGGGGAACAACTTTTTTTTAATTATGGCCACGTAAAATGGTTTTTACATGTGGCCATGTAATTCAATGTTTTTTATATAATCTGTATTTAAACTTGACTGAAATAATTGCTTTAGTCAATGCTAATATACAATCATTAAAAATGTAAGAAATAGGCATGATCAAAAACAGTTGTTATAAAGTTAAAAAAATCCAGGATATGAAATCTTTTTTAGAATTTACCAAACTAACAAATAGTTATGAAAATTATTAAAGAGACACCTTTTTCATCTATTCTCTAGTAATGTTGATGACCTCAGGCATTCATTTTCTTTATCTGGTGATGAATAGTACTTTATTATATATTATTTTTTGCTCAAGGCATGATTGTATGTAGGACAGTATTTATGTAATTTCTTCCTGTATGGATTCTTAATTACATTATTCTTTAATATTATATTAGGTTCATAATTTAAGAATTGCAGTTTAATTAAACATGAATTTTTGCATAGGTGCATAAACAATGTATGGATGCATGAGTATATTTTAGTAAGAAATACTACTAAATTATTTGTCATGGTATAATGTGTCTACCAAAGTAATGTGCTCCCAGTTTTACTGGCTCATTGTAACATAGTTAAGATTTTTCTGTTATCAAAATATACACAGAAATAGACATGATACTTTAAATCTGGTGATCTAAATTCAAAATTTAACTCTACCGTTTTTTTGGGGGGGGTGGGGAGGCAGATTAGCCCTAAGCTAACATCTACCACCAATCCTCCTCTTTTTGCTGAGGAAGACTAGCTTGAGCTAACATACATGCCCATCTTCCTCTACTTTTTATGTGGGATGCCTGCCACAGCATGGCTTGACAAGTGGTGCATATATCCATACAGGGGATCCAAAGCAGCGAACCCCGGGCCGCCATAGCAGAATGTGCAACTCTACTGCTGTGCCACTGGGCTGGCCCCAGCTCTACCATTTTTCAAACTTTACTATTTAATGGATATAGAACAGTCTGTGTTTTTCCACATTAGCTTTATAAATATATATACAAATATCCAGAAAACCACTCTCAACACCTACATGTACTCTTCATAAAGACTTCTCAAAGTAGATTTGCATTAATCATGTTTCAGATGCTTCAAATGAGTGTTCTATAAACAAAAGCCATGCCATTTCATTGAAAAATTAGTACAGAAATACAGCAAATAAAAATTATGTCATAATTACAATGATTGAACTTTAGGAATAGTCTGACATGATCTGCTGCCATGGTATAAAATGTATGAAATTCATATTTATTTGTGTGTATATAAATATGTGCATTTTAAACGTTTTCTGCCATTGCTTTCTTTTTGTTTTTATTATATAGTGCAATATAACTGAGATGTTTGTTTCTGTTCATTGCTAGGTTATCCAGATAAATTTTGAAGAATTTGATCTGGAGATTGGCTATGATACCTTGACAATTGGTGATGGAGGTGAAGTTGGAGACCCTAGGACAGTACTTCAAGTGTAAGTTCTCAGTGTTTCATTCTTGACTTAGCCTATCAGGTCTTTGTGAAATTTTACCCTTATTTATTTTTTCTTGATCTCTCCGACTACTACCAACATAAGAAGCCTAGTACCTTAGTAATCATTATCAACCTATATATTGTATATTTACTAGTCCTTCTTCAATGAGGCTTAAGGTACTTGATCCAAACACAATTTCTTGGAATCCATTGCCAAACAGGAGCCCATTGGAAATGGAGGCCTAGAGTGAAATTGCAGAGTAGTTGATTGAGCCTTATTTTGGAATACACCCTTGCCCCCACAGTGTAAAAATAGACTGAAAAAACAAGTATAAAATTGATCCCAGGGCGCCAGCCCCATGGCATAGTGGTTAAGTCTGATGCATTCTGCTTTGGTGCCCTGGTTCATGGGTTTGGATCCCAGGTGCAGACCTATACCACTCATCAAGCAATGCTGTGGCAGTGACCCACATATAAAATGGAGGAAGATTGGCACAGATGTTAGCTCAGGACTAATCTTCCTCGAGCACGTAAAGAGGAAGATTGGAAAGAGATATTAGCTCAAAGCGAATCTTCCTCACCAGTACCCCCCAGCCAAAATAAAAGTCTCAACTTTGGATCTTGATGGCTAGGTATGATTTTCCCACCAATAAGTGATCAGCACCCACCAGCAGCATTTTACATGCTCTACATGTTTGGTGATGTGGCTCAAATTGTTTGCAACTTCCTGTTTAACTCTTCCCTCTCTAAAAATGCTCAGCGTTTTTATCAGGATGTTAAGCCTGGTAGGCATTTCACTACATTGGACTTTATAACTTCTAGAAATAGTATATAGTTTCTTTTAGATTTCCTTGTGGTTTTATACCTGATAGTTTGGATTTCATTGTAATGTAATATTGTATTGGAAATTGACAGCTATAGAGCTTACCTGATCAGTAGACATGGTTTTTTGTTGTTGTTTCATAAGTGCAGTATTTTAAAGAACTGAAAATTACATATAGAAATCTGAATTTGTGGTTTCTTTTGACCAGCTGGCGGCACTAGGCCTGGACTGTCACACAGCAAAAACTAGCTAGCTGGACCTATCTTCTGCCCGTTTTAGAGAGGACATGCGATCTCCATGGCCACAAATCCTTGTATTGTTTTGTACTTGAGCTTCGAAGAACCTTTGCATTGCTTGCCTGGGGCTATACCTATTTAGGTATATGACACTTGATACAACATAAAATATGATTTGTTCTTAAATTTCTTACTTACTATTTTCCAAATAAAAATGTATCTGTTTGTTTATGCGACACTTTATAAAAGTTGAAGTTTCCTGGGCATTAACGATATATAGCAAATTTGGTGAATGATCCTCACACATTTTGGGACTCTCTTTCTCCATGTTTGATAGATCACATCATATGTATTTCAGAAATGAAAGTGTGAAACATGCATGCGATGGGGCATAGCTCCTTTTTTCTGCTTAAGATAGAAGATTGGTTTCAGGTTTATAAATTCTTCAAAACATGGACAGAGAAAGGCAGACTGGCTAGTCGATTGACTAAAGAACATTTCTTAAGAGACTTTTTTCCTCTTTCTATCTGCCATAAAACAAAACTGAGTATCTGAGCATCATATCAAATATTACAAGTTATCTTATATAACTAACATCCCAGATCATAGATGATGTGTCCGCCTTTAGCCACTCTCTTAAGAAAAGGATCTGTGAGCTAATTGATATCACAAAATTATAGGCAGAAAATTATAGAAATAACATATTTACACTAATCAAATAACACACAGAAGGATGATGTTAAAATTATTATCTTAAGTATCCAGCCATTAGAACTAGTAAAACGTAGAAAACTATATTTGTTTGGATTAAGAAGTGATTTGTACAATCCCTGATGTTAAAAAAATAATAATAATGTGTTTGAACTGTAATTTTCTCTGTTTCAGTGTTAAAAAATTATGAAGAAATCATATAAATTCTAATATACCTGTTGATGTTCTCTTTACGTAGCAAATTATATAACACAGAATGTCCATTAAATATTATTTTTCAAAAGAATACCAACTTCTCAAATGGATTCCCCTATACCAACAAATTCAAAGTTCTCGTTGTGTACTTCATCTCCAGTGGGAATAAAAATTAAAACTTCGTTCAGACTATTACCTTTTAGACCGTCCAGTCAATAGATGTAAACTGTGAGCTACTGGTGAGAATTTGGGAGAGCTGGGAGAAAGAAAAATACACCATGTTAAAATAATCTTAAGATTATGAGACTAGGACACACACATTATTCAGGTCCACATCTTACTGTAATCATATATATCTTATGTTTTTGCATAATTCAAAATAAGAAGAAATATGGCAATTATCTTTGCTATACAATTTTTAGGTACTGATAGGAAAACCTTTTATGTTTTATACAACCATACATTATCTGCAAAATGAATTCTTGAGTCAAAAGAACCTCTGTGTAAACATGCACAGTCCTTCACTTTCTGCAAGGCTACTTCTTAGAGAATTTTTAATTTATTCTTATTTGACCTCAATTGCCTCAAAAAAACTACTAAAATTTTTATTAGTGGTTTTGCTTTCCTTTTCAAAATTATCATTACCAAGTACAGATCATGCCTGCTCTTTTTCTTTCTTTCTTTCTTTCTTTTTCTTTCTTTCTTCCTTCCTTCCTTCCTTCTTTTTTTCTCTTTCTTTTTTTCTTTCCCTCTCTCTCTCTTTCTTTCTTTTCCACACTTACAAGACTTATAAAAGCCTTGATTATGTATGTTTTCCCTATTTCCTTTTATATTAAAAGACAGAGGTGTGATATTTTTAAATGAATCTTTTAAATCCTGTATGGAATGCGTGAGATCAAGAAGTAGATGAGGCAAGAAGCATGGAATAATTAAGTGAAAGAAATAGGCTTACAACTGATTTTTTTAAGAAAAAAATAATCCCAAAGTTAGCTAAACAACATAAGGCCAGGTAAAGAACAAATGTGTTAATGGGAAGTGCCCTTACAACCCAAGTCAATAGTCCACTGGCATAACTGTATATTACAGACTAAGCTGAGTTTTCTTCTGCTGTTGATAGGAGAATGAAAGACAAAGTTGCATTTTTCCTATTCTCACATTCCTGTTGTCATATTGTCCCTAGTGTGTGTAGTGCTTCTACTTCATCAGTTCTTATATTTCCCTCACTCTGAGAGAGAGATTAATTTTGAAAAACCTATGTGAGTCTCATTTTTTTAATGTATTTGTCTGTTTGTAAACACAGGAAATGTGTTTCTCAAACTTGCTTTTCTCTCTCAGAAACAAAATTACACTTCTCTGAAACTGGAACTCTTTTTTCCTTGAGTAAGGATGACTATTACAGAAGTAGGTAGCACCCACCTCCTAGAGGTGTTCAAATAGAAGCTGGCTGATTAGCTAACAGAGATTATACAGAGTTGGAAATAGATCAGAAGTTCCTTTGAACTGTAAGACTCTGTGCTAAGAGAATTTGCTGGCTTTATATCCACTAAAGAAACTGAGGTTTCTTACTAAATTTAACTTTCCCAACTGCAGACCCACCTATGGCATTTGCAGGGCCAAGAGTAAGAATGCAGATGGAAATTCACATATCAAATGCATAAATATTAAATAGTTAAAAATCAAGCTAAATATTGTTAAATACAATATGTTCCATCCTCCTAGCCTAGCAAATATGCTGTCATAATAACCTGGAAGGAGAAGTTTGAATTTAGAGTTCTAGGACATGTGATTTCCTTGTTGAGACGGGAAGGCAAGGGAAAATGTGGTCCCAGCCACAGCTTGCAGCTGGCCACCCTCTCTTCCAAGCTCAGCTCCATCCTTCACAAGGATGCTTATGGATACCCCAATTCACACTGTAAACTGCTTGTGCCTCCCTGCAAATTTTGCCCACTGGGCCTAAGGGTACACGTGTTGGTCCTATGTTCCAGCCGTAGAAATCCGGACCTGGAAAAGAAGCCCACACAGGTTCAGGTAGCAGGGCATTCCAGGGGACCAGGAACTAGTGAGTTCCAGAACAGTACCTCTCAAACAAACTGTAAGATAGATTTGTTTTTATTTCCAATCCATCTTGAACTGATATTTTCGTAAAGTGAGAAAAGAGTAAATTACTAACAAAATGAAATAAAAACACATATAAATACAACCCCATTGTTTTTTTCATAATGAAATTCACCAGACAAAATTGCACTTCCAAATTATCCTAGAATTTTGAAGGGCTTACTTCCGATTTCTGTACTTATCACATGGTGGGCTGGAAACTAGTCTAGAATCTCAAAGGGGAAATGGGAGAGGGAAGCAGGAGCCAGGCAAGCACATCTCTGGGCAGGAGCTGGGCTCCAGAAGGGTCAGAGGAGGACCCTCTACAGAGAAGACATCGGGAAGGGGCATATTTTGCCCAGGCTTGAAAACACTGTTACTTATGTGGCGTGGTAAATTGTTAAGAACTTATTGAAAAGCCCCAGTTGAAGAGAGTTTACTTTCAATAATTCTCTTCTAACAGGTAAAACTAGTTTCCATTTAGACATTTTATTTAGCAATCTGTTTACTCACCTGTGAACTCCTCTTTGTTTTTTTCTTAAATTTGATCCATGTGCTAGAGAGTAACTTCTGGCACCAAAATTATTTTTTAAATAAATTTATTTTAAAAGATAGCTGAAAGTCAGAAAACATGATAAAACATGGGAAATGCTTTTATTTAACAGAAAGCCATGTGATATAATATTTGAAAGTCTTTTATAAAAGGATGAATTCAGCCTATATTTAATTTTATAAGTTATGATTAATTTAATAAACACAGGATACATCACCTTGATGAATATTTAACCAGACACGGAGCATTTCAACCTATTCTACTTAGGATATAGGATTGAATTAAGCATTGGAAATATGTGATGTTTTGTTTCTCATTTTCTTTCAGTATTTAGGTTCTGAAAGGTAAAATCAATTGTCATATTCTATTCCAGAAAAAAATGTAGTCCTAAAATCATAATATGTTCAACAGCTAAAATAATCCTCTAAAAAAGGAATTAATTATGAAAGGTTTTTAAAAATAATTCTCATAAAAATTTCTTCCCCTGAAGTACAAAGCATATAATTTTTGCAATTCAGTAACATAAAAATAATTTAAGTGTGCTACATTTCTTCACCTTGAGACTTTGGCTCCAAAGAAGTGCTCATGAGAAAGTTATGAACAATAAAATTATTTAGTAGTACAGAGTGCACTGTAATTGGATATCATGTGCAGTACTAAGTTCTCCATATAGTTTTATGGGATGAAAATTCTTAAAATAATGCAGATTTAAACTGCAAACAAATTCGCAATTCAGAGATTTGTTGCTTCTGCCATTTACTGCACGGTAGTCTATTGCCCATATGTAGCCTTTTCTCTTTCACTCTTGCTTTTATTCATTTTCTCCCCTATGAAATTCCTTGCAGGGCAGTTTTTTCCGATTTTGAAATAGCATTTTGCATTCCTGGCTCCTTCATGGTGGTGTAGTGATAAGTGTCAATAGAGATCAGAATATGAACTTGACCGGTTGATAATAATTCAGATAATGAATTTGAACAATCATGCTATTATCTTTTAAAGCCTGTTAAAAGAACTTTTTTTCACAGATTGTTTTCCATGTGCTAATTTTCCTACTTATGTATCAATTCACCTGATAATAGATATAATAATATATATATATATATATAATATAAATTTGAGAGAACTAACAGTGATAATAGTGCAGTTACTGGCACTGAATTCACTTCCAACCTTCATTTCATCTGCATAAACAAGGGAGATGTTGATTGTTTGCCCACGCTTTTCATCTGTGTAGCATCAAACTGAGGCTGATAAATGCATTCTGTCAGGCATGCGATTCTCCTCCGTCTTCCTGCCTTTTCTCTCACATTTTTTGCTGTTCCATTATTGGATTCATGGTAACACTGTAAAGATTAATTAAGTGAAAACTTGCAAAATGAAAGATTTTTAAAAAGTCTTCTATCCCTAAGATACCCCTGGAAATTTTATGAGTATGCATTGACATTGGATAGCATTTTATTTGAACAAACATCTTAAAGAAGATGAAAAATGTTGCTTTGGATTCCAAACATGGCTCTATTCTATTACTATGAAATTCTCATTTCTCCTGAAAAATCAATGCACAAGATAAAACCTCATTCTCAGATATATATTAGTATAGACTGACAGCACTCTTCCCTGGGAACTCTTCTTTTTATTTTAAATACACACACGCGTGTATAATTTTGTGTTAATATAATTTATTTTTTTTTACAGATTGGCACCTGGGCTAACAACTGTTGCAATCTTTTTTTTTTTTCTGCTTTATCACCCCAACCGCCCCCCCCCGTATACAGTTGTATATCTTAGTTGCACGTCCTTCTAGTTGTGGGATGTGGGACACCACCTCAACGTGGCCTGACGAGCAGTGCCATATCTGCACCCAGGATCCGAACCCTGGGCCACCTCAGTGGAGTGTGCAAACTTAACCACTCGGCCACAGAGCCGGCCCCCTAATATAATTTTTAAAATAAATTGTTTATTTTAGTAATATTCACACTAGCTTTATAGAAAAGACAACTCTTTTCATTATAGTTATAAATTATTGTTGCTCAGTTTATTGGTCCATACATTTTGACAAAGCACCTTGTCAAAGATATTATTATTACTATTATTTTTTTGAGAAAGATTAGCCTTAGCTGACATCTGCATTCTCTTTTTGCTGAGGAAGACTGGCCCTGAGCTAACATCCGTGCCCATCTTCCTCTACTTTATATGTGGGACTCCTGCCACAGCATGGCTTGACAAGCAGTGAGTAGGTCCATACCTGGGATCCGGACTGGTGAACCCCGGGCCGCCAAAGCAGAATGTGCGAACTTAACCACTGTGCCACCAGGCCAGCCCCAAAGATATTATATTTTTTAACTATTTAGTAGTTCACTCTCAAAATCTATCTTCTACTCTTCTTGATATCAGACTACTACTATAAATGATATTTACCTTGAGCAAACTCTTTACCTTGAGCAAACTCTCCTGTGTCCAGGGAATTATATCTTCTTCAATTTTCTCTTGTACTTGGCTCTCTTAACAATGAAAATCTAAATACCAACAAGCACCACGGGCTAATGAAAGAAGGGAATATACTAAATATAACAACAGAGTGATACTTTTACAATTTGATAGTCACAATGTAAAAAGGGCTTAGAGAATTGACCAGTCAGAAAAATCCTTCACCCCTTAATTTTAGAGTTATTTTAAAAAAAAAAGACAAAAATCTCTTCTTACTGTTCTTTTCTCTGCCTTGCACCCCCTCCTTGCCCTCCTCCACTTCTCTCTCTCTCACACACACACTCACTTATACATGCTCACAATCATTTTAAGTTCCTTGAGGACAGGGACTATTTTCTACTTATCTTGGATTTCCCAAGTACCTAACCCAGAGCCTTGTGTTAACACTGTTAGGTATTGCGTGAATTACAATGGGAGAGGCAAAATTACTGTGCACCAAGATACACCTACTCAGACATGTCAGCAGAAAGAGTATCTTTGCATTGTGTTGGCAAGACCACGCCATGAGCTATAGAGGGCTATGCGTGACTACCTGCATGTCTTAGTCCATTCTGCCTAGTGTAACAGAAGTACCATAGACTGGGTAGCTTATAAACAGAAATTTATTTCTCACAGTTCTGGAGACTGGAAATCCAAGATCAGTGTGTGGGCAGATTTGGTGTCTGGTGAGGACCCACTTCCTAGTTCTTGAGTAGCCATCTTTTTACTGTGTCCTAATATGGCAGAAGGGCACAGAGATCTCTCTGGGACCTTTTTTATAAGGGCACTAATCCCATTCATGAGGACTCTGCCCTTGTGACCTAATACTAAATATTAGTATTACCACTAAATATTAGTAGACCACAAATACTAAATATTACAAGTACACCTTGTTAGAGTGTGAGATATATACAATGAAGTATCCGTAGGTGAATACAAAGATGTATGTGCTGAGATCTTGACCTTCAAATTCTCTTTCCTAAAAACAAATGTTGATGTAGAAATCTATATGTAATAAGAACCATGATAAACACTCTCATTTACATTATCATTTTGAATTAGCTAATAAAATTGAAACTTCTAAAGTCTAAGTCCATACATGAAGTAAAAGCCACAATTATTGACTACTCAATTACCTGATAAAGTCAACATTTATGTAGTCCCATCATTTCATAGTACTTCATGTATTTTTCTTTTAAAACTATATACTATTTTTCCAGTGGGTTGATCCACATTTTTTGCCTTTTTATTTTTTTTAGCTTTATTACGGTATCATTAACAAATAACATTTTAAGATATTTAAAGTGTATAACATGATGATTTGGTATACATATACATTGTGAAAGGATTTCCTCCATCAAATTAATTATCACATCCAACACCTCACATCTTTAATTTTTTTTTTTTTTTTTTTTTGGTGAGAACACTTAAATTCTACTCTCTTAGCAAATTTCAGTTACACAATACAGTGTTACCAGCTATAGTCACCATGTTACATACTAGCTCCTCAGACCTTATTCATCTCATAACTGAAAGTTTGTCTCCTTTTACCAATCTCTCCCTAATTCCCTTACCCCTCAGCCCCTGACCATCACTTTTCTACTTTCTGTTTCTATGAGTTAAACTTTGTTTTTAGATTCCACGTATAAGTGATGCCATGCAGTATCTGTCTTTGTCTGATTTATTTCATTTAGCATAAGGCTCTCCAGGTACATCCATATTGATGCAAATGACAGGATTTCCTTCTTTTTTAAGGCTGAATAATATTCCATTGTACTGTGGGGTACTGGAATTGGCCACCCCAAGATATGTTTCTGTGGCATGAGGATTGTTTTGGGCTGGTTACTTTTAAAAACTGCAGACAGCCAAGAAACTCTGAAAAGTAGAATTTTATTGCCCTTTGTTAAGAGACATTTACTTTTGTAAAGGAAATCTCCATCTGTAAAGGTGTCTCTCTCTCTGTACCAGGAAGAAGGGGGGATGACCTTATCTCTAGGAACTCTTATCAATGCAGAAGGCAAGGACTTAAATCTGCATAATATGCTTACCCTTGTTTACTATACTTTTTGGTAACCTCCCATGATCAACTGCCCCCATCCCCAACATCCTCCTTTGTCTTTAGCTGAGGGTAGTATCTAAGGGGAGAACTTCCACCATTTTGACAAGTTGTTCAGTTTGCCTGAGCCTCTCCCATGTGTACCTGTTATAAAACTTTGTTTAATTTTCTCCTGTTATTCTGTCTCATGTGAATTTAATTCTTTTTCTGGCCAGAAGGACCCAGAGTAGGTAGAAGGAATGTCTTCCACCCCTACTGTACAATTTTTTGATCCATCCATCTGTTGACAGACACCAGGTTGTTTCCATAGCATGGCTATTATGAATAATGCTGCAGTGAACATGGGGTTATAGATATCTTTTCAAGATAACGGTTTTGTGTCCTTTGGATATTTGCCCAGAAGTGGGATTGCTGGATTGCATCATGTTCTTAATTTCTTGAGGAGCCTCCATACTGTTTCAGAGTGGCTATACGAGTTTACATTTCCACTGATAGTGTATAAGGGTTTTCTCTACATCCTCACCAGCGTTTGATATTTCTTGTCTTTTTGATAATGACCACCATAACAGATGTGAAGTGATACTGCTTTCTAATGTCACCATATGTTGATATCTCAGGGTTTTTTAACCTAATTTTTTGCAGCCATCATCATCTTTAGTGAATTTCATATATCCACAATGAACATATAAATCACCTTTGAGAGCACTGTATTGGAAGAAAGAATACCAAATCCATTTCCATAAAAGACAGAGGTTATATATTTGTATGATACAAAAAAAATGTAGGAACATGGGACTACAGTTTTTTTCTCTAATGGATACACACATATGCCTAGGGTGATTATAAAGAAAATCAGGCATTAAGCCTAACAGAGATTTAATATATCCTGTTCTCTATTGTATGTTGTATTTGAGTGTTTGAGGAAGATTTCTGAGTGCACATATTTAGGGCTTTTACCCTTTTATTCTAGCTTGAAGGGACTAACGAGGAGAATTTGAATGCATCATGAACAATGAGATTACTCAGCTTAGAAACAAACAGATATTAAAGAAGAGGTTTTTTTTTTTTAAGTTTACAGATAATAGGTTCAAAAGGATGTATTAAAAATATGTTAAAACTATTTGAAGATTCATTTAAGGGTCTTTTGAGAATGATCTAAGACTCCCTCCTTCATGGCCCAAAAGCACCCTGTATTGTCAGGGGTGGAGGCTGAGTACAAAGTTGTCCAAAGCAGGTAGATCCTGTGGTTTGAGTCTAAACCAAGGTGTGTGAGAGGATGTCCAGAGGAGTTAGCCATTGAGGCTGTGTGCAAAGAGCAGGGCTTTAAATGAGATACCCAGTGTTGAGAAAATGTAATTAAAAATAAATTCATCCACCAACCAGTGAATTCTTTCCACAAAATGTTGAAAAGAATGAATTAGGTTTACTGTTGAATGAGAATTAAACCAGACTGTGGTGCACATTATAGGTAATCTGCTAAAGAGATTGCTGAAAGAGAAAAAAATCTCACCCATTTGTATAGACAGACAGACACAATTCATTACATATATGTTAATTATCCTTATGAAAAGAAAAATTAAACTTCTCCTATATTTATGACAAGCAGGAAGTTACATCCTGGAGGTAGGCACTTAGGTTTTAACTCTCACAGAAACAGGTGACAGAGCACCATCATTCTTCCTGTTCAAGTCTCAAAGAGATGACTCCAAGGCCTCCAAGAAAGACATTCTGGGTGTTGTAGGGGAAAAGACATTTCCTTTACCTTTTCTGGGTTCGTCTGGCCGGAGAACGAATTAAATTCACATGAGACAGAATAGCAGGAGAAAATTAAACAAAGCTTTATGAGGACCATGGCCCGGGGCCTTTCTTCCCAAAGGAAGAAAGGGCACCGAAGAAGTGGGGTGCACAGAGTGGTTATATACCCGCAAACAGAATGTTTCACATATGATTGAAATGTCCCTCCCACAATAGTCACAAGATTGCCCTGTTGGCACAGTGCTTGATGGACATAGCAGGTAGTGGGTCTGCTATCTTGGAGGGCATAGCAGGAGGCAAGTCTCTTGTCTCAAGCTGGGTGGTCACAGGTGAGTGTAGCAATCAGTTCCTAGCCTAAGGGAAGATGCTTAATCCTTAAAGAAATGCCAACGTTGGGAGGGGGAGGGAAGTTGCACCTTTATCTCAAGGGCCTTTGTTCTTGCCATAGGGAATATCTAAAGCAGATATACAGTGCATGCTCAATCCACAGTCAGGCCCTTTTGGGAAAAAGCAAAGTCAGGCCGAATTAGGTTTATACCAATGGCTTCCTCATGTACTCCAATGTATCCTATTGCTTGCCATTTCTATTTGTCAATGTATAGATGGGAGAGGCCCACGCAAGCCGAGCAACTCGCCAAAATGGCTGAAACCACCACCCCAAACATCATATCCAGCTAAAAGACAAAGGAGGATGTTGGGGGTGGAGAGAGTCAGTTACAGGAGGTTACCAGACAAGCACAATAAACAAATGCAGATTTAATTCCTTGCCTTCCCCATTGATTAAGAGTTTCTAGAGAGAAGTTCATCCCCTTTCTTCTTCCTGGTACAGAGAGGGAGGCACCTTACACAGATAGAGATTTCCTTTACAATGTAAATGTCTCCTAACAAAGGGCAAGCAAGTTCCACCCCTCAGAGCCCCCTTCCCTGTCCCAGTTTATCAAAAGCAATCAGCCTCAAATAATCCTCCTCATGCCAAAGAGACATATCTTGGCGTGGACAAGACCAGTCCCCCACAGGGTGCAAAACTGGAAAGAGGTTTATTTAGCTTTTACAACATTTATGTACATCTGAAAAGATCAGAGAAAGCAAGCACTTATAATTTCAGATTTTCTAAATAAAATGCTAAAGAGAAGTGGAAAGAGAGGAGTTCTCATTCCCTTTTGGTACCAGGAAAAATTTGAAATCTTTTTTTAGATTTGTATTTGCACTTAAGTTTTCTTTTTGTGACTATTTAATAATAAAACTACAATTTTCTAATTACCTCCATTTTTGTTTCTACTTTCATCTGGGCAGTTTGCAGTCCTCTAAATATGTAGCAAGTCCACAGTAAAATAAAAAGTAAAGCGATTATCAGGAATGCAATGGGATGAATTTAAAAATTCAGTACAGTAGTAGCTTTGGAGGAATAACCTGTAAATATATTATACCAATGGTAAATGGTCAAAGCAGATTCTAGGTTAGCAATGGTCAAGAATTCTCCATCATATGTTAACTTTCAAACTGCTGTGATGTCTATATTGCTTATACTTTCAAATGATTAACTATATGAGTATTTTTTATAGTTCTTTATGAAATATTACCCAATCCAAGCCTATGTAGTAGCTTCACCCTGGACTCCGAATCTAAAATTTTAACTAAGACTTTTTCTTGAAGGACCAATAAATTTCTCCTAGTTTCTCATCAACCATGTAACCATTTACAAGATAATCTAGGCCCTTTGGTAATTATTCCATCTTTCCAAATAATTTTTCCCAAACAGGAAACACAAAGATGCCCAGAACCATTATGTAGTATTATTATGAGGCACCTATTGAAGGGTACATATTGGACTTCCAGTGTTCAATATACATGGCTCTAATTGTTGTAGGTCTGGAAAACAAACCCAGCCTGTGGGCCATTTTTTGTAGAGATCCAAATCAATAGTTATATCATTATAACAGTCAATTAAATCTCCATGAATAATAGACATCCACTTTGGTTTATTTATCTATACGTGAACTAGAAGGAACTTGAATCTCAAAGTTAATCAAATGACATTAGACCTGTCTTCTGCAGTCTTAATCTGTAAATGCCAGATTTCTGTTTGTCTCTTAATTAGATGCTTTTCACTTTGCACCATCCTTTCAATCAAACCAGTTAATGCAACTGGGTTTTTTTGTGTCAAATTTATAGTTTGAGTATCTAGATGCATATTAGTTACTTTTACTTTGGTATTATAAAAAATTAATTAGGTGTTCTTATTGTTACTTGGCCAATAATTAGATTACTGGACTTATAAACACAGATCATGTCTATACTGGTGTAAGAGAAAAATTACATAAGACCAAACAGTCAGGAAAGACTTTATTCAAGGCTATTGAAGTAGGAGTCAGGACTATTGCAATAGGAGCCAAGACTATTGAAATAGGAGTCAAGACAATTGCAGTAGGGAAGAGAAATTGGACCCAACTCTGCTGAAACAAAAGGTGAGATTTTTTAAGGACTAATGTAAGCTAGAGAAAAAGTACTGAAGACATTTAAGTGGGAGATTAGTCAATGTGAATGGGCCATATGTGTTTGCTAATAGTTGCTCATCAAAGCTGGGCTCTTATACTCCCACAGAGATTGGAGACAGGAGTGCTATCTCCTTTGATGATTACATTTCAGAGAGATGGGTCCCAGGTCCTTGTGAAAGACACTCCTGTAGAAGATTTACATCTCAAAGGGCAGAGAAAGGATTTAAAATTGCAGGTTTTCTAAAGTAAAACCTCTAAGAAAAGGTAGGACAAGAGCCTATAGTCAGCAAGGAGCCTGTAAAGTTTAGTTAAACTGAACGGAACTTTAAAGCTGTGTTGGCCAATGGGAGTACAATTTAGAGCTGTTTGGAAATAGCGATTGTGGGAAATATTGCTGGGAGAACAGAAAGAAAAAGTAGTATAACAAATAACATGTTTGTTTTCTAATAAAATGTGATTCTTAAAGCAGTTGAAATAACACTACTGTGAATAGGTTGGCAAGGCAGTCCATGAGAATCCTAAGTTTGCTAGAATATTTCAATTGAGTTCAATACCATTATCAGTTGCTCTAGGAAATTTAAGTTTCAAGCCCTTTGTGGGAACCACTGTCCAGTCCTTCTGAGGCGTTCGTTTCACTTGGCAAGTGTGGATCCGCCTGGAGTTTTCTTTCACTTTAATAGCCATATGGGTGATCAGCAGCACTTAAAAGGGTCCCTCCAGCTCCAGAACAGCCCATCTATCTCTAGAACATTTTTAGGTAAATGGAATCTCCCCAGTCAATAGACGTGGCAGACTTCTTCCAGTGGGTCCTTCAAGGTCATTGTATCTTTATGTCTCAAGGCTTCTAGGGAAGAAAGGAGCCCTTTGAAGTATTGAACATGATTATGAGAGGATTCTGTTAAATCAGGCACAGGACATGATCTCTGACCCAAATTCATAAGCTTGCCAAATATATATTCAAAGGGAAAGATATCATGCTTGCTTGCAAGGATTGCTCTGATTTTTAACAAGGCTAGCAGTAAAGTTCTAGGCCATTTTAATCTAGTATATTACTGAATCTTAACAAATGAATTTGACTTATCTTATGGGAATGTATAAACATTTGCATAATTACTGGATGACAGTGGAAATAAGATGACCTCCTCTCTGATTCATTATGCTCTAGTATCTCAGAAGTGGAAAATATGTATATTAAGAGATGTTACCACTTCCTGAGCATTGGCATCTGAAGAAGGAAAGACTTCAGACCATCCAAACATCATATACACCATAACTAGACAAAATCTCTTACTTTCTACAGACATTAGCTCTATGAAATCCAAATGAGACCAAGTTTCTAATAAAGTTGGAGAAAACTGCCTACACATACCTTGAGAATGGCATGTAAAGAATTCTGTGACAGATTGCTCATCTCTTTAATATGTTTAGAAATAATTCACTTTTTAGGTAGATGTAGTCTACCTAAATATAATGCCTTTAAAATCCCTCTGTTACTTAGGTTGTTATATTGATGACACATTACTAACCAATCAAATAAGGACTGTGACATAGGAATGATTTTTTTAGATAATTTCCATAGTTCAGTCAAGTTTCTTTTAGCCCTTTTTTCAATCCATATGTACATTTCCTTTTGTGAAGTATATTTTTGGAAATTAACAAAAATTGTATTAAATGTGAGGTTTCTAACTTTGAAATCTGCCACATTTTAACAATGGCTTTCCCAGTTCTGTCAGCAAAATCCTTGCCTTTAGAAGTTTCATTTTGCCCTGCATGAGCTCTGAAATAGATTACTGATCTGAGTAGGTAGTTGTACAGCCTCATACACATCAGCTATCAATTTTCCATGAGATATTTTATTTCCCCTCCAAGTAGAGAATCCTCTGTTTTTCCAAATTTGGTCTATTGCACAGCAGATGCTAAACACGTATTTTATATATATGTAGGTGTATGTATATGTGTATACATATGTGTGTGTATATATGTGTATATTTATACATATATATCATGTGTTTATATACATAGGTCTATGTGTGTGTGTGTATATATATATATATACATATATATAATTGCAACTCTTGTCACTGCTGTTGACTAGGCTGCTTGTGCCCTTAATTCTAGGGAAAATATAAGCTTCCAAAATTTCATAAGAAGTCACCATAGCATATGAAGCCTTAAGTTGGCCACTTTTATCCTGAGTACATGACCTATCAGCAAACAGTATTAAATTGGCATTATGAACAAGAATATCAGATAAATCAGGTCAGGGCCTAGTGTCTTCTTCCATTACCATTGTATAATCATGATCATCTATTTGATCAGATTCTGATAAAAGACTAACAGGATTTAGGAGATTGCATCTCCCAAGCACAATATTAGGATTGAATGATAAGGCTTGTTCATTACTAGTCTAATGGCATACTCACAAGTTCTGGAGGTCATACACTTGTAAGATAGCTGTCACAACATGTAGGATATGGAGATAAATCAAGTGACCTAAGGTAATGACTTGGGCCCTTTAAAAGCATGTCTGCTGCTATTGCAGCATGCCAGTATCCGTAGTGCCATGGCCTCTAGAAGAACTGAGAAATGTGTTATTGATGTGTGGTCTAACTCCAACTTTTCAGTTAAAATTCCAAAAGTAACACCTTTATTTTCATGAAAAAACAGGTAGAAAGCTTCTCAAAATGCAAAATCCCCAAAGCTGAGATGATAGACAATTTTAGTTCAAAAACTTCTTTAGATTCTACAGATCAAACCTGAGCAATTATCATGCAATTGCTCCATCAGAGGGTTTGCCCACTCTGCAAATGCTGGAATCCACTGTCTACAATATCCTACTAGTCCTGAAAATTGTCTGATTTGTTTTTTGTAATAGGGTATTTCATCTGCAAAGTGGGCTGCCTCTTATATTGTAACACTTCAGGACCTTCAGCATCAACAGATGCCCTAAATATTTTATCTCAGTTTGGCAATATTGCAATTTATCTAGTGAGGCCTTATGCCCTTGTGAAGGGGGGATTTTAATGAAGACAAGGCATTGGTTTTGCTTTGCCATTTGGTTTCTGATGCTACCAGCAAACCATCTATATATTGAATACTTATAGATCCTTCTGGTGGGATGGGTTTCTTTAAATTTTCCTGTAAATTATTAGAGAAATAGTAGGAGAGTACTGAAACTCTTAAGGAATCCTCTGCCATAAATACTGGACTCCTCCATGAGTAAGAGCAATAAGAATTTAGACTTGCCCACTAGAAGAACAGTGGGTAAAAAGGAAGAGCACAGATAAATTGGAGAAAAAATTTGCAGAGGATGGTAGTGTAGGGGAGGAAGATATCTCCTCTACCCACTCTGGGTCCTTCTGGCCAGAAAGAGAATTAATTTCACATGAGACAAAATAACAGGAGAAAATCAAACAAAACTTTATAATATATATACATGGGAGAGGCTCAGGCAAACTGAGCAATTCACCAAAATGGCAGAAGTTCTCCCCTTAAATACCACCCTCAGCTAAAGACAAAGGAGGATGTTGGGGGTAGAGGGAGTCAGTTATGGGAGATTACCAGACAAGGACAGTAAACAAGAGTCAGGTTATTGTGCAGACTTTAGCCCTTGCCTTCAATATTGATGAGAGTTTCTAGAAATAAGGTCATCCCTCCTTCTTCCTGGTACAGAGAGGGAGACACTTTTACAAATGAAGATTTCCTATACAAATGTAAATGTCTCTTAACAATGGGTAAGTAAATTCTACTTTTCAGAGTTTCTTTCCTGTCTGCAGTTTTTTAAAAGTAACCATCCCAAAATAATCCTCATGCCAAAGAGACATATCTTGGGGTGGCCAATTCTAGTTCCCCATAGTCCTGCCATTGAAACGTTTTGTTTTTTGAGGAAGATTAGCCCTGAGCTAACATCTGCCACCAATCCTCCTCTTTTTGCTGAGGAAGACTGGCCCAAAGCTAACATCTGTGCACATCTTCCTCTACTTTATATGTGGGATGCCTGCCACAGCATGGCTTGGCAAGTGGTGCCATGTCTGCACCCTGGATCTGAACTGAGGAACCCTGTGCCACCGAAGCCGAATGTGTGAATTTAACCACTGCACCACTGGGCCAGCTCTGGAAACTTTTAAGTTTCATAGTCCTTTGAAACTTTAAGAAGTTTCATAGTCTAGAAGCTGAGTGGTAGATTGTCTCATCTCACTGAACACATTTCTTCGTCCTGGTAATAGATCAGTCCAGTTAAATTCATTTTAGAAGGCAGTGATACAGGGGGCCTCCCAAAGTTAGGCCTATATTTTGGAAGAAACCAATCAGGTATTTAATAAGTATTTCTATGGAATAAAAAGAAAAACAAGGTTAATTATTGGAGCAAATTATAAACTAGTTCCTGAGCCGAGGGGCCAGCCAGTCAAGAAGATTTCTAGATGTCAGAGTCAAAGCATCTTTTGCAGCTTGAAATGTCTCTGATGATGTCATTGGGTACTCAGGTATCTTTTTGAGTGGCTTACAGCTTACACAGCAACAGACAGGAATCTCTCTTAAGTTTATATCAAGTTGTTCAGCTTCAGTTTACAAGGCTTCAGGAAAAAGAGCAGGTTAAATTCTCAATGATTCCAAATGAAAATGAGGGAAAAAAATTGAAAACATTAGTTTGGAGATTTGTAACCAGATATTTGTAACCAGACAAATTCAGGATCCAGTCCAGTTCACAGCTATTAAAAAGGTAGTTAACAGAACTAGGATCTAATTTCACAAACGTCTATTATATTTACTGAAACATAATTTTTCTCTCTAAAAATTACCCTCATTTTTATAAAAGATAGCCAAATTAAGACTAATTGGTTTGCAAAATAAGTTTAGTTTTCAATAATCTTGGCCCAATTATTTACATAAGTGCAGCAAGAATAGCAATTGATCATATAGGCTCTTAAATTTGCTTTGCTGGAATTTTTTATGAGGAATCTCAGATTGAACTTTAAAGAACTCTTGAGGCCAGAAAAGCCAAACCAAGTACTTGCCATCAGACCTCGCCTGCAATACCTTAAATTTAGATGAATTCCTCTCTTCTCTTGAGATTCCCGAAAATATTTCAAGGTTCCAGTCACCTGCCAGGTAAATAAGCTTCCTAACTTACCAGGTAATATTTCTGGAATCTGTTAACAAGCTACCAGGCCAATATTTCCAAGTGGCTTTATTCCAGAAAATCAACCTTATTCCTCAAAGGCAGTATTGTCATATCCGAGTCTGTATGTTTCTCTCAAATGACATTCCAGTCAAAGCCTTGGTAATATAACCAATGATTCCAATTGTGTCCTGTTATAAGGAGAACAGATTCTTATTGAATTTATGCAAATAATTATATTGCCACAAAATAAGCATACTCACTCAGAGTTTCCAAATTCTGGAGGGATCAGCCAGGGAGAAAAAGATAAATGCTTCAGTTCTCTTCACAAAGGTATAATTTCATCAAGTTGCTATAAATCATAGTTAGCATAAGAGAAAAGAGAAAAACATTTCCTTAAATCTGAGAAAACAAAGCAAAACCTCAAAAAAAAAAACATTATTTCAAACAAAAGTCATAATAATTATAATCATCCTCATTAGTTCATTCAGTCCTGTATAATCGGTTCTTGATCTTAATCTTCTGTTAGCAGTTTTATGAGGTCATCCGTTTCTCCATTAGATTTCTGTAATTTCTTACTCAGTTCAGTTTTATGATCTCAAAGTTTATCAGAAACCTCCATTTCAAAGTGTCAGAGTTCTTACCATGAATCTCTCTGAAGATGAGACATCTTTGCAAAAGCAAAAAGCATTGGAGTAAAACAATAACTGTCTGTAAACAACAAAAGACTCAAAAATGGAAGTTGACAAAGAAATTTGGTTAATTTTGTGACATACAACACTTTAAAATAATAACTAGAATTATGCCTGATAACCAGGACAGATCAGAATTTTAGGAATATTGTATCATTTTTTAAACACATATCAAGAACATTTACCCACATAATACCATAGGTCCCCTGGAAGCAGTGTTTAGTTATCCATTTAACTATAGTGACAATTAAAGATTTTTAGGCAAATCCAGAAGATTAAATAGCTGTGAGACCTTAGCACTTGTGATTAAAGACTTGATAAACAATACATGAAATTTATTTTGATAAAACATAAAATCCCTACCCTTCTGCTAGACTACTTACAAAACTTTCCATAATCTCTTTGCCAAGAGCAGACTAGAGGTTCAGGAAAAGTATCCTTTGAGAGAAAACCAAATTTTAACTTTTGCACCAGTTTAATTTTAACATTAAAACTCATTTACTTAATTCGATTTAGTCAATCTTAGTCAACTTGACCAGCATAAAACTCCTTTCAGAATTTCTCCTTCACAAACCTTCTACAGCTTTCTTTTTACCTTCAGAATTTGACCCATGCTTGCTTTCTCCCTTCCTAGTACTTTAGGGAAAATTTATCTTTCTTAACCCAACAAACAAAAATACTTCCATTCCTTATACCTTCTTTACCGAAAACATACAATTTACTTTCCTTGAATACAGAGCTATTTTCCTTATTAATTTTTAGTAGCTTTGATTATATATGTTAATTAGAACTTTTAACCCTTGCAGACCCTAGTAAAACTAAAAACTAAGCAATTATGGACTGTCTTTTATATCAGCATTCTAAACACTTTTCATAATTTCTACAAACACGCCACTTCACAGTAATAGACCCAAACACTTCTAGCCTCTCCACAATAAGAAGCCAAAAGGAGATAAACTTATACTTAGTAATTAATGTCTGATATCTTATTTGGAAATGATCTAGATACTCAATAAATTTTATCATTTAAATTAACTCAGCCAAACTTCAAAGTTTCAAATTACCAAAGAGATTTTGGAATTTATTTTAAATATATGTCATAACACGTAATTATTTTAAAAAGTTTACCCAACACTTTTATCTTTTTCACATCTGTTTAGTTTACTCGTTCCTACTATTTATTTAGATTGCCTGTAAAACTTCATGAGACATTAGACAAAATTAGCCATCACTCTAAGTTATGATGACGAATTTGTAACAGGGATAGCATGAGACTTTTTTTTTCTTTTTTAAACTAGTAAACCCAGGCTGCATGTTTGCATCATATCCAGTGCTAACTCTAGAGGACATGTCCATTTTAATCAAACCAACAAATTTAAACTTTCATTAACCAAAGATTAGCCTGTATCATCTTAAGTTAAAAGACATTGGGCTATTTTCTATTACATTTAGAATTTATGTAAAGCACTTACTTTAAGCCAATTAAACAGAGCTCTTAATTTTGGCCATACCATCTGGAGGTAAAATATCACATATATAACATACATATAGACACATAAACACACAAGTAGACACAAAGACATTAAATTTTTGTTATGAATCAGGTGTAATACAAGATTCACTAGTTTCTGAGAAATATTTGCATTCCAAAGGATGGCTCTCAGATCCTAGAGAAGATGGGAGCAAAAATTTACATCATAAAGGCACAGAGACACTAGTCAAGTTTTCTTCCAGATGGAGTTTCTGGGGCATATTTGCTTTGTCTGTTTCTAATGTCTCAATCTTTTATTTCAATATCTAGGAGCATTTGGGGAGGAACAGGGGAGGCTTTGGGACTGGCAAAAGACAGGTGAACTTTGAACTGCCTTTTAGAACCATACCTCCAACCTTGCAGAAATTTGAAAGACAAAGACGGTTGCTTCCAATTCCCCAAAGAACTGGATTACAGCCTGCATGACACAAAAGGAGGCTGACTCACCCCTCCAACTACTCCCTTCCAAATACTTTCTTCTATTGGGAAATTTTTAACTTAAGAGGTGAATCAACGTTTTGTATGTTCTAAAACTTGCAGGACAATGTATCACACCTTTAAAAGTCTTCCAATTGGTCGGGGGAAACATTCCCCAGTGAGACAATGACTATCCACACAATACAGTCTATAACACAGTCAGACAAAGAGAGAAAATCACTTTACATAAAGCCCGTAAATATATCAATTTTCTACAGATTTCACCTGAATTCCATCAACTCTTATACCTCGAATTATAGTTTCCTTAGGACTTTATCAATAGGTCTTGGTCTTATAATACAGAATAGGGCAGTATTCCCAGCCAGACATTTTAAACATACTCAGGCAAAGTTGATATACCTCTTTATATAAAATCAGCTCAAGCATTCCAACATTTGTAGTCTTATCAACACTTAGAGTTTTACATTTCATCAATTCAATTGTAAGCTGGGTCAGGGTCTTAAACCTAGTCATTATTTTATTGTGTGTTTCCTTTTTATTTGGCCTTTTCATAGGTACCAATAAAAATCATGATGAGAGCTCTCAGAATTTTTTCCCTCAATTTAGAAGTTTTCCCAATTTAAATGATCTTAACAGCAACTCAACCAATAAGCTTAACCATGGATGCAAGAGGCATCCCCAAAAGAGATCCGGAAAGTTCACTCCCAAAAATAGTCTAAGAAAGTAAAGGCCTTCATTGCATAGCAAGCAATGGAGGTTGAGACGACAAGGGCTCCTTATGAAAGCAATTGGGACCCCTTACGACAAACTCCCCTGAGATTTGACACAGCCAGACAAAGACAATATGTCCTGGAACCCCAGTCTACTCAACTGGCCGCCAAGATGCCGGTACATGCATCCTCCAGATGGCGGAGACCAGAAAGGTCACAAAGCCAGGCTCTCAAGACATAGAACAAGACAAAAAGCCCAGACAAGAGGCTTATAGAGATGCCTGTGTCCTATGACAAACAACAAAAAAAGACAAAGACTAGGAAAAGTACTGTCTCTGGGAGGAAAAGGATCTATAACCAATGAGTACTCAACCAAATCCTAGAGTGGCTGAATCTAAGAAGCTAGCCTCACCAAAATTTTCTCCTGCTAACCTACATTTAGAAAAGCAAAATATCCTCACCACTCTTGCTTCCATTGGACGCTGCAGGCAGAGATCCGGGAGACTGACGTGGTAAGAACTCTTATCTCCGGCAGGCTCTTGTCAGGGGTCCAGGATCTTTCGGCTGCAGTAGTCCAGGAGCAGGCAGTGTCCAGCCAGTAAAATTTTATCCTGTCCAATTTGCCAAACTGTAGGGGAGGAAGACATCTCCTCTACCCACTCTGGCTACTTCTGGCCAGAAAAAGAATTAAATTCACAAGAGACAGAATAACAGGAGAAAATTAAACAAAGCTTTATAACATGAATACATGGGAGAGGCTCAGGCAAACTGAGCAACTCACCAAAATGGCAGTTCTAATCTTAAATACCACCCCCTGCTAAAGACAAAAGAGAGTGTGGTGGTGGGGAGAATCAGTTATGGGAGATTACCAGATAAGTACAGTAAACAAGAGTCAGGTTATTATGCAGACTTGAGACCTTGCCTTCCATATTGATAAGAGTTTCTAGAAATAAGGTCATCTCTCCTTTCTGGTACAGAGAGGAAGACTACAGATGAAGGTTTCATTTTCAAATGTAAATGTCTCCTAACAATGGGTAAGTAAATTCTACTTTTCAGAGTTTCTTTCCTGTCTGCAGTTTTTTAAAAGTAACCATCCCAAAATAATCCTCATGCCAAAGAGACATATCTTGGGGTGGCCAATTCCAGTCCCCCACAATACTAACATTACCGTAGTCTCAGTGTTAGGAACTGCAGGCGTTAATGGAACAATGTATTTACTTCTTTAAGATCTTGTACTAAGGTGGACCATCTTTAGCAAATTTAGCTTCCTTGTTTTCTGGAAGTTTGGCAGTATTGTAGGTATTACAGGGTTAGTACCCTTTTGTATTTATCTCTTCTTTTTCTAGTTTTTTTTTTTAAACTGGTTTTCTTCCTTTTAATAGAGCTCTTGGCAAAGGGTATTGTTTGACACATGGGCATGGCTTATGTTTTTGAGAAGCTATTTCTATTGGTTCTACATCTCAGATTAAACCAGTACTGTTATTCCTAGGGCCCAAAGCCATGCATTGATTTGTTCTTGCTCAGGGTACTTTTCCAGCACAGCATGAGCCTGACACTCTCTGCTATATCCCTTTTCTTTCAGAAGGCATACAGTAACCAAATCAGATGCTTTCTTTTCAGGGCATTCTACAGACACCCCATATGGACTATACAATATGGTAGTCTTAATTTGCACAGGAGATCTCGCCCCAGTAGGTTTACAGGAGAAAGTAAGAAAGCATGTTCTTGTGTCAGATGATCTATCCATGTGGGAACCACAGAAGAAAAGGAACAAGTATAAAGCTGATTCAAAATACCAACAACCTGTGTTGGTCTATGGCCAGATGGAAAGTGTGGAATTTTGGGGGAAATTTCAGAATAAGTAGAACAAGTATCTAGCAGAAAAAGCAAGGTTAAGTTAGCCTAAGGGAAAGTTATTGAAATGTATATTTCACCAGTTCCTACATCTGAGATTCTCTCAGTCTGTCAATAGTAAACCATTTGCCAAAACTCTGAGCTTTCCCAATTCCCTTGTTTCTGCAATTTTTGCATCCACTGGAGTTTCTTTTCTCTAATCCCTCTTCAAGTGTCCTAACTTCTTAGGATAAAGACTACAATTTTTTTCCTTTGCTGCATTTATAAATTGACCAGAGTAGAGATTACTTCCTTTAGTAAATAGTTTTAACTGAAGAGTTAACACAGCAGTTTTTAACTTCTTCTCTTCTTCATATTTCTCTAGATTGTCCCCAAGTTGAGTAACTGCTGCTAAGATTTGAGTAATAGTCTGTCCTTCTCATTCTACCACATTTTCTAATTTGAGCTTGGATAGTCAGCAAGAGAACCAAGACAAAAACGGATAGGACCAAAGAACCATTTTGATCTACCTCTGGATCCATGCTAGTAAATTTTGAGAAAATCTCAACAAATTGATGATGGAAAATAATGAAGGGCTCACCCATTTTCTGTATACACCACTGCCATTTCTCTGAGCTCACCTTTAGAAGAAAGGCTTCGAGTACTGCTACGAACTATCCCTTTTGATGGATCTCTCAAATCCTTGGTTCTTCCATAGTTATGGAGGGTGACAGGTACTTGGCTACTCCTTGATGTGATGGGTTGTCTTCTAATTCCCAATGTGCTTGCTCCATCAAATTAGTGACGTCTGATGGTTGCATGATCCTAAACAGTAGCTTGTGCACATCCCCTGCTGTGGGGATCGTAGCTGAGGAAGACATTTCCTCTTCCCAAATGTGGGTTCGTCTGGCCAGAGAACAAATTAAATTCACATGAGACAGAATAGCAAGAGAAAATTAAACAAAGCTTTATGAGGAACCATGGCCCGGGGCCTTTCTTCCTGAAGGAACAAAGGGCACCGAAGAAGTGGGGTGCACATAGTGGTTATATACCCCCAAACAGGGTGTTTCACATGTGATTGAAATGTCGCTCCCACAATAGTCACAAGATTGCCCTGTCGGCACAGCGCTTGATGGACACAGCAGGTAGTGGTCTGCTATCTCGGTGGGCATAGCAGGAGGCAAGTCGATTGTCTGGAGCTGGGTGGTCACAGGTGAGTGCAGCAATCAGTTTCTAGCCTAAGGAAAGATGCTTAATCCTTAAAGAAATGCCAACATTGGGAGGGGGAGGGAAGTTAGTTACAGGTGGTTACCAGACAAGCACAATAAAATGCAGATTTAACTCCTTGCCTTTGGCATTGATAAAGAGTTTCTAGAGAGAAGGTCATCTCCTTTCTTCTTCCTGGTACAGAGAGGGAGGCACTTTTTACAGATAGGGATTTACCTTACAAATGTAAATGTGTCCTAAGGAAGAGCAAGTTCCATTCCTCAGAGCCTCCTTCCCTGTCCCAGTTTATCAAAAGCAATCAGCCTCAAATAATCCTGATGCCAAAGAGACATATCTTGGGGTGGCCATTTCCAGGTCCTTACAGGATGTAAATTGAAAACACACTGTGGAGCGCTTCTGCAGACTTCTGGGAAATAGGGAAAAAAGCTTTCATATGAGCAATATCAGCTAGCAAGGAGGCTGAGTAGCTTCTCAATGGCATCTGCCGCACTGGTCATCACAAAAGAAGAGCTGGTTTTCTTCACATTGTGACAAGAAAAATGTAGAATTATGTGGCTTTTTGGTATCTTTCCCATGTTGATATATTTGTCAACCTAGTACTTCTTATTTTTTATTTTGCCTTTTCCAAGTGACCAATGAAACTACTCTACATCCTGTCATTTCCATATAGGCACATGGTTCTTTACACAAATTCTCAACTATTTGCTAATCACATGTCTTTATAATTTCTGCTTTCCTAGACATATGCTGTGTAGATGATAAGGGACTCCTGCAGGTAGAATCTGTGCTAAGACATAGAGTGCGCTCAGGGCTAGGATATGAGGCACACAAGCCTCTGTTCTCAGACAAAGCAGGTAATTCATTACTAGCTAAAGAGGTTGTACCCTCATCCTTCTTTGTAGGGAAATCCACTAACAAAGGGAACCACATATCTGAAAGATCATCACTTCCCTCTTTCCAGGAGTCTGTTTGAAGCAAGAAGGATATACAGACGCATGGGGAATAGAGGGAGCAGAGGTAGCAGAGAAAGGAAGAAAAGGGTTCTGTGAAAGAGAAAGTACCTTTAATTCTCACATTTCCTCTTCCATTCTTCTCAATCTTTCCTTCTAGCTATCCAAATCGTTTTTTAACTTTCCACTTAAAATGGCATCTATCCAATAAATATTATTAATTCATCTGCTTGGAATGAGGCTCACAAATCCTGAAAGATTGGATTGTCATATGTATTCCAAATGCAACAAAAATATATTACCTATATGAGAGAAAGAACTTCAGGCAACATTCCTGGTCTCCCAAATTTTTCCACCATGAGCGTAAGTCCTGATCCTGAAGGGGAGGAAGACATTTCCTCTACCCACTCTGGGTCCTTCTGGCTGGACAATGAATTAAATTCACATGAGACAGAATAATAGGAGAAAATTAAACAAAGCTTTATAACATGTATACATGGGAAAGACCCAGAAAAACTGAGTAATTCACCAAAATTGTGGAAGCTCTCACCTTAGACACCATCCTCAGCTAAAGACAAAGGAGGATGTTGGGGGTGGGAGGAGTCAGTTTTGGGAGGTTACCAGACAAGTAAAGTAAATGAGAGTAAGATTATTATGCAGATTTAAGTCCTTGCCTTCTACATTGACAAGAGTTTCTAGAGATAAGGTCATCCCCCCTTCTTCCTGGTACAGAGAGGGAGACACCTTTACAGATGGAGATTTCCTTTACAAATGCAAATGTCTCTCAACAAAGGGTTAAATTCTACTTTTCAGAGTTTCTTTCCTGTCTGCAGTTTTTAAAAGTAACCAGCCCAAAATAATCCTCATGCCAAAGAGAGGTAACTTGGGGTGGCCAATTCCAGTCCCTCACAGCCTGATAGGATTTTAAAGTCCTGTTTACCCTTGCGTATTCAACACTAAAATCTTGAATTTGGAAAAGGAGGTTCATCCAGCTAGTATTCCAACAGAGCAGAGCCCTAGGAAGGAGACTTTATAATTCAGGGTCTCTTATACAACTGTTGTGTGGCCACAAGACCTTCAGCTGGTTCATTTAATTCAGGGACTGCCATTTGTATCTCATCCACATTACCAAACTGTTAGGTAATATAATTACAAATAAAATCTCCTGCCAACCCAGTTAACTTTCTCCACAAAAAGTAGAAAAGAATGAAATAGTTTTAATATTGAATAAGCATTAAACCAGACTGTGATGTGTATCACAGGCAATCAGCTAAGAGATTGCACAGAGAAATAAATCTCACCCTTTTATATAGTCAGACAGATGCAATCTATTACACACATGTTAATGGTCCTTATCAAAAGGAAAAATAAAACTTCCCCTATCCTATGACAGGCAAGAATTTAAATTGTGGAGCTATGTGTCTAGACTGAAACTCCCATAGAAACTGGGAGACAGAGCGACATCCTTCTTGATGTTCACATTTCAAAGATATGGCCCCAAGGACTCCAAGAAAGACATTCATGGGATGCAAAATTGTCAAGAGGCTTATTTAGCTTTTAAAAGGTTTACGTACATCTGAAAGAAACAGACATCACTTATAATTTCAAGTTTTCCAAAGGAAATGCTAAAGGGAAATGGGGATTTCTCTTTCCTTTTGGCATCAGGGGAATTTTTAATTATTATTTTTTTAGGTTTATATTTATCCTTATACCAACAATGAGTTGGGAACTAGGTATAATCATGGCCAATAGGAGAACAAGTTAGCAAGGAAACAATTTAGCTTGTATGAGTTAGCTGTTCTTTATGACTTGACAAAATTACCATGCTGGACTTTTGGGACTGGTAAAACAGTTCTGGACTGAGAGAGTTATAGGAGGAGATAATAAAGAGCAATAATTAAATCTTCCCATGGAAACATTTTTTAATATTCACTGTGAGATAGATTGTTGACATATTTGATATGGGCTAGCTGATGCACATCCTATCGTTATAAACTCTCATGCCAATTTCATAAGGAATTTACTTGACTTTCTGTCATGTCTCTGAGCCTGAGTCCTCACTCTTATCCATAAACCTTTCTATTGTACCTCAAAAGACTAGTACTTACGAATTCATCAGTTTGAAAATTGAGAGTTCACGTCACAAATTTTAATTGAAAGATCCTTTGAAATAAGTGTATATGTATTTTTATGCATACATATACAGTAGTCCCCCCTTATCTGCTGTTTCACTTTCTGCAGTTTCAGTTACCTGCAGTCAACCACAGTCTGAAATATTAGATGGAAAATACCAGAAATAAACAATTCATAAGTTTTAAATTGTGTGCCATTCTGAGTAGCATGATGAGATCTTGCTGTATCCCACCTGGGATATGAATCTTCCCTTTGTCCAGGATATCCACGTTTTATATGCTCTCACTCTTTAATCATTAAGTAGCCATCTCAGTTATCAGATCAACTGTTGTGGTATGACAGTGTTTGTGTTCAAGTAGCTTTTATTTTACTTAATAATGGCACCAAAGTTCAAGAGTAGTGATGCTGGCAATTTGGATATGTCAAAGAGAAGCCATAAAGTGGTTCCTTTAAGTGAAAAGGTGAAAGTTTTCAACTTAATAAGGAAAGAGAAAAAATTGTATGCTGTGATTGCTAAGATCTATGGTAAGGACAAATCTTCTATCCATGAAATTGTAAAGAAGGAAAAAGAAGATTGTGCTAGTTTTGCTATTACACCTCAAACTGTAAAAGTTACAGCCTCAGTTCATGATAAGTGCTTAGATAAAAAGGAAAAGTCATTAAATTTGTGGGTGGAAGACATGAACAGCAAACGTATTCTGAATAACGGCAACGTGTTGTACCAGAAAGCACTGAGCCTATAGAAAAACTTCAGCAAAGGATCCCCTGATATAACTGACACCAAGCCATTTACTACAAATAAGGGCTGGTTACGCAGATTCAGGAATATATTTGGATTCAAAGAAACAGAGACTACATCCACATAACTTTTATTACAGTATATTGTTATAATTGTTCTATTTTATTATTAATTATTGTTGTTAATCTCTTGCTGTGTCTATAAGTTAAACTTCATCATAGGTATGAAGGTATAGGAAAAGTGTAGTATAAATAGAGTTCAGTACTATCCATGGTTTCATGCATCCCCTGGCGATCTTGGAATGTATCCCCTGTGGAAAAGGGGGGACTACTGTGTGTACTGTAGATACAGATATGTATACACACATATTTACATATATATTATGAAGGAGAATGTATGTGTGTGTACTCTTTATATTATAATAATTTTAAATTTGCTTTGGCAGGGAGAAAATGAATATAACCTAAAATTCTTTAATATATTGATAGTATCTTGATATTTTACAGTGTCCCTCTATATCATGCATAATCCCATAATTAATCATAATATTTAACTTGGCTTATTTGTGATAGATTCCCATAAATTCTGTAACACTGGACCCTGGTGCACAGCCATTTTGCTCATGCAGTCTGCTGATGATATTTTGCAATTTTGGTGGCTAAGTAGTGAGCAGGGCATTTTGCTGCCATGATCACTTCAAGGATGTAGTCATCTATGCTGCCCTCTGCTGGTCTAATTATAGTGTGGCTCCATCCAAGAGACATGCTCTCCTAAGGTGCCCTTTTTATTGAGAAGAGAAACTTTATACCTTCTCTCCTAATGTAATTTTCCAGCAATTCTCATGGTTTTAGCAATAAAGTAGGTAAATACGAATTTCTTCCATTAAAAACCTATCTTTTTAGTATATAATTTAGAATTCCCTATCAATATGGATATTTTACTCAGCAGTGAATCCATTTTTTTCCTTTCTTTTCTTGACAGACTTTTCCCCCCAAAGTCTTATTTACTTGTTTGCTTCCCTGCTTTATGTAACCCTTGGCTTTGGTTCAAATACGTGATTGCAACATTGTTAATGGCAGAGGAAACATGAAGTAATTTCCCTTGTGAGGGTTATAAAATTGAGCCTGACCGAATGAGTTTATTAATGCATAGATTCAGTCATGACACATTAAATTAGTAGCATGTTCTTTAAAATAAAACTATTTACAATAAAACATACATGTCGTGTCTAGCTTGACGTCAGTATTGCAAATGGTTATATTATATTCTTTGTCATTTTGTTGTTTTGCACAGTACTTAAATATTTTTCATAATATTTCTTTAGAATGGAGTTATGTGAAACTTGAAAGGTTAAAACCAAATGCATTCCTGGTGTTAAAAAAAAAAAAAAACTTAAAGAATTTTATAGATCCTCCTTTTCAATTCAAAAAGAAGTATAAGATTCTCTGATAGTCTAAAATTTAGTATCTTGCCTCAGGGATATGAATGAACTAACCTAGTTAAACACATAAAATGCTACTTGTTTATAATAAACCTGATCACTTATCTAAATTGTGCAGTTTGTTCTATTACATCAACAGATAGTCTTGTTAAAGTTTATCTGACAGTTTTTTTTCTAGCCAAAAAAGTATTGAGAAATACATCTGTCTCATAATTTGCATGCAGAGGATATTTTAATAACCCATTTCTCCCTTCTTTGTCCATATCTTTTTAGGCTGACTGGAAGCTTTGTGCCAGACTTGATAGTGAGCATGAGTAGCCAAATGTGGCTACACCTTCAAACAGATGAAAGCGTCGGATCTGTTGGCTTCAAGGTTAACTACAAAGGTAATGCTGAATTGCTACTGTGGGAAATATGTTATCTTAATACCACCAGAGAATACTTTTGAATTCATGGTTAATTGCATCTACAAAATAAGTTTCCGAGAACACAAGCAAAAATATATTTCAACAAAACACTTTCCTTTTTAAAGTAACTACAAATGTTGATTTCACTTTTCCTTAAGTAAAATTAGGGTTTTTTTAAGTTTAAAGCATGTCTATTTTGCATATCTCTCCCCTAGTCCACTGTACTATCCCTATGCTTTAGTCACTCTGGACTCCTAGCCTTTCCCTGAATAGACAATGTAATTGTATAAATTTTATTTAATTTACCTGGCCAAAAATCTACTAATTATCAAATGCTTAAATACAAAGTAAAGGATTTAATTCCTCAAAGAATCCAACGTACCATTTTTTTGGTAATCCATTCTCTCAGTCTCTCAGAGCAAATAGGTAGTCTTAGTGTTCAGACTGTCAACTCCATAGACTGCAAATGTGTTAAATTGCTCCTGCCCATCCCAGTATTGGTAGTGATACAAACTGATGATTAATGGCATATGTATAACAAATTTTTTTGTTCTATTTTCATTTACAAGAGATAGATGCAAGCGTTGTGAAATCATAAATATCTTTGACACATGATGAACCTGCTTAAAGCCAAATAGAGACAATGGATATATATATGCAACATACAAATTAGAAATGCAAATTTGGAATTTTGACTGAAAAAAATCTAAATGTTAATAAATTCAATTAAAATCTCTGCTTTAAAAGATGAAAATATAAAATAGTCCATCAGAAAGTTATGTTGCTTGAATTTGTTATTTCTATTGTGGTAAAAATCATTATTCTCTATCTTATTGATTAAACAATGACTTATCAAGTAAACAAAATTCTCTTACTTTCGTAATAATTTTAACCAGTTTCCTTCTTCAAACAGTGGCCTGCCATGCCTTTATATCCAGACACATGGAAATGAATGTGTGATGTTGTTGAGAGACAGGAAACATGCATTCTGTGTTTTTAACTTGTGACTAAATTTGGTACTGTGTTAATTTGAAAACTCAACAGCTCAAAGAACTTGTATAAATGTCAGTTTAAAAAAATAAAAAGGTTAGCTTGAGTATAGAGTTAAATATATTTCTCCTCCATTTAAAATCCACATTTATCCCCCTGTAAATAAAACAAAGTTACAAAATTTAAAGAATGGTCAGTGTATGTTGAAAGTATTTATGTTTTGATTTTTTCTTTTTTCTTGTTTTTTCCTTTCTAAATGGCGAAGTGAACCTAGCATCCTCATATTCTCCTTGATTTTATTATTTTCTTCACCCTATGATGATTACTTGTCCCAAAGCCTACAGTTGTTTGAACCTGAGAAACTGTATTAATCATTAATGGTAATACTTCAACAAACACAGTTATTAATGCTCATGAACAGGTTGTAGCAGCAGGGGAGTTCTATCGATATTTACAAGGGTCTCCACTTCACTGCAGTTCAAGAGCTGGAAATACATTGTAAAGTAGCACAATTAAGCATTATTTCGCCTTTTTTCTGCTCAGTTTTCAACAAGAGTAATTCAAAAAATATTTCCTAAGGATCCACTGTGTGCCAGCTGCTGCATACAGAAAGAACAACTGTATATTACCTCTTACAGGAAGATCAGAATATAGTGCAGATAAAAATATACGTAACTATTCATTTACAAATATCCACAGAAATGAGATATTTGAAACCAACACAGGAGATTCTTAATGAATAATGCCCTTATTCTTCTCCCTCCCTTCAATTTGGTCTCTTCCAAACTAACCTTCACACTGCTTGTTAGTGGTGATCTTCCCACAGCAGACAAGTGATCATAGTACACTTCTACTTAAAATGTTTTCATAACTTTTCATTGCTAGAGATAAAGTCCAAAACCTCCAAAGACGTTATCTTCCAGCTTTCTTCGCCCTGTTTCTGTCTTCCTCCCTACAATCCAATTTTATCAATTACCCGTAATTCACTGAACCCAGAAAGTTGTTTCACACTTCTCCTTCTCTGGACATTCAGTAAATTCTACCTATTCTACTTCTAGCTCAGCATCACATGACTCATCCTTTGATACAAATTCAAATATTTCTTCTTCTATGAAACTTTCCTTAACTCTACCCATAGCAAAAGAATACTTCCTCTGTTTTATAAAGCCTATCCATATATATGCACTATATAACCAAGTGGAAATATGTTATATTCATCTTCTATTTCTATTAGCAACCCCCTTCTATGTCCCATAGGTGGTTAATGATTGCTTGTTCAATAAAGTTGAACAAGTGATTTGGCCTATATAATATGATATAATATAGGATAAATATGTCCTCAAAAGTTTAGTTTACAATGATGTTTTCTCCTACTATGAAAATCATATTTTTGCGTTCTCCATAATTTAAAACTTGAGCTCAAAGTTGAAACAGGGCTCATTTTGAGGTTTCAAATTTTGATTTGCTGATAACTTCAGCAACTTTGCCTACTAAAAATAATTTTCATAATTACCATGCTTTCTGTTAAGTAGTGTGTTGGTTCTAAATGGAACACCTGCTAAAAATCCTTTCCAGATATAAGTCTAAAGATATCTTCGTTTTTCTGTCATCTGTAGATTTTGCATAAGATAACATTAAATGTAGAGATCCTATAAATTAAATGTATATTTTGTTATTTAAATTTAAAAAATTTTAAAAGTAGTGACTAAATTATGTAATTTAGATTTTGTTTTTTACAATATATTTTAATTCTTAAATTGTGTTTTGTTAATTACCTAGAAAGTGTTTTTTAAACTTGATTTTAAAGGAAATAAGATTTCAAATGAAATCTCCTGTTAGAAACCCAAAATAGAAAAAGATTAAAAGTTGAGCTGTCTGGTGGAACTGGGGTGGAAAGGAGAATTGACAGCCCCCATTGGTAAGACTGCCCTTCATTCCCTCCAAATATGAGGAAGAATCCTAGTGCTCCAAAAAACATGATTTGAAAATGACTGTTCTAAGACCATGCTATTGACTGAGAGACCAAAAATTTATCTGTGAATATAAAGTGATACATAATTGCCCAATTAAGTTTTCTTTATCTTAGAACTTCAGCCTTAATTTTTGGAACCATCAATGCTTTTTTCTGTAGAGTTTGAACAGTGCCTATGTTAAAATACTGAAAAGCAACAAATGTTGCAAATCAAGAATAGACCTTTGTTATAAATGCAATTCATTCTTATTCAATCCGGATTCATTTATTGTTTATTATGTGCATGGCAGTGTGCTGATTACTGTATGGAATAGAGAAATGAATAAAATTCCACCAGACTTTTGGGAAATTTAATGATATTCTTTACCTATTAAAACAGGTCATGTCCATGTTGGATACAACAAGTCTGCCGTTTCAATTCACAGGAGATTGATGAGTTTGCCAAAATTATGATTCAAGATGTGACAGCAGGTGTTCCTGCTAAAAAGGAAGAATAACCTGTCCATTTATCTTGCCCCATTACCCTTAAAGACGTCAGTTTAGTTTTCTTTTTTTTATATTGTCATTATTTCAAATGCATATTAACCAGAAAGGAAGCAAAAAGGAAGATAGTTTTTTTTCATTGGACACATTAGCATCCATTAACACTGCACTATTTTTTTGGACATATTTTCATCTTCATCTTAGGAAGCCTAAGCAACATTAAAAGATTAAATAATACATACTCTGAGCCTTGTATATTGCAATCATTTTGCCTACATTAGCTCATTAAATCTCATTAGAACTCCAAGAGGTAAGAATTATTACTAATTTTTTACAGATCAGAAAACTGACTAGGATGTAAGCATCATGATGATAGGAAATTTGGTCTGTTTTGTTCACTTTTGTTTACCCAGTACCTAGCACAAACCTAACAAATAGTGAGCATTCAGTAAATAATTTTGGAATTTCTGAATGTATTAGCATGAGTGTCAGATCATTAACTTACTGCAGAACCTATATGCAACTCTAAGTTTGTTGACTTCATGCTATTCTCCATTATACAGTGTAACATCCTAGGTAGATTTTGAGGGGTTTGGGGAAGCACAAAGTCTGGAGACAAGCTGGAGACTCCAATCAGTGTAAAAAGAATGAGGGCACCACAAGATTGAGTTAGATTACTGAGCTCCCATTGTCTCATCAGGTGACGTAAGACTAAAGTGTCCGCAGGTGCACGTGCACACACACAACAAAAACCACCTGATTTCAAATGTCTGTGCAATTTTATTTCCACATCGTTATTTGATATTCTTTAGGAATACTTAGTAAGAGAGCTTAAAATCCAAGTCAGAGGCATATAAAGAAAAATCTCCAGGCTTCATAGAGTTCAAAAAATGATATTATATCATCTTTTTAGAAAGCAGACATTGTAATTGTTTGATTGATTTTTTAGTTGTGTGATAGTGTGCATTCTCAACAATATATATTAATAGCAAGCACTTACTACTGAGTGGTTATATACTGTTGTAAGCACATGTATTGTCTCATATAATCAACCGCAAGAAACCTATGAGGTAAGGTAGTGTTATTATCCCTGTCATACAGATGAAGTAACTGAGGCACAGCAAGTTAGGCAATTTGTTCAAGATCACATGGCTAGTACATGCAAAATTAAGATGTGACTCTCAATTCTGTGTATTTAGACTGCTGCTTTTCAGAAACTTTATAGTATTTTCATAAAACTTACTTAGCCTAAAGTTAAATTTATTTATATATTTAAATATTAAAATAGCTTTCAACTAAAATACAGGGCTAGAGTTTAAAATTTTGATGAAGCCATCTGCTTTTATGGGATGACCTAAAATCTTGAAATGGAACATTTTCATGAAAAATGATGATTTTTCTTAGATATTTAGAAACATTAATTTCAGTGGTTTAAAGTAAACTCAGCATCCCTTTCCCTAATTTCCCTCATTGTAGAACTGAGGAATCAAAATTCCACTGTTTGCTCAAATGCAAGTCTTTAGTAATTAGGACATATGCCAGAGATAAGATGGAGTGATACCAAAATTTGCAAATTAAACGATTATTTACAAGTATTTCACCCAAATGTAAGTTCACATTTAATTAAAAACCTAATACCCAATCTTTTAATACACTCTCAGATTCAACTTACTAACAGTTTGACTACAATTTTTTCATCTAATTGAATTTGTGAATTCGACTATAGTTTCTTTTTATGCTAGTTTCACAAAATTTGAGTTTTAAGATAATGGCCGTATCTCAGAACGAGTCAGGGTGTTTGTCAGTGCTCTGGAACAATTTGAATTACATAAAAATTGCATGTTTTTGAGAGCAAGAAATAACCTATAAAACCGTTTGGGCATTTTTACATAAAGATAAATATTTAGCAAATTTTAATTTTTTTCCTATGACTGTAAGTCTCTTCATATCTCCTCTTGGATTACTGTTGGTCATTTATATTTTGTTAGCAAATTTTCTAGGTTATCTATAATTTTCAAATGTACTGACATTTCATATGTATTTTATTTCTTGAAACAAAGCTTTTTAAAAATTGATAAAGATATCTTATCCAGATAATTTATTTATGGTTTATATTAATTCCAAGGAGTAAATATTTTCTCTCTCTCTTTACCTGCATCTGCTTTTTTGCTTGCCCAGCAATCCTTCCACTTTCTTCTAGGAACTGAACTACTCTAGGCTTTGATGAACTTTCTCTCTTCCAATTGTGTACAGCTCTATAGGTTTGGGGGGAACTAATTGGAATTCCCTTTGATACAGTTATCAGTCCAGAATCTGGGGCAATTGATATAGATTATGGGTGAAAGAAAATCTTTTTTTTGAAGTTATAAACTCTAAGAGTCATTTAACTTCATGTTACCGGAAAGCAACGTTTGTTACCTTATGTCAATAACTTACGAACAGTGACTAGGCAGAACTAACAGATGGAAAAATTTAAAAAAAATGGATTGTGGACATAATTGAAACTCCTAAATGCCTGAAGGGAACACTAGACCTCAGTTTTCCAATTGTATGAGGCTATAAACTTTTCCTTATTTAAGCCATGGAGAGTTCAATTTCTGTCATTTATAGCTAAATGAGCCTTAATTAACACACTTGTCATCTCTTTGTTGTTTAATTCCTTCAACATAGAAAAAAGAGAATATCTGTATTATAGTTTAATGCTTTCAGAATCAGATGTATTTCTTTCTCTATTTTTAAAATGTGTTAGCATGGGAAAGCACCATAAATGGGCCCAATGGGGAGTGTGTACCCGTAGAAAGGAACAGTTATATTTGAGTAATATTTAATATGTTCTCTTTTTTTTCAGGAAAGGAAACAGAAATATTAGAATTTCATAATTACCTTCTGCTAGCAGTATGCATTCATACTGGGCAAAATTATTAATCTTACCACCTGTGCCTTAATGCCATTATTTATGAACTAAGTTTTGGTCCCAGTTTGTTTTGTCTTCAAATCGTATCATGAGATTGACTGAGATGTTTTGAAAGTCGCGTCAATTTCTTGGTTCTTACATGATTAGTTATGACACTGAGACACAATCTTGCTTAGTTATCGCTAAAATCATGTTGCGGGATAAGGCAAAATCTGTGTAAAATGTTTTTGATTCTTTTTTCTACCTTAAGATTTCTATTATGAATAGTTCAGAAATAGACTAACATATATATGGTCAATTAATTTTCAGCAAACGTACTAAGGAGTTCAATAGGGAAAGGATATTCTTTTTTTAATAAATGGCACTGAAACAGCCACATGCCAAAAAAAAAAATCTGAACCCTTACCCCAGACAATATACAAAAATTAATTTGAAATGGATTATAGACCTAAATATAAGAGCTAAATCTATAAAACTTTAGGAAGAAAACATAGAAGAAAAGCATAGTTAGCTTGGTTTAGGGAAAGTTTTCTTAGATAGAAGACCAAAAGCATGTTATATGTTATGGACTAAATGTTTATGTCCCCTCCTCCAAATTCATATTGAAGCCATAACCCCCAATGTGATTGTATTTGGGAATGGGACCTCAAGGAGGTAATTCAGTTTAGATAAGGTCATGAGGGTAAGGCCTTCCAGATAGAATTAGTGCCTTATAAGAAGAGACACCAGAGAGGCTGCTCTCTCCCTCCAGGTGCTTGCACTGAGAAAAGGCCTTGTGAACACTTAGAGTGAAGGCAGCTATCTGTAAGCCAGGAAAAGAGTCCTGGGCAGAACCTGGCCATGCTGGTGCCCTGATCTTGGATATCCCAGCCTTCTGAACTGTGAGAAAATTATTTCTGTTGTTTAAGTCACCCAGTTTATGGTATTTTGCAATGGGAGCCCAAGTAAACTACGACATTATAGAAGAAAATAATTGATAAATTAGAATTCATCAAAATTAAAAACATTTGACCACCAAAAGGCACTGTTAAAAAAATGAAAAGGCAAACTACAGATGGGAAGGAAATAATTGCAACTATCTCTCTATAGATAGATAGACAGATATCTATATATATAAAATATTTATGTATATATATATATACATAAAATAAGGGACTTGTATCCAGAATATGTATGTATAATGAATTTTAATAACTCAGCAAGAGAATAAAGCAAACTATCCTATTTAAAATGGGTAAAAGAATTGGCCAGGACGGGTCCCATTGCTGAGTGGTTAAGTCTGTGGGCTCCGCTGCGGCGGCCCAGGGTTTCTCTGGTTCAGATCCTGGGCTTGAACATGGCACTGCTCGTCAGGCCACGTTAAGGCGGTGTCCCACATGACACAACTAGAAGGACATGCAACTAAGAATATACAACTATGTACCAAGGGGATTTGGGGAGATAAAGCAGAAAGCAAAAAACAGAAGATTGGCAAGACTTGTTAGCTCAGGTGCCGATCTTTAAAAAAAAAGAATTGGCCGGACACTTGACCAAGTAAGAGACACAGATAGCTAAAAAGCATATGGAAAAAAATGCTTACCATCATTGTCATTAAGGCAATGCAAATTAAAACCTTAAGGAGATACCACTGTACGCCCACTAGAATGGTGAAGATTAAAAAGTACTGACTTGGGAAGGAAGTTTAACAACTGGACCTCTCATACACTGTTGGTAGGAAGGTAAAATGGTGTAACCAATTTTGAAAGCAATTTAACCATTTCTTAAAGTTAAGCATGAGCCTCCCATAAAACCCAGCCACTTCACTCCTAGACATTTTCCCAAGAGAAATGAAAGCAAATGTCCATACCAAGACTTGCACAAGAATATACATAGCAGATTTTTCTTTTAATCTCCCCAAACTGGAAACAACCTGAATGTTCATCCATTGGTGACTATATGAACAAAATGGGGTATGTCCACACAGTGGAATACTACTCATCAAAAAAAAAAAAAAAAGGAAATAATTAACACACACAAAAACATGGATGAAAATGAAAATCATCATGCTTGGTGAAAAAAGCCAGTCAAAAAAAAGAGTACATCCTGCAATGAGTCTATTTATATAAAATTCTAGAAAATGGTAACTAAAATTTATAGTAACAGATAGATAATTTATTTTTTGGGCACTGAGGTGAGAGGAGGAATGCATTGGCAAGGGCCCAGAGAAACCTTTTGTGGTGGTAGATATGCTCATTATCTTGACTACGGTGATGGTTTCACAGGTGTATGCGTATGTTAAAATTTGTCAAACCGTACTTTTTAAATATGGGCAGTTTATCATCAGTTATACCTCAGTGAAGCTGTAAACAAAGTTCTGTGTTAACCTTACCAAGTAATGTTTTGAAATGAACACTAATGTAACCGTATTATTTTTAATGGTATTATTATTTTGAGAGAAGAAAGAAAAAGATTATGAGCAAAATGTTTCAACAATTTTTGACAAGAAAGCAAGAACAATGTTTCATTCAAAAGATTTTAAGTAGAAGAGAATAGTATGTTCTCAGAATTGATTTTTTACATGCTGTAGTGGTTATGCTTTGCAGAATTCAAGTTTTTCTTTTATTTTCTTTTTAGTAAGTTAAATCTGTTTAAAAAAAGTGTCAATGATATAATAGAGATTATGATAAGGAAAATTTATACTCAAGGAACAAATGAAGTGCTGAAAATTGCATTCATTTTTTCATTTTCCACTAAATACTCTTAGGCATATGCAAGGTGTTACAAATTGAAAATTCATTACAATCAACTACTTATTTCTTAATCGTGGTGGTATGTGCCTGAGAAAACCTGACTTGTTTTTGTAAGGAACTGATTCTTATTGAAACTGGAACCATCCTTTGTTTTCTCAAGTTATAAGAGATTTTTTCATTTTTTCTCCATTTATATGATTTTTTCACCTCTTTATTAGGATATTTCTCCAGAAGTCACCATCTGTAGGATCCCAAAGTTAAGCCTTGTTATATTTCTGATTAGAGTCAGTTAAAAAAAGTCTTCACCACATAATATATTTGTAGAGTGAAGAAATGATATCTAGCAAGAGAGTTAATTGTGTGTCTACTTTTTTGGCCTTTTAGTTAGTATATTTAAACAGAGATCATGACAATCCATCATTGCACCCCCACAGTACTTACTACAATTCAAATGATGGTCCAACAAATTTATTAAACTGTAATCTGCAAGAGAGCTCATTGAAATTAATGTAAAACCAAAATGGCTTTCACTATTAAAGAATTACTGTTTTATTAACAGTGGATTCTAAATTTTTAATTTTAACAACATGCTTTAAAGCAGAAAACTAATAATGAATGAGTAATAAACATCTTTCAAGACTTTATTTGAAATTCGTGAATCTCCACATTTTCCCATTTATTTCTTGGTTTTCTAGTGCTATAAAATCAAATTAGTGAAATAAAATCATGTAAGGCATATTTATATCATTTCTTTTTATTTTACAGATATTTCTTATTTCTGCATAGTCTGTTCTTTAAATCAAGTGAATTCAATTTAACCAGATCAAAGTCATCTATAGAAAATGCTTAGATGATGATTTGATATTCTATTAAAAATGCACTCTGTCAATAATACAAACAATGTTTAATTACGTTGAAAATAAAACTGAAGTTTCTAGTTACTTAGAAACTAAATTATTTATCATATAGTAACATAATATTAGCATGTACAGGGATGTATTTCAATGTTTGTACAATTATATCCGAGTCTAAATTCATTTATGTACATAACTATTTTCCTCTGGAGTGTACTGTGTGCATCACTGATTCAATATTTGCTGAAAGGACAGTTTTCATGTCTTTAAAACAAGGAGCTTGGACTAAATAGTCTGCATTTCCTTTGAGTTCTATCATTCTCTTACTAGATTTGATAAATTAAATATTGATATATTTGTTGTACTGTCCAAGAATATTATATTCAATATTCATTCATTACAGTAAAATGATATACCTTCAGTGGAATGTTCTTTGTATGAGTTCCGAGGTAAATCTCTCCCTCAGAATTTACTCCGGGTTGAATGCCTTACTATCTAGTGGTGGTCTGTTAACATTAAATCAGTGAGCCCCCTTGAGTTTTCCCATTATTGTGTCTTTTGAGATATCTCTTTTCTTCATATCATTTTCATTTTCTTTGTTGAAATCTTGTAACTTTTAAAAAATGATTTCTCTTTTCTAGGAAAAATTACAAAGTCACGTGTTTTTGTGGGATTTTCATGATAACATTTCAATCTGCCTCTCAGAATAAGGAGAGCTTTTAAGCATGACTCATGAAAACTTTTATGTTAGAGTAAGATTTATTCTTTTTGTTCTTGCTCATTTTTAGCTTAAAGGATTATTTTATTTTATTTTACATTCAATACGTCAAGTTCCTTCAGAAAAGTACTGCTCTTAAAATCTCCAATTTGACTTTGTTTATCCCAATCTGCTGTGAGAACTAAGCCCTTTCTTTCTATGCCCCCAGAATGAGAATGAATGGCAGTAGAATATTAAAACTAATGTCAATTTTAAAATATTCATTGAGTTTCGACTATATGCCAGGCATTGTGGAGAGGATAAGGTACATAGCAGAAAATAAGAGACTTAGTCACTGCTTTCAGTCTAGTGAGAAAAGACACACTTAACAAGTAATTGTAAGTGCAATGAGTGCTAAGAATGACAAATAGAATGTGCTCTTCGCAGACTTAAAACACTTAATGCCTGCTTCAAGGAAAGCTTTCTTGAGGAGGTGAACCTGGACTGAGATCTGAGATTGAGTAGGAGTTACAGGCTGGAAGCCGGGCAGCATGCCCCACATGTGCAGATGACAAGTTCCACTGGAGCACCTGATAGAATTTCAGGATGTATGGCAAAAATGGAGAGAGAGAAAGCTGGGGAGCAGTCCTAGATAATGCTGGAGAGATGGAAAAGAGCAGGTCATGCTTTGGTGCAGGAGCCCATGTATGAATTTATGATGATTAAGGATGTCCATTTTCCCCATGGAAGTGAACCACCACTCCACCCACTCCCAGGTAGGCAGCTTTTTCAGTTTTCCTCTGGACAAGGACTAGTATTTATTAAAATAATGAAACTTCTGGAACATGGAAACTAGAACAGACTTTTGAGGTAACTGAATCAAATATACTCATTTCCTCTAAGGTGAGGAAACTGCAGCCCTTAAATTTGATTGATTTTTCTTACAGTCACTATAGGTAGTGCCTAAGCCCAAAGTGGGACAGTGAGCTATTGCTTCTGAGTCACTTGCCATTGGACTACATTGCTTCACAGTTTCATTTCTTCATGCATCTAAGATATATATAGTTGACTGATTGACAAATGCGTGTCTGTGGTTGTACAAGACCTTTTTCAAGTCATTTACAGCCATCACAATTTCTGATAAAAATAATGTGTTTTTTTTCCTCAATGCCAGTAATTGTTTAATTTCTATTGCTTTCTCACTAAAGACCTTGGGCAAATGTCTTAAGCATTTTAAGTCTCAGTTTCCTCATCTATAAAGTGAGAAGAATGATAGTTTTTAGCTTACTGGAATGTTGTGAGAATTAATGTGAAAATACATTTCAAGTCTTAACAAGTCTTGTATTTGTATTACTATTATTGCCTAGAAAACAAATCTATTAGGTGGCTACATAAAGTTCCACATTATATAACATTTTTATGCTTTCACAATGTGTGGATTATTGAAAAACATTTCTGTTATAGTCTGGGAAGTGTGACTTACATTTATTTAGTTTGTCTTCAAATAAGTCAAATGTGGAAGAATATTTTAGTGTCCTTAAAATAGAACTCAAATAGCAGTGAAAAAATAGAGTTGGAAATTAAAAAATACATTATCATTTACGTTGGCAGCCCCAAAAATGAAATAATTTGGTATAAATCTAACAAAATGTATACAGCATATATATGAGGAAAATTACAAAACTCTGGTGAAAGATGTCAAAGAAGAACTAAATAAATCTAGAGATATTCCATGTTCATGAATTGGAAGACTCAATATTGTTAAGATATCAGTTCTTCCAAAATTGTTATATAGATTCAATGTAATCCCAATCAAAATTCCTGAAAGTTATTTTGTAGATATCAACAAACCTATTCTAAAGTTTAAAGTGTATACAGAGAGGCAAAAGACTCAGAATAGCCAACTCAATTTTGAAAGAGAAGAGGAAAGTGAGAGGACTGACACTACCTGGCTTTAAGACTTTCTATAAAGCTACACTAGTCAAGACAGTGTGACATTGGTGAAAGAATAAACAAATAGATCAATGAAACAGAATAGAGAGGCTAGAAACAGACCCATGTAAATATAGTGAACTAATTTGTGCATAGGAGCACAGGCAATACAATGGAGCAAGGACAATCTTTTCAACAAGTGATGCTAGAACTACTGGACATCCACATGTAAAGATATGAATCAAGACACAGACCTTACATGCTTCACAAAAATTAACTCAAAATGGATCATAGACCTAAATATAAAATGCAAAACTATTCAATTTCTAGAAAATAGCATAGGAGAAAACCTAGGTGACTTTGAGTATGGCGATGACTTTTTAGATACAGCTCCAAAGGCATAACCCATGGAAGAAATAGTAAATAAGCTGAACTTTATTAAAATTGAAAACTTCTGCTTTGCAAAAGACAATGTAAAGAGAATGAGAAGATGAATGGTAGAAAACATTTGCAAAACACATCTGATAAAGTACTGTTTTTCAAAATTTCCCAAGAATTCTCAAAACTCAACAGTAAGAAAATGAACAATTCAATTATAAAACAGACAAGACATGAACAGACACTTCACTAGAGAAGATATAAAGATGGTAAATAAACATATGAAAGATGTTCCACATTATGTCATTAGGGAGTTGCAAATTAATATAGCAGTGAGATACCACTACACGCCTATTAGAATGGCAAAAATCCAAAACACTGACAACACCAAATGCTGATGAGGATATAGAAAAACAGGAACTTTCATTCATTGCTGGTGGAAATGCAAAAATGGCACAGTCACTTTGGAAGACGGTTGGCAGTTTCTTACAAAACTGAACATATTCTTACTATATGATCCAGCAATGGCAGTCCTTATATTTACCAAATGAATTGAAAACTTACATCCACACAAATGCTGCACATGTTTATTTATAGTAGCTTTATTCATAATTACCATAACTTGAAGCAACCAAGATGTTCTTCAATAAGTAAATGGATAAATAAACTGTGGTACATCCAGGAGATTGAATATTATTCAGCACTAAAAATAAATGAGCTAACAAGCCATGAAAAGACATGGAGGAAACGTAAATGCATATTGCTAAGTGAAGGAAGCCAATCTGAAAAGGCTACATACTGTATTATTTCAACTATATGACGTTCTGGAAAAGGCAAAACTGGAGACAGTAAAAAGATCAGTGGTTTCCAGGAGTTAGGGGACAGAGAGACATGAGTAGGCAGAGCAAAGAAGATTTGTAGGGCAGTAAATCTATTCTGTTTGATACTACCATGGTGGATACGTGTCATTGTACCCTTGTCTAAACCCCTAATATGTGCAACACCAAGAGTGAAACCTGATGTAAACTACAGACTTTGGATGATGATGTGTCAGTGGAGGTTCATTGATTGTAGCAGAGGTACCACTGCTGTGTGGGATGTCTACAGTGAGGGAGGCTGTGTGTTTGTGGGAGCAGGGAGTATACAGAAACTTTCTGTACTTTCAGTTCAATTTTGTTGTCAATCTAAAACTTCTCTAGGAAAGTAAAGTTTATTAATTGAAGAAAAACAATAAAAAATTTTTAAAAGTATAATGTGATAGTACTCCCAAAGATGTCCAGAAATATTTGTAAAATGATAGTATTTTGTATTAATAAAAGTGTTTGAAATTTACAAATAGTTGCTCTCATCTGTTTAAAATAGTTTTCTGATTTAGGCTACTACTCAATTTCCATGGCTGCTTTCCAGTCTAGGAAAAAAAGGGAAAAAACAGACACTTCCTTAGGGCATCAGTAAGCAGCATATTATGGCCAGTAACCTCAACTGTCATTCATATTGATTGTAGCTTTCACAGCATTTCAGACTATATCAAGTTTATTTCAGAGAAACAAACTTTGACCCAAATTGCCTTGCAGAAACCACTCAAAATAATAATATTATCATTTTCTGCTTGATATATTCCTGGTAGCAATAAGGATATGGAATATTCTATCCCTCTTTTAATTCGATTGTGAAGACAAGTAGAGTGGTGACCAAGTTGGGATATTTCCAAACCAATTCCTCAAATAGGAGAAAATCTATTTTCATCTGTTCCTGTGAAGAATATTAGACACTTGGATTAAATAGTCTTTTTTATAAATATCTTGGTTTACACTTTTGGAAATAATCATCTTGTCTATGTATGCTGCCAATTTTAACAGTTCATAAATAACATAATAAACAATATTTATTAAGCACCCATCTTACAAGAAGCTGTTAGATACATGAAGTGGACATCCTAAACAGGATGAAATGACTCACAAATAAAAAATTCAAACAACACATACACTGTAAAATAGAGAATTGCATTGGCAGCCAATATTTATTACATTAGGCATTATTATTTTCTGTTCATTGTTTGTGTGCTGTGAAGTTATGTGGGAAGGGAAATCTCATCTTGCTTGTACTTAAAGAAAGAACCTGACAAAGCCTGGAAAAGGTTTCTGAATTTTTACAGATTTAAAAAGATATATGATCATGATATTTGCATATCTTTATTTTGGGGCACAACATCTCCAAATTTTGGTTAGAAAAAATGTATAGCCTTCTGAAAATCTGATTGTTTGAGCTTGAAAGAACAAAATGAGAGGCCGGCCTGCTGGTATAGTGGTTAAGTTCACGTGCTCCGCTTTGGTGGCCCAGGGTTCATGGGTTCAGATCCTGGGCACAGACCTACACACTGCTCATCAAGCCATGCTGTGGCGGCATCCCATATACAAAGTAGAGGAAGATTGGCACAGATGTTAGCTCAGGGACCATCTTCCTCACAAAAAAAGGGAAAAAAAAGAAGAAAATGAAAGTGGAAAAATAAAATACCAATAAATGTGCAAAGGTTCTTTACATGTTAACCATCAGCTCCAAAACCACAGTTATGTTTAGGATCCTTTTACAAACAAGTTGGAAGGCCAATAAAAATGTAGGATGAGATTTGAAATAAATTAAGTTACTTTCTTATTACAGGCCTTTACACCAGTGAATCAACTAAAAGTCCTTACCCATCAGTTTATTTCTCAAACAGCCATGATGTAGAATTAACAGGCAAAGGCTTTTGAGGGAAATGTAATGAAATAATATAACATTGCTTTAGGACTGAAGCATGATTTTTGTTTAATTAATTTAAATATTCATTAAAATTCAGAAATGTATAATAGAATTTTTGGTCAAGCTCACACTACCTCAAATCTGCTGCTCACAATGTGTTTTAAGACAGTTTTCCCATCCCCTTTAGACCTGAAGATGGGAGATAAAAGTTTAACAAAATAGAGAATTGCAAGACACCCTACAAAATATGCCTTTTACCGTGAGACTTGGAAATCCGACCTAGCCTAGATGGTGACATTTGGACAGAAACATACCAAAAGTAAATGAAAATGAATAAATTATGTCTTTTTCAACAGTTCAAATTCTCATCACCTAAATCTTAGCCAATTTCAAGTTTGTATTTATAAGCTGATGGGGGATTGTTTTGTGTGGAAATTTATGGAAACAATAAAAAAACTAAGAGATATGGATCAATAAAGGAGAAAATCTAATGATGATACAAGAATAGTCACATTGGGTTAGAATCCTGTTTTGTTGTATCCAGTGCGCTTCCCTTGACAATGTGAATTCGAAGAGTATGGTCATTGTGCATACAGTTAGTGTTTCTGTTATGTCTCTCAAAGTGTAAATAAGGCGCCAGTTGGAAAATGGAAATCGGTCTCTATTACTCTCTGGAAGATAAGCTGTCTCTGAAAATCTGCTGCCTCCCTTTGTGTCTTACTTGGAACTTTTAGGAAAGGAAAAGTAACTAACCTTGTTTGCATACTTATTCTACACCAAATATGATGCCAGAAGTCATAAATATGTTATCTCATTTAATCTTCACATACACAATTTCAGTTTGTCAAGTGCCATATTTAAATAATCACATGACTTTGAGGCTCAATTGTGAATAATAATCCATATATTTTGCTTGCTTCTAACTAGTTCTATAGTGAAAAAGCCTCTGTGAATATTTAAGTATATTAATTTGTTCATATTTTTATGAACTTGCTTCTAACTAGTTCTATAGTGAAAAAGCCTCTGTGAATATTTAAGTATATTAAGTTGTTCATAAAAATATTTATATAACAAGATTCACATTTTAAAAAAAACAATGGTTTTAATTTATTAAAAAAAATAAACAGTTTATATTATTCTTAAAAAATAGAAGTAGAGCCAGCCCTGATGGCCTAGTGGTTAAAGTTTGGCACTCACTGCTTCAGCAGCCCAAGTTCATTTCCAGGTCGCAGATGTACACCACCTGTCTGTCACTTGCCATGCTGTGTGGTGGTGGCTCACATAGACGTAGAACGACTTACGACTGGAATATACAACCATGTACTGGGTACTTTGGGGAGGAAAAAAAGAAAAAGAGGAAGATTGTCAAGAGATGTTAGCTTAGGGCAAAACTTCCCCTGCAAAAAATAAAAAAATAAATAAGTAGCATTTAAAAAAAATAGAAGTTAAAAGTCAGGCATTCAAAATGATAAATATTTTATTCAATTATACTTTAAATTCTAATTTGTATTCTTTATGTATTCACTCAATTAACGTTTGTTAAATACCTCTGGTTTACGGACCTACACTATGAGAGATGCTTTGGACAATAGCTCTTCTTTTAAGGGAATTTCTGCCTTATCAGTCAAGAGATAGACATAGACATAAATAAAAATGGATTGTCATGGGGGTGGGCCCTGTGGCCTAGTGGTTAAGTTTGCGAGCACCATTTCAGTGGCCCGGGGTTCACTGGTTTGGATCCTGGGCACAGACCAGTCATGTTGAAAACCCTAGTTTACCGATGACAAAACCGGAGGCCAGAGAAAGTAAGTAAAGCCATCAAGTATCTGTTTTATGTAGGAAATGACTGAATTCTGAATTTCCTTACACTGAGTTCCAGTTTTTCCCTAATACTCTGTGTTCTTTCTAAAAATTAAATGCAAATCAATAATTTTGGCTTCTAATATGATACCTAAAATGATAAATGATCAACATCATAGTTGAGTAGTAAAGTAATGCTAGATATTTTGGAACCGATTAGGTGAATGTTTTCAGTACATTTTACAGTAAGTGAGCAAGGCATCACTGAATGAACAGGAAATACGGTTTACTTGAAGGAGCTGAGGAGTTGTTTTTTTTTTTAATGTACCTGATATATGTTGAGAATTGAAAGATAAATTTTTATGTCAATAATATGTGCCATTATTTGAAAATTGCAACTGTGCCGTTATTATTAGTAAAATTGTCTCCTCCTCTTCACTGTTTATCTTTAATGTAGAACTTTCTTATGGTAGAAATCTAATTTAATTTTGGTTTATTGTAGTGTTCAGTTGCACATGAGAATAATGGGTTTAAAATATTAAGCATTGATTTCTAGGTTGTCAGTGTCACATATTTTCTCTATTTTAGCCGACGATCATCATCTGTGGAGGGTCTATATGTTGGTATATATGTGTATGCGTGTGTATATATATATATATATATAAACACTTTATAACTCTATCTAATTAAATAATTTTTCAATAATTGTGAGAAAACATCATGCAATTTTTTTATGTAATTCTGAGTTTGGCCAAAAGTATTTTATTCACTCTGATAAAGTCACATGAGGATTCATTAAAAGACAAGCAGAAAATCCGATTAAATGAAATTTCATCTAGAATTATAATTTCTGAGGTGCAACTCATCAGAAATATTATGAGCCAATTATGTTTACTGAAGTTTACAGACATGGAATGCATAATGAAAGTTCACAAATCTGATATCCAAATCTTTCCTAATATGCTAATATAATATTTCCTAAAATCTTTCATAATATTCATAAGATTTAAAATTTAGCACCATTTTTAGTTGATGCTGAAAAACATGAAATTTGAAATGTAATTGCCTTTAAGCTTCTCCATAAAAAGTGTTTCCACTTCTCCAAAGTGTTTCCACAGAACAGAAAAGTGGCCTTAATAGTGTCTGAAAGGGACAGTGGGAGAAGATGAGGTCACAGAGATAGTGGCAAAAGTAGGAAGAACCCTGTTTAGATCACATAGGTCTTAATAGGGTGTGAATTTTACTCAGAACTAGGAAGCCATTGGAGGATTTTGAGCAGAAGAGTGATTATATGTTTTATATTTTCTAAGTATTATTCTGGCTGATGTGTTGAGAAAACATCTTAAGAAGGCAAACACTGAAACAGGGAGAGTAGTTAAAAGGCTATTGGTGAGAGATCCTTGTGGACTAGAACAAGGTGGTAACTGTGGGAAGAGGTAAGACTGTGGGAAAAGTAGGCTCAGGGATAAAACTCAAAAATTCTTTTATATATATATATATGTGTTTGAGAGGTCTACTGATATCCAAGTAGGCACATGGAGTAGGTAGTTGGATATATGAATCAAAAGCTTAAAGTAGAAGTTGCCACAGATGATCTACTGTGTCAAACGCTATTGAGAAATCAAGAAAGATGAAGACTGAAAATTGACTACTGATTTGGCAGAATGGGTGACTTGACAAAGTATAATTGGAATGGCTTTATGAGTGGTTGGTAAAAGAGGAATTAGAGGCAATAAACACAAACAACTCTATAAAATGATAATAGCTGAAGGGAAACACAAGACAAAAGGAAGTTTGTGATTGTTTTGTTTTTACACAGAGATACTCAGCAAATTCTCATGCTGATGTGAATAATCTAAAACGGTGCTACTCAAAGTACTGGTCCATAAAGGCTGTGTGATAAGTCCACAAAGAGATGATGAGTTTGTGCCAGAACCTAAATCAGTTTACCACTGCTTTCATTGACAAAGCCTCACTATGAAAAAAAGAAAATTCTCAGGTGAATGAAACAGTATGTTTAAGGACACAGTTGATTTACATTCTGGAAAAAGTTCTTATTGTGTAGCAGATTAGTAACAAACATTTTGCGGGTTTTACTCTTAGTAGCATCAAAG